>NC_138783.1:65934719-66534719 GCF_965178545.1 Coloeus monedula | reverse complement strand
GGGGAAAGAAAAATGGCTCATGGGTGGTACCAAAACCTTGCCATGCAAACCCAATACATCCTGTTTAAAATTCATGCATATTTGCTAATTCTTGTGGCAACAAGAGGCTTTACCTTAAACAACTTCCTTCCCTCCATTTTTGTCTCTGCTTCCTTTTTCCTTCCTATATGAAATTAGCATCAATATTTTTCTGCAGTATTTTCTTGCAGTAGGTTTTAGTTAGACCAATAATAATTCAATTGCATTGTTTTTAAAGAAATCGAACTAAACAAGTATTCCAGAAGAATATTCACTCATATGATATATGAATAAATTATTTTCTGTCTTCACTGGAAAACTTTCCTTGGTGCATTCTGAGTTTAGATAATACACCTAGGTCTCAATGGCTGTATCTCCAGCATTAAAAATATCTCCTTCAAGAAATAAGTCCTTATACCCAGACTTCGGGTTCAGGGCTAATCTGTTCTTTACTGGATTTTGCATGCCCACACTGAACTCTCTTTAACCCACAATGTGTGTCTTTATTCTTTCTTGTTTGGGGGTGGGGTAGTGGTGTGCATTTTTTTAGTCCAAAGCACCTGGGTATTATGGTTTGTCAACAAGATTAATGCTTTCAAGAGGGAATATTGAAGACATGCCTCATGCCTCAAGAACTGATATGAAGGCACATGGAGTGCTTGATAGTGTTGGTGTGACAGAAAGTTAAAAAGCATGAGCTGAACTAAACTCAGTGATCTTATTCTGTAGCAGTTCCAGAAAACAGGCTCTGGAGTGAGCTGAAAATATCTTAGCTATTCATTGTCCAGACTCTCATCTCTTTTTGAGACAACATAACTATTTTATGCCAAGCAACGAGCCATGTATTTTGTGATGTAGGTGAGTTTTATCAGCCGATGAACTTACAGCTTATGGAAGTCATTCTTGCTATTAGTCTCTAAGTACTTTGAACTCTTCAATTCCATTTCTATTACTCCAATCTGATTTGTCATTATTTCCTGCCATATGATAATCTGATCCTATATCGGCAATATTTCCCAGCTTTATACTGTTGGCACATTTCATTAGGAAGCTCTTAGTTTATATTGCAATGAAATGTACGTCAAAGTACATGTCAGCCTGTCTGCAGCCTGGTACTTTAAAAGCTCACTCTATCTCATCACAGGAAGGATGTTCTGTTTCATTGTCATTTCAAATGCCTTGCTGACTCCTACAGTATTTCTGGCTTGAAAGTGTAACAAAGCTTCATGGGGAAATTTAGTGAGCTGGAATGCGTCCAGGTAGATTTGGCATAGTTACATACCCACCATCGACATTATCAGTTAATCCTTTACCTCCACACTGCTGTTTCTCTAAGCTGAGGTAATGCATTTGTCTTTGCAGCATAACTAACTTTAAGTTCTAACTCATGTGCTCTGCAAAGTGACCACATTTTCTGATTTCTTTTGTTTTATTATGCAATGTTGGTTTGGTTTTTTTCCAAAGGCTTAGTTCAGTTTGCCTTTTAGAATTTTTTTTATCCTTTTATGCCTTATTCTCTGAAATGTTCCATTCTTAGTGATCAGTTCTGTTTTTTGTTCTGCATAAGGAGCCATCAAATTTCCTTTTATAGATGGTTTATTATCTGGTTATATCTAAAAGCCTTCACTGCAATCTTTTTCTCATGGTTTGGAGCCATGTTCACCTTTAAGTGTATTGCTGTTATGCCCAGCTGATTATAGTCCTACAAAGTTCTCTATTTTCATTTTTGGAAGTGAGAATATTAATTAAAGTTCTGCATTTATTCAGCCTTCTAATTTAAGCAAAACTAACACCTGACTAAGTATGAATACAAGATTTTATGGCTAGGTTCTCTGTAGTGTCCTTTCTTCTGGTTAAAAGAAGTTTAAAATAGTATCAGTGTCTCTTGGTTTAGTGATTATTTACTGACAAAATGTTCACTATCATCTTCAGATTATCTGAACCTGACTGTCATTCTATTAGCATGTATTTTAGTTCTCTCTTCAGGCTTTTACTGTTCATTATATCATTAACATTTACTGCTACCTCAATACCGATATCTTTATTGCTCCCTGATGTGGACACAGCAGATTTTTGATAGCTGTTTCAGTTCTGCCCAATATTTCACCAATTTTTTGGTTTCACTATAGTCAAGATGGTTCTGTAGCATCAATTTTCTGCAATAATGTGTAAATAACAAGTTTAGGAAAGGTGATGAAATGGATGTGAGCTTGAAGGCTGAAATTTCTTAAGTTTAGTGTTTATAAATTTTATGTATCTATCTGAAAATGTATGTAGTATTCTAGTTGTCTTCTGTTCATTTTTTATAATATGCTATTCTTTTGCTGCATTTTTATCTAAAAATAAAAGCCAATACCCTTCCTCCTCCTGAAAGCTTTTCAACTATTAGAACTTTCATGCAGCAGTTGAGGATTTTCTTTCCCCTTAACAGAAACTTTACTTTCAAAACCATGTATTTGTTAGTTTAACCTTGGTACATATGCTTAGCTAGAGGCTAAGAAAAGAAAGGTTCACTATTAAATGACTCATTAATCAGCTTTAAATCTGATGAATAATACTTTACAACCTCTTTGACATATGGTAGGCTCTGCAGCAAGTTTGGCATAATGGTTTCACTTAATAAACACCTGATTAGCATTGTTTAACAGGTTTAGATTGCATGAAAACAGTAAAATGGCCACAGTCTATCTAGTTAATTCCTCATTAGCAGCCTTACATTCACCATGTCTGACAGACTGTATACCAGCTTTGACACAAGGTGACCTCTTGCATGGGCCTGTTCATCACCTTCAGTCTGTCATAAATGGAGTCAGTATAAATGTCAATAAGAATGTGCCATCACCAGAGATTGTTGAGAATTAGAATCCATCTGGTATCATAAAGGTTATTTTCTCCAACCTTATCATTACAGACCTGATGAAATTATATTGAGTAACAGGTAAAAATGTAAGGAGATAAAGCCACAGTAAAATGTCTGGGTGGAGACTTTTATTTAATAGATGTTGTAAAAGCTGAAAATATGCAGTATGTAATCTGTTTCAGAAAGTAGGGAAAATGTATCATAGCTTATAAATGCATCATTCTTGCATTTTAAACAAATATGAAAATATTTATTCAGTCAAAAGCTTTGGGGAACTGTTTGCTACTTTAATTTGGATTAGTGCATTTCTAAAATACATTAATTTTTTCCTTGGAAGAGTGATTAGAGGTTGACAGCTCATTCACTTTATTTCCTCACAGTGTGGATTATCCAGGAGCTAATGACATCCTGTTTCTGGTATGGGGACAAGAGGACAATTTTAACTAAAATAATTGGAGAATCTGATGCAGTCAAGTTATTCTCCAGTATGAATTAATCCCAAATTCTTTCCTGATGTGTACTCCATCTAACAAAGTGTAATGTAATACCAGACAGTGCAGTGGTCACAGAAGATTAGTCACTATCACATTACACAAATTACATCTACAAGGTAGGAAATATCCCCTGCAGATCTTCTACTGATTGAAAGTCCTGTGAATTTGGTGAATGAGAAAATCTTTCCCCATACTAGTTTTTATCATGAAAACTAGAATTAAAAATTTTGTCCTCCTTTAGAAGTTATTTCTGAACTAAACATAACTGATTCTGGAAATATGATGGTAACCTACTATGCCTGCAGTGCAGAACACAGCAGGAATGGAAATTTCTTACAGAGATTATGGTCAGATGGTAAATTGGAAAAGATGCAGTAAAAAATGGAGGCAAAAGCAAATGCATGGGAAATGAAAGAATGAGTTCTGAGCTCTCCTTGGCCACGAGACACAGTCCCCATGGGATGCCACTACCTTCCACTCTACTGCTGTCTACTCTGCTGTCTTTCCTGAACCAGTGGAGACACCAAAGACAGAGAGAAAAAAAAAAACCTCTGTATATAAAACAAAGTGATTGAAGACAGTCTCAGATCTGGTGGGGGTGGGGGAAGTGATATGTGTCATAAAATTTAAAAGCCTGAATCAACATTTACTTACTCAAATATTCAGTTACACTGACATGAATACTGTAATTTCTCCATGAGATATATTCAGTCTACTATGCAAGAAAGTACTCAAATCTATGCCTCTGTGTCTCACTTTTCTCTGTTGTCTGTGCAGAAAACTCAAACATCTGTACATAAAATGAGAGGAAAAATTATCCAGTGTGGAAGTAAAGATGAACTCCACGTTATTTGATGAGGATTTCTTGTGTTCTCTGCTGAAATGCTCTGTGTTCCAGAAAAGACCTGGAAATTCAGTACATAAGATCATGTTGTCCAAATTTAGAGTACACAATTTTCTTACAGAACAGTGATTGCTTCAGCCCTGAGGAGCTTCAGTATCATCAATAATCTTCAGGAATTTTGCCTAACTAAGAGAGACAGTGTCAAGAATGGTCACTAACTCTTGCTTATCTTTGTCCACATGATTATTTTAATTAATTTGATTGAGATTAATTATTTTAGTAAGGTGGCTGTCTTCCCCCTCTACTCTGCTCTGGTTAGCCTGTGTCAGGAGTGCTTTGTCCAGTTCTGGGCTCCCCAGTTCAGGAAAGACAAGGAACTTGCAAGGGCCCAGTGGAGGGCTACAGAGATACTTAGGGGATGGAACCATCTCTCTTATGAGGAAAGACTGATGCAGCTGGGCCAATTTAGCCTGGAGAAGACTGAGAGGGGGTCTTATAAATGCATACAAATATCTTAAGGGGGTGCATCAAGAGGATGGGGCTAGACTTTTTTCAGTGGTGCTCACTGATGGGATAATGGACAACGAGCACAAACAAAACCCAGGAAGTTCCATCTGAATATTAATAAACACTGGAACAGAATGCCCAGAGAGTTTGAGGAGTCTCCTTCTCTGGAGATATTCAAAACCTGCCTGGACACAACTCTGTGCAACCTGCTCTGGGTGACCCTGCTTTATTGGGGGATTGGACTACATCTCCAGGTGTTCCTTACGACCCCAACCATTCCATGATGCTGTGATTCTCCAGTGCTGACCTTGCAATTTAAATGTGGTATTTATTACTATTTGGCAGTTAAAGTGGAATTACTCACTGACTCAAATATAAGTTCCTAAAAATGCATTAAAATGCATTAAAAAACTCAGAACAAAATAATGCGGAGTGCTCAGGCATTTCTGCCTTTGGAAGTACTCCTGAAGACTTTCCTGCAGCACTAGCAAGAGTGCAAAGAAAGTTGCTGTGCCTACAGAAACATTATTGTTGAACACAGCCTTATAATTTAAGCAATTGTTTTTGACAGGTCATAGTAATATAGAAGTCACTTGAGGCATAAGTTCATTTTGTCATGTCCAGTTTATATACATCAGACAAGATGACCTACAAAATCAACATTTCAATGGGACTTTGCTGATTTCCACAAGCTGAGGACTGGACAACTGATTTTAAGGCTTTTTTGTGGTTATGTTTAGAAATGACAAAGGTTAATTCAGTGATGTAATTTTAAGAACAGAGATTTGATCTTAACTAGTAAAAGTTATATATTAGAGAAGATGTCCTGTTTATCACACTTACTTTATCACAATTGCTGGAATCCAAGGCTCTTTTTAGTACACCTCTTAGTGATAATAAAGATGTGGGCTCACAAAAGAGTATTCCAGATGTTGTTTAGGTAAAGAGAGATGAAGCAATTGAAACTCTCTCAGTAGACTCAGTAGTTGTGCAGTTGGTGAAAGGAGGTAGTTATATGTTCATAATCCAGAATTCATACTTGCTTAAAGCCTAAATATTCCATTCAAATTTATTTTTATGAAATTGCTGTGTTTACAGAATTTTTCAGTTTAATTTTCCACCAGTCACAAAATTGCAATGAAAAGCTTTAAAAAAGCAGTTTTCATATTTTTTAAATTTTTTATATATATATGTACATTGCTAATAGAATGTATTATAATATCATTACCATTATAAGTACATTTTAAAATTAATGGTTTTAGTTTTAGTCTTACTGTTGCTCATAATTCTAGTTCCTCTTTATTTTCCCATGCTGGTGTAGAAACAAAGCTAAAAAAGCAAAACAGATTAAAGTGAATATTCAGTTTAGATTTTGGACTACATATCAAAAGTTCAGAGATATTTTAAGTAGTTTTGGAAAGAATTTTTGAAATCATATTTTATTTTCCTTTTTTCAAATTTTTTTATGCTTTTCATCATCTGCTCATCAGTATAAGAAACCGCCATTATTATACTTAAAAATAATAACATTCACAAGGAACTGTCACTACAAACGATAATACTTGCATGTCTGATTGAATCTTATCTATCTAAACTAATAAATCACACAATTATTTAGCAAAATGTTCCCCTATACACTAACAATGGATTCTACAACTATTTCTAGGAATAGCACTGTTTTTCTGATACTGCAGGCTATGTAAGTATGGATAAATGTGTAATCTTAAAAACACCTGTTAAAGTGAAATAGAAAATCTTACCTATTTTCTAAAACTTGAACTAGTGACTGTTAACTGTATAAGGCAGAAAGATTTAAAATAACCAGTTTTGTACATTTATTTTGTATTTTTCCTACAAAATTTAAATGCGATTTTTATGTCCTTATTTTCTTTCTTAATATCAGTTGTCTAATATTTATTCAATATAGAGAGGAATAGCAGAAAGTGAATTAAAATCTTTGGGCCAGATACATTTAGCATTTAATTCACATTGCTCATGCATTTTGGCTTCCCTGAGATGCAGTTGTTGTATGCAAACACATTCATAAAACAGGAAATCCCAGTGGTCTGATGTTTCTTCAATCAGGCATGAAGAGAATAGAGAGACAGTACTGGCAAATACTAATATGAATAAGAACACTTTTTTTTTTTTCCAGTATTCCTGTTAAAAACTAAGTATGAAAATTCTTCACATATAGAAATTAATTTTTCTATCCTAATATTCCTTTATATCAATTATTTTCATATCATTAGCATATGTAATTCAGTCTCTCTCCACTCCTTCCAGATCAGCCAAAGCATAAGCCTGGTGCACAACTTAGCTATGTCATTCCTCTATTTGTTCGTATCCATAGGGTATTCTTCCACATGTTTTGAGTTCGGATCTTGCTTTTTGGTTTAGCTTCTGTGTGTATGTGTGTGTGTTTGTTTGTTTTTTCTTTCTGTCATTGCTTATTTCCTCTTCTAATTCTTGCTCTAGACAAGTTTTATTTTAAAAGTTCTTGTTTTAACCAGAGTCTTTAAAGGAGGTAACTTAAACAAAGTTGAGTGGCTGCTGTTCCAGCACCTATCAGAAACACTTTTAAAAGTGTTTTTATTTTGTAGGTTTTTTTTTTTACTTAAGCCTCAATATACCATGGAAGTGCAGGATGTCAAATGATTTTTAACATGCACAATCTTTTTAAGTAAAAGATAATTGCTGTGATGATAATTTCAACAACAGAATAATAGCCATCAATCTAATGCTTAAAGAAAATATAGATAGCTAATTTTAAAAAAATTATATCTTGCCAGTTTCTAAGTACCAGCAGCAACTTATGATGCAGAAATAGGTCTTGAAAGCATTCGAAAATTTTTGCATTTTAATTCCAACACACCAACACAATGTCTTTATCACTGAGTTATCAGTTTTGCCATAATTTACAGAATATTTATATAGAATATAATGAGCACTTAGTAAAAGTAGATTTCAGGTTCTTACAGATGTGATATGTTTTTTTTCCACGAAGTCCATAGTCATCCATATTGAACCCAAACATGCAGGAAGATGTAGGTGGAAGTATATTAAATCTGACAAATGACCTCCCATGTGCAAAGGAGGAAATAAAGATTCATTCTCCATGTTTGTGAGATCATTTTGATGAAGGGAAGGCTAATTGAGGATGACATATATTCTAAATCTAATTCAAATCAGCATTTTTACATGAAGACTCATCACATTTCCAATGGTATGCTCTACCATAAAACAGCTTAGTAAAGACATTGTGAATTAGATTCTGGACTTTTTAAATGCTTCAACAGAATTGACATTTTTAGTAGCAATGATTTTCCAGTCTTAATTTTAGTACAAACAAGGTGCCTGTGGTATTTCATATCTTCTGTGAGATGATACTGTTGGAGTCAATTCAGAGGAGGGCCACAAATATGATCAGAGAGATGAAACACCTCTACAGTGAAGACAGGCTGTGAGTGCTGGGGTTGTTGAAGAGGAGAAGGCTCCAAGGATACCTCACTGTGTCTTTCAGTTCCTAAAAGGGGCTTACAATAAAGCTGGAGAGACTATTGACGAGGGCTGAAACAGGACAGGTTTTGAATAGATATCAGGAAGAAATTCCGAACTGTGAGGGTCATGGGGCACTGTAACAGGGTGCCCAAAGAAGCTGTGGATGCCTCATCCCTGGAAGTGTTCAAGGCCAGGTTGGATGGGACTCTGAGGAGCCTGATCTAGTAGAAGGTGGCCCTGCTCATGGCAGAGGGGATGATCTTTAAGCTCCCTTCCAACTGAAACCATTCCCCAATTCTGTTTCTTCCTGATACAATAAAGTCTCCTGTTACTGAGAAAATTGCAACTAATATGGGATTATGTTTAGCAAACGTGGGAAAATACAGGATTTCTTCCTGTAAAAACAATCACCTTGAAACCATTGTAATGTTAAATTATAGACTTTTCTCTGGCATTCATTAGGCATTCATATTTAAGAACAAATGGTATTATTTTGTCTTTAAAAATGAGAGGGATTACCATTAAGTCCTGCTGCTTCTCATTTTAAATGGTAAAAATATCTTGATATCATTATTAACACAAAATTAATAATGCAGTTCCTTAAAAATATTAATATCATTTTACACTATTAATTTTGCTTTGTTAATACCAAAGATTGCAGATTTTATAGGAAATACATGCTATGAAAAATAATTTCTCACAGAAAGATGAAATTGCATTTTGAAGACATATATGAAATTGTGGTATAAAACTCTGCATAACTCTGTGCAGTGAATGAACAGGATAGAATATTTAGGAGATTTTCTACCTGAATGCATGAGTAATACTTTTCAACCATTTCAATTAAGTTTCCATGCAAATATTTTTATCCAAGGAAGGATGGTGCAAAGAAAGATGATAATTTTATTTATAATAGTTGGTTTCCATTCTCACAATGGTCATTGAGCCATCTCTCCATCATGGAAAAATCCACCAAACTTCAGGTTTCTCTAGCATAGCAATATTTTAGTAGTAGATGAATACCAACATGTGGCAATTTTAGTCGTCTTCTTCTGAAATTTTTTCCCTTAGAAGTTCTACAACTTTAAAACTGCACCATAAAATTTTGCAAATTTACTGTTCATACATTGACAATAAAGCTGGCAATAGCAATTAGAAACTCTGGTTTGCCATTTCAGACATTAGATAGCAAAACAGAAAAAAATATTACTTAAATGTTAAAGGAAGACTGCTCTTCATGGAGTGGCCTCTTCAGCACTGTGAAAATTGTACGTGACTGTAGCCTTATCAAAACTATTCAAAAAACTCCCAAACAAAATAGGAATGAGAAACACAAATGTCAAAGATAAAAAAAAGGACAATTGAGCCTAGCCTTTGCCAGCAGTGAATGATGACCATAGTGCCCCGAAAAAGGGGCTACAAGCCTTTTTAAAGCAAGAATCTCCTCAATAAAGAATCAGGAAGATTCCAGGGAGATGAGGTAGTATTAACATATGCCATCATCCATTTGCATTTGAAAAGATTATCTCCATCTGGTGGGTGCATAGTAACTGCTGTCAAGTATTACTTCTGCATTGGAATCCCAATTATATATGTTGTATGTCATAGAAAACATGAATCTGAGATTATGCCTTGGGGTCTGTGAACAGTGTTATTTCCTTCATTTTTTATGAATAAAATGCTCCTTTATTTCCTAAAAGTGGAAAAAGAGCACAGCTATGTCTAAGTCAGATAAGCATGTCTAAAAAGAAAAAAACCACTAGATTTTTTCCTTAAATGAACAGTAGTATTTGCTTAAAATTCATGTTACTTGACTTCTGGATCTCTTCCTGGCTTAGCCTCTGCAGTGTGCTTCCGCTCATGCTGAACAAATTAAATGGAAAGAAACACCATTCAGTGAATAGTAACATAAAAAAAATTCAAATTGCACCAAGTAGTTTACTCATGTAGGTATTTTTCTGTGTAATAATAATTTCCAACTTCTGTCATCTTCTCAATCTACTATTAGCAACTTTGGATATAAAGAGAGCAAAAGGAACACTGTAGTGTATAACTCAGGCTCTGTTGCTTGTAATGACTGTGTTCTTCTTTTAAGGCTTCATTTATTCTTGACAGAAACAATTATGTAGAATTATGTGGAATAAGTATATTGAACGCAGGTTGTATGCAGTGTTCAAATTACAAAGTACAGAGCATTGTTTGACTGCTATCTAGAATATTCTGGACATTGAATAAAAGTTTATATCAAGAGGCAACAGTATTTGTATTTTGTAATTTATTGTTTAATTCAAATATTACAATATTCACAGCATAACTGGACAATATGCAGAAATAATCCAGGCATAACTCCACAGCCAGGAGTTACTTTAGATTGAAATGCATACTCTTACCTACAGAAAAATAATTGAGTTTATACAATAAACAATTAGAATGTATATATACAAGTGTACTAGAAAAGTGGTTTATTTTGGAATTTTAAAACAATTAAGAAAAAAAAAAAGAAGAAAAAATTCTCAATATACCACCCTATTTTTATTCAATGTTTTTTCACAATTTTTCATGTGCTTTAACTGTAATAATGAGGAGCTGGAATAATTGCAATGTAAAAACAAATAGCATTCCCAAAAGCAATGCTAGTGGTAAGTAATTTCATATAATCATAGAATGGCTTAGGTTGATGTGGACATTTAAGATCTTATCATTCCAACCCTGCTGCCATTGGCAGAGACACCTTTCACTAGATGAGGTGGCTCAGAGACTCATCCAACCTGGCCTTGAATACTTCCAGTGATGGGGTGTCCATAACATCTCTGGGCAACCAGTTAAAGTGCCTCATGGCCCTCATGAATTTCTTCCTAATAGCTGAACTAAATCTGCCCGCTTTCAGTTTAACACCATTAACCTTTGTCGTATCAGTAAGCACCCTTATTGTAAGTCTGTATTGAGTTTGCATGGCCAGATTTTGGTAGTGGGAGGTCTACAGGGGTGGCTTCTGTGAGAATGTGCTAGAAGCTTCCTCCATATGCAGCAGAGCCAATGCCAGGTGGCTGCAGGATAGATGTACCACTGGCCAAGGCTGAGGCCAAGTAGAAATGATGGAGATGCCTCTGTGATAACATAATTAGGAAGGAAAAAATAAAAGCTATTGCTCAGTTGCAACTGTGACTAGAGAAGAGCAGAACAGCCTGTGAGAGGAACAGCCCTGCAGGCACCAAGGTCAGTGCAGAAGGATGGGAAGGAGGTGCTTCAGGCACTGGAGCTGAGATTGCCCTGTAGCCACTGGTGAAGACCATGGTGAAGACCATGGTGAAGCATCTGTGCCCTGCAGTATATGGAGGGATCCACCACTGGAGCAGGTGGATGCCTGAGAGGAGGCTGTGAACCCATGGAGGCCCATGCTTGAGCAGGTTCCTGAAAGGGACCTGCAGAGCTGTGGAGAGAGGAACATATGATGGAGCAGGTTTCCTGGTGGGACTTATGACCCCATGGGGGACCCGTGCTGGAGCAGCCTGTCCTTGAAGGACTGCGCCCTGTGGAAGAGTGACTGGGAGCAGTGGAAGGACTGTTTCCCATAGAATGAACTCCCATCTGGAGAAGTTCATGGAGTACTGTCTCCTGTGAGAGGGATCTCATGCTGTAGCAGGGAAAGACTCTTCTCCCTGAGCAATGTCAGGAACAATGTGTGATGCACTGAATGTAACACCCGTTCCCTGTCTCCCTGCACCACTGGCATAGGAGGTGGAGCTGAGAAGGAGGGAAGAGTGGGGGGAAAGATGTTTTTAAGGTCTTATTTTACTTCTCATTATCCTGCTCTGATTTTGCTAGCAATACATTCAATTAATGTCTCTAATTTGAGCTTGCTTTGCCCATGACAGTATTTGGTGAGTGATCTCTCCCTGTCCTTACCTCAACTCATTGTTCTCACTCAGTCCCACTGTCCATGTCACCAAAGAAAATGTTAAACATCACCAGTCCCAATACCAACCCCTGAGGCATGCCACTTGTCACTGGTCTCCACTTGGACATTGAGCTGCTGACCATAACTTTTTGAGTGCAACCATACAGCCAGTTCCTTATCTGCTGAGTGTTCCATCCATCAAATTAATATCTCTCCAGTTTAAACACAAGGATAAGTTGTGGGACAGTGTCAAATGCTTTGCACAAGTCCAGGTTGCCTCATCCAACCTATTTTTTATTGTATGAAGAAACGAAAAATGAAAGGATTGCTGACATTCAGTAGAACTAAATAATAGCAACCAAATTCAATCTTAATGCAAGAAAATGTGCTTTTACTTTATTGATGTCATGGCAGTACAAGAAATAATTCCCTATCTCTTGCACATTGTCACTTCAAGTATAGAAAGGAGTGATGCAGAGATTGAATAAAAGGGGAAGTATTAACTGCTTTTTGATTTCTATCTATAAAGTAGAAAAGTAGAAATCGCATTTATGAAATTGAATTTACTTTCTTTATATCATTCCAATAATTTTATGTATTACATGCAAGTTCTTGGCTGGATGTCAAATCCTGGGAGGGAAAAGAAAAAAAGTTTAAATAATTGGTAAAATAAAAAACGTTTTAAAAATATTAAGTAAAATTTTATGGCTTTGCTAGAGCCATCCATGAAATCAGGATAATTAATATCTGCTTTTTGCTGATGTCTCAGTTTGAAAGTTGATTTCTTGCTATTTAGGAGGTCAGCTTGTCAAAACAGTAATCCCTTGGTTGGAAAGTACATTTTTTGAATTACTTTTTCTCACCACAGAATACCCGTTTCTGTTATAAAAAGAAAAATATTCTTTGCCCCTTCCCAGTAAAGCCTTTTTCACTGTGACTTTTTTCAATGCCAAAATCCTTTTTTGACATCATCATTAATTATTAGTTATTAACTGACTTTCCCTTTCCTTGCCTGCCCAAAAAAAAAAAAAAAAAAAGAACTTTATAAATTAATATTCTCTATTATCTAAACAGCCATATTTGTGTATTTTTACAGGAATTTTAAAAGCTGAGTATCCAGGAAAGGTAGAAGAGTGGTTTATTCTATGGGCAAAACTTAACGACAATAAAGTTTGTCAAGAGTTGATCTGTAGCTCTGATTCTTGAAGCCATGCTGCTGGGTACTGCTTTAACTCATAGATGCTCGTAGGTATCTGTATGAGGACTAACAGAAGTTATATACACCTATTTGTGCTTAATGTGGAGGAAATTTATGCAAGTTTCAGTGGGTATTTTCACTTTACCTCCAATGAAATATTAGAAGAATTTATCTTATTCTTTTGATTCCTTTCTTAGTCTTTGTTTACCTCACAATATTATTAGCTTTTTTCCTTAATAATTTGCTACATTTATTATTCTTATCATCACTGCAAATGGAAATACAGCAGTTATGATGTATTATTTGAATGACCTTACTTTTCTAACACCTTAGTGCAGAAGGTATTATTTCAACTGTTACAGTTTTCTTCAAATTCATGCTTAAAATTACAAATAAACTATGCTTTTTAGGTATGTAAACCAAAGTGTTGTGGAATTGGAAATATTGCACTGTCAGTTTCAACATCAGCGAGTGGTGTTAACATGAGAAATTCTAATGTCACTTAATTTAAACATCTTACGTGTTTTTCAATTTCATTGTGTCTGGGTCTACAAGAATGAAATTGGTTTATTCTCTGACATCTAACTGAATTACACCAATTTCTTTTCTCTTCATTGGAGGAAAAATGTGCCATTCATAAGCACAGGGCATGTTTTGCAAGATCAAATTTATAAGATCAATTTCCTCTAATATGTCTTTCTAATAATAATTCATCAAATCTTAGAATATTCTGAGTTGGAAGCTGCCTACAAGGATTGAGTCCAACTCCTGACTTTACACATGACAACCTAAAAGTTCAATCATATGAGAGTTGTTCAATTGTCTTTTGAACACCAGCAGACTTGGGGCCATGACCGGTTCCCTGGGGAACTTGTTCCAGTGTTTGGCCATCCTCTTAGTGGTGATTTTTTTCCTAATATGCAACCTGAACTTCCTCTGACATAGTTTTAAACAGTCACTGGTTTCTTATCACCAGATGCCAGAGAGAAGAGATCATCACCTCACTGGCCTCTCTCCCTCATAAGGAAGTTGTAAACAGTAATGATATCACCCCTCAGTCTCTTCTTCTCTAAGCTGAACAAACCTAGTGTCCTCAGCAGCTCCTCCTAAGTCATATCTTCTAGTCCTTTCACAATCCTTTTTGGACACATTAGAATATTCTATATCTTCCTTATATTGTTAATACCAATCCTGAACACAGAACTCAAGGGGAGGCTAACCTGTGTTTAGTATTGTGCGACAATTACTTTTGCCAGTTGTCTGTGCTGTTCTTGGTGCACCACAGGATACAGATGGCTCTTTTGGTCTCCAGAACACCTTATGACTCATATTGAGCCTATGATTAACCAAAAAACCCATGTGCATCCAGGATTACACCATCCCAGGTGCAGAATATACTATTTGTTCTTGCTTAATGTCAACACATACCTGTTTATTACTTATTTAATGAATATATATATACAAAATACTGTAACTTATCTCTAAATACACTTAGATGGTCACTTTTGAAGAAGAGAAGAAGAAATTGATTTTTTTTCTCATCAGTAAAACTGCAACAAAAAATAATTTGAGGAAAAGACCTGGAATTCTTTATGGGTTAATCTGGAATTTTTCAATATTGATGTTTTCCAAAATATATTTCTAAGGAAAGCTTTTGTTTCCTGTATTATAAAAAGTATAAAATGCAATTCCAGTAAACTTTCTCTATAATGTAGTATCATTCTCACTATTACTAGTAATATTATAATAGATAATAATGACAGCAATAATAATAAGATTGAAGAAGTAGAAAGGATATGTATTTTCAGGTGGAGTATATAAGGCAAAAGATGGCTATATGAAAATTTAAGAATCATTACATTCTTGAAACTGTCATCCATTGCTCTACATTTGTTTTTTTTTGAGTACTCTATTCTTATTTCAACATAGCAAATAAAATTCATAATGAAGTGTTTGCCCAGCAGTACAATCCCATTTTTCTCACCTGCAATCTTAACAGAACTGTTTTGAATCAAAAACTGAATGTTGCTCATACTTCAAATATACTTTTGTGTGCATGTGTGTGTAGTGTTCCTCTTTCCTCCCACATGTTCTCCACCTACATGTCTGTCAGCCTTTTCCAGGCAGCATTAAACCATAGGTCTTTTTTAGAATTGAATTCACAAACACATAACTCTATTTTGATGTGATGCCTTACACAACATAAAAAAAGGCTATAAGTAATTCCTCCCATGAAGAGTGAAACAATATGAGGGAAATGAATTGCAGCAGTATGGAAGTGTTGCTATAGTTCAGAAGTGTATGTTTCCAGCATTAAGATCTTTGACTCTCCACCCTTGTTGCACTATGTCAAAGCTTTTAAGATCTTTAATCATTTCCTCATAGCTTTTGGTTTCATTACCCTGTCTCTACGTATATTTGTTCACTTCCCCATTAATTACTGCAGTGAGCAAGTTCATTATATTTTTCCTGTAGTCTTGCCTCTCTTGCTTTTTTATTACCTTTCCCAGGAAAGTGGACAAAAGACCAAAAGGAAAAAAGCACAGAATTTTAGACTGTATGAAGTGTTAAACAGTACCACCATTTTGCAGATGTGCTTTCAATTGTAGGAATAGCATTAATGAATGAATGCTTTCATTTTGTTATTTTCTTTGGAGTTTATTAGAAGATGGTGTCTACCTCACATCTTAAAATAGTTTTAAGTTCAACCTGTTTGCGCAGGGCTAGGAATATATTAGGAAGACCTGCAGAACTGGGGAAAATAAATAGCTTAGTTTCTCATATTAATAACAGAATACTTCATTTAAATAAATTGTAATAGAGTGATACATTTGACCACATCTATTTTAATTTTACAAATAAATCCCATTTTTAAAATCCATGTAATGCTTTCTTTAGTAACAGAAGTTATTATAGCACATTACAACTATGTAGATCTACTAAAGTACTGAAATATTATGGCCATCCTGTTTTGAAAAAGAGTGATCTTTTTTAAGCTACTGCTTCTCTAACTACCATTTTATCGTAAATATTTATATTGTAGTGGCATCTAAAACGTGCTATTCACTGTGTAAACAATTAAATATTCACTTCTTATTTAATAACAAACTCTGCCATCATTACGTGTGCAGACCAGATCAATGTCAGGATATAGTTTCACAGTACTTTGGGGAATTATGTTACAGTATGCAAAGTGCTAATTTCCTAACATTGTAATTAAAGTTTCTGAGTGACAAACTTTGGAAATTAGATGTAAGTCTCCAGTGTTTAAGAATGTCTGAATCATTTGCCATCATGCTTGAGTACATTTTCTCCTCAAAGTATTCACTAAACTGACTCGGGGGTAAGGGAGGGAGGGAAATTGCTTGTTTATATTTCTTGGCTTCTGCTTTGGTGACTTAGAAGTACTTACATCACATGTCTCAAAGGCAACAAATTTGCTTCCATCTCCTGTGAGTGCTATTGAAGGTAAATATACACGTGTTTTAAAGACGAGAAAGAATTGGGGAAGATCACTATGAGAACGGGAGTATTTTTTTTATGCTTCTCCCCCATTTCCATGAGAATCCGGCCAGCTACATTATTCCTAAGACTTCAAAGGCTTTTGAAATTTTAAGGTTGAATCTGAAATATCCTGAAAATTATTTTATTTACTTGCTTCAGTTTCCAGTGTGGTGGAAAACTGAAGAGTCCAGATTTTCTTTTTCTCCTGCCCCTCTCCTTATTTATGTATTTATTTGCTTGTTTGTTTGTTTCTGATTCATAAGAACTGGTAATATTTTATATCAGAGATGTTGTTTGAAAACATAATATTTATTCTTACCCAGAATTGAATTTTTGAGCATGATGCTAATTTTCTCAAACTTCTATGCCAATCAACTAGGTCAGTTCTTTGATAGCTCGGACAATCAATGTGCTGCCTAGGAAAGGAAATACTTTTTACTTTTATTATTGTAGGAAGTAAATTATGTCACACTTCTGTTGTCAGGGACATCAAAAGCATTAATATCCTAGAATAAAAATATGGCCTATAGTTTTTTCACTAGTATTAAAAGAAAGAATTATTCCTGCTATTACAGACTTCTTCCATGTACTTAGATGAGGTCAGAATCTCTAGCATCTATTTAGAGATGGCAAAATTTGTACCTGCCTTGTAATGTTTTATGAGGGTTAGAGGAGGAAACTTCAGCACTGGAACCTCTGTATTCTGGTCTTGGCCAGGGGCCTGCTACTTATGAGGCCATACTGCCTCTTTCTAAAGTACTAGCAAATCCAAACGTTCCTTCTGTTTTAATAATGCCTTAGACTTCAGTATACAAAATATTTGTCTCTGTAAAAAACTCTCTCAGGGAACTGAATTAAAAAAAAGAAGAGCTGTACTCATTCTCCAGGAACCACTAATCCAGAACCCTTCAAATTTTCTGGTTGACTTCTGTAAAGTAAAAAAAAATATCTTTTTTTCCTAAATATTTTTCCTTATTAGTGACATTATGGTAGGAACAGACTATCCTGATAGAAGAAAAGCAATGTTTTTACTTGATTTGGAGAATTGTGCATTTTCTGAATACAGCACTTTTAAAAATGTCCATTAAATCCTAAAGTGGGTAGGGAAACTGTTTCTTTGCTGCTTGATGGGTTTTTTTAATGTTTGTTGTGTCAAAGAAAGAATTGAGACTAGCAAATAAGGTGCTAAGAGATGTTTTAATTTCCAGTCTAAAAATTAATTATATATAATCAGTTGTACTTTCACCTCTTCCTAACATAAGGCATTGTATTGCCATTCATTCACAAGTCCTTAAAAGAGAGATCGAAATAACTAAATGCCCAACCTGGGGCAGATTACCCTATGGTTTATATTGAAAAGGAATATTTGAATAAATTCCATCTAGGTAACTAATGTTTAATCTAGTTTCTCTCTCTGTTCCCTTTCTGATTTATCCCTGAGCTTCAGCTATTTTCACTGCTTTGTCTGATTTCAACTTAGAACAGTTCTTAAATTATATTTTCTTTGAAGTGGTCTGTTTTTAAAAAAAGTTTTGAGTACTCAAAACTTTTTCAAGGCTACAAAAGAAGGTCTTGTGTACCCAAAGTTTTTTCAAAATTCTACACCTTCTACCCCAAAAACGTTGGCTGGTGATACAAAACCTTGCTTCATCCGATAAAATCCAAAATGTGGTAGGAATGTAAAGAAACAGAGATGGACATACTAATTGAAGCTAAAAATCTATGCAGTGTCTTGACTTTAGAGCACCCAAAAGAAAAGCTAAGGGTAAAGAGACCAAACTTTAAAACTTCTAGTGCTCCTCTTCCTGAGGAATAAACCAGCTCATGTCCAGTCTCCCATTTCTCCTTCCTCAGCTTTTGGCAGAAAATGAAGCCCAAATATTTTAAGAGTTAATGAAAATATTTCCTTAGCCAGCATTTACTTCAACATGTCTTTTTATTTGTTTGTTCAGGTTTGGGGGTTTTTATGTTTGTTTGTTTGTTTTGTCATAGATGTGCAAAATTTAGATTTGAGTTATCATAAAGTTTGAGGAATATGTAGATTCAATCATCAACAGCATTAGGACTTTCCTGGAAAATAGAAGCTAAAAAACATTCAGCATTTATAACTTTTTTTCCTGTTAAAGCCCTAGAACAGCTTCTTAACCCTTCCTTAATCTTTAAAATCTCCTGGTAAGATTAACTCTGCTTGTTAGATGAGTAGCTCTGTCAGAATGCTTCACCTGCAGATAGTTGTAGTGCCTAAGCACTTCGAATATTTATTTTAATTTACAGTAAGGGTTTAGTAAATTAAATTTCTTGGCATGCTTTTATCTATTGTGAGGTTTTAGTCTTTCACATACTTCAGTAACAATTTAGCAAGACTTTCATTTTGCAAATTAGTTCTGTATTGCCTAAGAGAAAACTCAAATATTTTCTCATAACACTAAGTTATATGACATTGGAATTTTTAGTTATAGCTCTTTGTTATGTTTCACATGGTGGAATTACACGGAGGTGAAAAGATATGTTAAGCTACAAAACAGCAATGCTTTTAATTTAAGAGGTTTTCCTGTTTCATTTTTACTCTTCAATGGAGCTACAGAAGACTGGAAATGAAGCTGTAGGAACTGAGTGTTAACTTTATGCATTGTATATTTAGAGTCTTACCATATTTTTATAAAGACCATCTGTAGGGGAAAAAAAACAGCCAACAAACCAGAACCATACAATCTATACAATAAAAGACCTATGTTCCACACTAAACTGTGGTTTTCACAAAAAGAATTTTATTTTGCACTAGAGGCTCTTATTTGGTCCTTTTGGAAGTCTGTGAATATGTTTTGTATTTTGCCATTCACTTTTTTGCAATTCTGTCACCTGAAATGCACAGCCAGGTGATGTGAAGTAGGTTTTGTGCTACATTCATTTTCAAATGTGTAACAGGGAAAATAGACATTTTTACACAGGATCAAGCAGTTAATATTTCTAATCTATAACATAAAATAAATTATTAGCTAAATTATTTGAAATTGTCAATAAAAAAAACCTAATCAATGTTTATTTTCTGTTTTTTTTTCTTTTTGTAAGAATTATGCAATTTTCATTAATTTGAACAGTGAAATAAGCACAATTTATCTTAGGTGATGCATTAAAAACAAGAAAAAGAATTGTTTTCCTTTTCTTCAGGTAGGTGTCATGAATATTGTGTTTCAAAACTTACTATATTTATATATTACCTATGCAGAAATAAAAAGCATGTATAATTTGGGTCACGTATGCCAAATATGCGTGTTAGGTTTTGCTTTTAAAAATGACAAATTAATAAAAATTGTGGTCATATTAAGTAATAAAGTTTTTATTAATTAAATAGAAAATACGCTGCTATAAATTAATTTTTAAAAGTATTTTTTCCTAATTTTCTTCATATTTTTACATATCCATGATTGCTTTCAAATTTTCTGATTATAGGTGACCTCTTCAAATCATCATTTAGATGAATTTACTTCTTCGAGAAGAATAAACCTAAAAACAAAATAATAAAACCTTAATAAAATATACCCTTCATGGTAAATAATATCAACTTTCTCCTGCTTTTTCTTTTTTTATAAATTGCCAAATAGTTTTAAATTATATTGACATTGAATTACATCTAGAATGCCAAAGAGTTTGCTCTGATCTTGCTGTGACTCAAAGCCCTACTACTGCAGCTGCTGTACTTCAGAGACAGATTCTTGGCTAGTTTTCATTGGTCCTAAATTTAGAAATCTCTAGTTTGGCATGAGAATGAGAGGTCTTGTTCTTACAAATGATTTCCATATAACTGCATGTAGAGTAATGGGTGCAGTTCATTTATTTGCTACAATGGGCCTTCATAATAGGAACAATGAAAAAAGACCCTCCAAATCTCTATAGGCTGTTTATGAGAAGAAGACAGTTTGGTCATTGAAAGTTAGGTGAGAAAAATTCCATTCTTGCTGCTTCAGTGGACAGGCCTATATAAAATAAAGGCTGTCTGAAAATAATCCTTTTGATTTGGATAGTTTCCTGAAGGACATGGTGCAGATAGCTGAAGGAGCACCCCATCAATTTAAAGACAAAGATCTGCAGTTCTGATTTGTCTGCTTTGTACATTATATTAAATAAACATGTAAACAGCATTTATAATAGCTCAGGACTGAACTTAGGACTAAGCTAACTAATACACAGTGAATTAACAAAGACAAGTTACACGCATTGGGAGGAAAAGGAAGATCAATGATACACTCCATTGAAGGGAATGACAATTAAGATAAATCATATGCTATGCTACTTAGCATATTTTCAACAAAGTGCATTATACACAAACTTACATATTTTTTTTTTTCTATTTGACAGTTTGTGACTGAGTGCTTTGTGAAGCCATGAACACTGTTGGCACAGATTCTCTGGATCTCCCCTGGGTTATTCTTAGTTTTTTATCACACTGCTACTAAAGCACTGACACTAAGTGCTGAATATATAACTTGTTTCTAATTAGATACCCTCTGTTTGCAAAATCTGTGACAAAAAAAAGTGTTTTTTCTAAATCTAATCTGGATAAAGGCAACTCATTATGAGTAGCATGTGATATGTCTAAAGGTTCTATCAAACAAAAGGAGGTGTTTTCATGCATTCCCCTGGAGCCCTGCTACCCTGATGGTAATTTTAAATTTGAAATATATTATCATTTAAAGAGCCTGAAAGATGTAAAGAATTAATTCTCTCTACTAAAGTCAACAAATAATTATGAGTGCAGGATTAGATTGGTAGATTAGTGGCATGGTAAATTAAAAGAGTAAGAGATATATTAAATCAATCTAGTTGCCTTGAAATTATTTATTAATACTCTATTTGAGAATTTTAAGAGACTGATACTGCAGGCTCAGTCACAGTGTCTGTAGGGATCTGAGTTTATGAGATTTGAAAATATAGCTTTTTTTTCCCCTTACTATTTGTGCTCCTTAGTCTTTTGAATACTATGAGTGTGCCTTCATTAGCTTTTGATGAAGATGCATTTCTGAAAGGAATATTACACTTATGGGTTTGGTTCAATCCACGATATAGTAAAACCCTTCATGATTGCCTTCCTTTAGGATGAACGTAAACCAAGAATTGCATACTAAAGATTAGCCTGATTAACTTGATCCAAGCACTAGTGGGTATTTAGTCTGTAGGGCTATGCTGTAGCTAATTGGTAGTAAAACCTCCCAAGGTGTAGACAGAATGCATGCCAGGTCCTCAGAGTGCTCTATTCTGCTTAGTGATAAACTCTTGATGTGCCACACTGAGAGCCTGGCACGACTGGGGACCTCAGGGAAGGAAGGATGAAACCTATTCCTGGATGCTTATGACCTCTGTTATCCTTGTGGCTAAAAAAGGACTTCAACTGAGGTGCATTTCTGTGCATCTTACGTTAGCATTTAACTGTTATTTGACATAACAGAAGCAAAATTATGTGGTACAAAAACATGATTGGCATCACTGATCGGGATTTCATAGAAATTCACTGACCTCTAGTTCTCTTTGCATATTGCTGCTGTTGAGTGCATCTGCCCTGCCTCTCATCATGTCTTGACTGAAACAATAGGGAAAAAAAAATTCACCCAAACACAAACATTCTGACTTTGACCTCATGTTTCTTGTTTTATGAATTATGAACCTATGCAAGAACCAAATCTGTATCCGTAACTCTGGCTTTTCGGGGACTAGATTTTTTTAGTTTTTACAGTATGAATAAGATGTGGGATTGACAGAGCAGTCCCACTTTACTCAGTCAAATGGAAGCCTTATTCATTCCCATGATGTACTGTTGGCAGCTGCTAAAAGAGACATTACCACTTTACCCTTTTAGTAGTTTTAGGTAAGCTGCAGCAACAGTATGGTGTGGATTAGCAAAATATGTGGGATGAAATACAGCACTGCTCAACCAAAGGCTTTCTTCTGAGCTCTCAGATGCTAGGAAAGGGCTGTGACAAAGAGAGGGTGCGCCTGAAAGGGTTGCTGAATGCTTGAGTGGCAGCTCTCTGTATGACAAGTCTTGGGGGATTGGGTACTTAAATCTTAATTACAAAAAACAATCATCATCAGGTATTAAAACTCTACAGGGAAATTGAAAGACTCAGAGAAGAGAATCCCAATAGTGGAGATCTGCTCTACGCAAATTTAATTGACTCATATTATACAAATAAACCTGATAAATTAAAAAAAAAAGTACCTGTAAGAAATTGTTGAGTGATTCTACTATAGACCAGATGCTGTGAGAAAGATAGGGGGTGGGGTTTTCAACCTGAAGAAACTCAGGGACTGCTTAATGAAGAGCTAAATGCCACAGCTGACCAGCTTTCTTAGAAAAATTTTTAATGCACATGAAAGCAGAAAATCTTTTAGATCATTCAATGTCAAGAATTTGCAAAATATAAATTGGTACATTTACATGTTATTTAGGGTTTTTCGTGCCTGTATGATGCAAGCATGTAAAAAAATCCTTTTGAAAAGCTACGTTGGTGGAAATGGAAGTGTCTCTAAAAAATGAAAGAGGGCTTTACTTCAGAGGTGTAATAAAAAGAATGGGTTCTACTATCACTCTCTGTAACTGAAGGAGAGTGGCAGTCATTGTCAGTGATGGATTTTGTGGCAGCGGTGAGCAGGAGTGTAAAGCAGGACTCAATTTGGAGGAAATGATTTTCTAGTTAAACAGTGGCCAATTTTAGATCTTTTCAGAAACAATAAGATAGTTCTGTCACATTCAATTCACAGTATAATTAACAATGGACTTTTTTTCTTTCATATTTACTAACTGCTTTTGTTATTGTACATGACTGACCTAGCAGGAAAAATAAAGTTTATGAACATAAAAAGTTCTGCTTAGAGTATTCTGCATTTGTTCTGTACTTTCTTTATTAGCCCTACTGACAACAGCAATAGTCATAGTGACGAAACACAGTAGGCTGCATCTTCATAATCTTTGAAGAGGAAAAAATTTAAGTAAATTTCTATGGCCTGGACAAACATATCACTGTGTGCGTCTCATGTGTCAAGTCATGGTTAAGGTCTATGTTTCTCTAGTGAAAAAGGCAGTTTAAGTGATTCCCAGACTTGGACTGTCCTGGCATTTCTACCATGATTCACAGCTTCAGCTGAATTAAATGTTTGCCCAAGCATGATGTAATACAGACTAAGAATGATGAAAGTTATAAATAAAATCAAACTTCCTTGTGAGTCCTCCCCTAGTACTTCATTGAACACAATTCTGAGGATCATAAATGACTGTGTGGAACCAGGAACAAGCATATATGAGGGAGGGCTAGCTTTGCAATTAGTAAAATAAAATAGCATGGAACTACTCCCTCAGACCTTACTATTATGCTAGCTTTTCTAAGCCATTTTAGAAGGGGTCAGTCTCTTTCCTCAAACAGAAGAAATTTAAATGAGAAACTTAAACTAGATGGCTAACATTTGGACACTTAGAGGCACAAATGATGAATAACTAATACATGAGCTTTGCAATACTCAGTGTTTAACATGTGCCATGTTTCCTCTAAAATATTGGCTGCTCTTGTTTCCCCTCCCTTTTATGTATATCACAAGCTTCAGGAACATATGACTTCAGTTGTAGACTCCTTGCTTATAGAATTCCTTTTAAACTCAATGGGAGCTCAGATTGTGGAATCTGTTAGATCAAATCCTCTCTGGAAATGCAGAAAGACATGACTGAATAGGGAGTAAGGTACTATACTATCAGTCCAACAAGACTGCTGTTTTTTCCTAACATTCAGCTTATTTAAAATGGCTATGGTGCTTATAATAACAACATTTTTTTTTGTAAAAAGCAACAAACAAAGAAACCTTCCTCACCCTATTTTTGGCTAAAGCAAAATAATTAGTTCTTCACAAGCTCTTGTGTAAATCTGTAGATTGTTTAGTTGTTCTCACCTCCAAATACTCAAATGAAAAAGCAAGAAAAAAAAGTATTTAACACTAGAAAATATGTTGATAAATGAAGTTGCTGCTATTAGAAGCTTAAAATTATAGTCATTAAAAAGCCACCTACTGATACAAATTCTGTAAAAATGTTGGAATTTCACTCTTCAGGGCACCTTTAAAAACATATACTGGCAGTTTAAATTATAATGAACTTGTAATATAGTAGAAAGGGTGCTTGGCCAAAGTTTGTAGACAATGGAATAAATTTTGAATAACAAGTAAACAAACAAAATCCTAATCTTCTTTTGTTGCATTTAGTTCTCTTTTTTGCAAAATGCAGAGATAATACTTGAGTTGCAGCAATTACTTATGTTTCATAGTACAAGCTTTCCTCATAAACCTTTCCTGAAACACAAGTAAAATTCTTGGAAAGAGTCCATAGACTTTTGTAAAATAAATCATTGCAATTATCTTCTGCAAAACTGTCTCATCAACTTTTAGTGATAACCAATATGTATGGTTCACCTCTCACGTGTTCTCCATGACTGTAAAGATAGCTCTGTAGTATTACTGGGTGAAGGCTAAGAAGGCATAGGTGGCATTTCTCTGAAAAACATATAAGCACATGTTCATGAGTTTACCATGCATTCCTTACTCTTTTAAGTACTACCCCGATAAACACTTACAGACATGAATATTCTCACTGTGTTTTCAAGTTACAGTATTTCACTATGCAGCTGACTACACTAAGGATTCTGAATGATCCAATTAAAAATTACCTTTTTTAATGGAAATCTTTCCTGTTGTGATTCACAAAAGAAGTGGAAAATCAAAATTCTGATCTTGCTGAATTAGACTGCATAAGCATTAAAGTTGCTCAGAGGAGTGTGTACTACAGAAATATGTCTCAGTCACCTTGTTTGCTTGTTACTGTTCTGCCTGAGCCTGCTAAGAGGGGAGGAATAAAAGTAAGAACAGTCTATAGCTCTTTGTCACTTCTTAGCCACGCTGTATATGGCACCTTCACCCTAATACTAAAAAGTTCTGTTAAGCACTTGATTGACCTCATAGTGCTGCCTCATTGCTAACTTAATAACTATGCCTGCTCGATAACATTTTTGATGGAAATCTTCCATCAGGAAACTCATTTTCAATGGGATCTGAATAAACTGCAGGGAGTTGTTAATTTAGAGGAATTTTAGCAACACAAAGTCAAAATATGATGCTTTGATCAAGCCAAAATGCTACATTTTGACAGTTCTATTTTTATTTATTTCATAATGATGATGTATGTGTACATTATATTTCATATTATGTTCCTAAAATATAATGGTTATACTACTACAATATTAGAACTTCATTTCAGGTATAAAATTCTATGAATTAAAATTATAATATTTAAAATAAATGCTTAATTAACTCAAGCTAAAGGAAAAATGTTGAGTTTCACTTCAGTAAAGTATGTTTCTCATCTGAATGAGAAGAAAGTTGGAAGGAAAATGGTCTTCTGATGTTAAAATTTTGCATAGAATGGAAATATATAATTTTTGAATCCTACTATTCTTGATTACACCAGAATCCTCAAATGCTAAAATTTACTCAAACACATTTTACCCTCATCAAGACACTTTTAACATAAATTCTACTGCTTTTACACATTCTGGTGCTGTCATCCAGCAGAAGAGAGGACTATATTATAGAGAGCCTTGCACTATGTAGGAATGGGGAATGCTGAAAAATCTAAAGGAAGGTAAAGACAGAAATACTGATGCAAGGAACGGGAATATCATCAGAAGGATTCTTTCACTATTTGCAAAGCATCATTTCCTCTGTGCCTAGGATAGCCGACATTACTCTTTAACATTATCCCAGCTCTGAATTTACCCAGGAGGAAGAATGTCATTTACTGAATCATCATTAATGTAGTTTAGAGCTGATTCTAATTCAAATGTGGTTTTCAGCTTTGAAATGAAGTGATAAAATGCTCCAAAGTGACTTGGAAAGAAAGCAGAGATTCGTTCTGTCCCTGGATTTCCTTCATCATAGATTTCTTCCTTAGAGACTTTTTAATAACGACGTTTATAAAGGAAGGTTTCTGTTCTGTGAATTTTTATCTTGTTCATTTGTTTGTTAACTCTTAAATGTTGGGGTTTGGTTTTATCGGGTTTTTTTGGGGTGGGGGACTTTAAAAAATCTGTTTGCAGTCATAATTAAGAAAATGGTTAAACCTGCTGTCAATTAACGTAATTGATTTAAAAAGTTGATGGGCGCCTGAAATGGAAGTATTTTGCCTGCAGCTGAGCTGAATACAAGAGTAATTTATTTTAATAATGAATGGTGAAAGACGAATTGAGCAGAAATACTGTGTGGGAAACCCTCAGAGGGTTAAAATAAACATGTACAGTGGTTAGTACTAATGTTTCTGATAGTGGACTGAGATTTACTAAACCTTTTAATATTAGTACCATAGAAGGAGTTTAAAAATAATTGGGCAAATACATTTTAGAGTAAAAGAGATCATCTTCCTTAGAACTAAGTCAAATTTAGTAGTGACGTGAAGAGTGTCAGTTTATGCAATAAGAGTCAGTTGATCAATAAAACGCTATTCAATACAGGAAAAATAACCTAATTGGCATAGAAATGATATTCTGTGGGTGTGAAAATTCTAAAATGAATACAATTCACTTCACTTGAAGCTATGGGTCTGTAGTCAGGGAAATTTTTCCAGTTCCCACAGCTTATACAAATGGTTTGTGATAAATTGTGTTTTGAATATTTGGGGGCTTATGTTTCATTCAGTTATGATCAGTAAGAGTTGTTTTTAACTGGAGGTGAACTAGAAGGAACATATTTCTATGGATTACTCTAAATTTCTAATGAATGTTGATTTAATGTGTTTTGAATCTGTTTTACAAAAAACACAATTGAGCAACCATTTTTTATCTAGTAAATATTATAATGGCTTTTTAATTTTTTTTTTCTTTACAAATGAAAAAACTTTTGGGGATGGGGATCTTCTGTGCTTGGTTGTAACTTTGGGACAATAATAGAATCTAAGAAATAGTTCATGAAGGAAAAATTTGAAATCAAATGGGGAAGAGAATATTAGTCCCAAATAAGTAGTGATTGAATTTTGTCTCTAGTTTAAAGGACTTCAAAGCTTTTTGAAATACTGTGTTCCATAAGAGACGGGACTATGGATCAAGAATTCAAGCCGATTGCTTATCTGAAAATGTAAAAGGAAATGTTCATGGTGAAGTGTTATGTAAATTCAAGTAATTTAGTAGTGACGTAAATGCTATAGGCACTTACTAATAGAAAATTTCCTTATGTATTAGGAAAGATAAGTAAAGAGTGAGCTCAACTGAAAAGTGTGTAGTAATACCCTAGAAATTTACCCTAGTAATACCCATGGCCACTTTATTCCCTTTCAAGGTATTGGAATGGAGAAAGTAACTGCATTTTTCTATGTGCGATATTTTTACAGAATTCTGCTTTAGTAAATTTTGGTCTGATATGCTATAACTACAGATTAATCTGCTCAGATTAATATGCTTCACACTTGTGAAGCCAAATATTGGTCACTCAGCCATTCTGAAACATGCTATTTTCAGGTTATGATGCTTACTGGTTCTAATATTCTAGGAAGTCTTCAATGCATTTTGTTCTCAGTGAGACTTTATGATTATTAGATATTTCACCTACCATTTGTTATTTTAAATATTCATTCAGATATTTCCTTTCATAGTTACTTATCTGAGGGACCCAAAGCTGCTATATGGTCAAGAGTAAAAAGAAGGCAATTAACTTTAAACAATTGTGATATTACTAAGGCAATATTTATTTTTTGAATATAAGAGAAACATGTTTTGAAGCTTTCAACACCACCAAACAGGCCCATTGTGAAAAGTAGTTTAGCCAAACCATATCTTAATATAACGATGCAAAATGCACTGAGAGAAGGGAGTGTTGCCAGGCCAAATGGATTGGCTTAAACATTTTCGACACATGCCACAAGTTCACATAATCAGCCTGAGGCAGTAGGGAACTTAAAAGCTAGTTTGATAGTGTTTCTTACAAATATTCTTTGAATTTTATTACTTGTCTCCCACATGAGGCGTAATAGTTTCAATGTTCTAATTAGTACTTGTGTATATTGCTATTACTTTGTCTCTTTAATCAGGTTATTAAGTCTGTTATGGAGATTCCTTATAGAATCACACTTTATAATAGTGTTTCTAATTTGAATATGTCCTTTTTTATGTTGTCTGAATCTGAAATATCATAAACTCTTTTTATGGGTCCTTTGATAGTAGTCACTTTCCTGTTTTATGTTTGATTAGAACATACAGTACTAAGTAATAAAGAAACTTCCTGAAGCTTTGGAGTTTTAGTACCAGAAAACATTTCAACTTTCTCAGGCTTTTTTTGTCTCTTTGACGTTAGGTCAAATAAAGATATCCTCTTGTCCATATTAAAGTAATGAACAGGAAATATGTAAGAGAGAAAGCACTTTTGTTAGATTATAATAGAGTTTATATAATTTCGGAGATTGGTTTTCAGTTGTACTTTAAACAAGATATATAATAAGAAATTATCTAAAATCAATAAAGAATTCTGATAATTTTCTCAAATAGTAAATATAAATATACATATAAATATAAACATCAATTTAATAAATAAACTTATGTTTAAATGCCAGTGAGAAGAAATAACACAAAAATCTGTCTCCCTCCCTCTGTCTTCCTATCATTCATCCTTTATGATGAGCTAAACACACCATCAAATTCAGGAGAAATTTGTTCAGTTTTAAGGAAATTCATTATAATAACTCTCCTAATCCTGATACTGAACTTGATAAAACAAGAGATTAGGTAGGATTTTTACTAAAAAACCCAAACAAACCAGAAATTAATACTTTGAGTAAAACATAAAATCAATTGTACAGATTTAAAATTGTAAGAGCTATACACAAAGTCATAAGGATTAAAAATTACCTAAAAGACTTCATATGAGTGAACAATGGCGAAATAAGGTAAACTGGTTTACATAAAAAGACATAGCTTTTAACAAAGCTTAAGCAAACAATAGTCCCATTTGGTGTCTGCACTGGAAGCCTCTGAAGTCATGGTGGAGTGGTTTGCAGCTTCAGAGGGGTTTGGATCAGAACCCAGCAGTCATTGGACTTCACAAACTACTCACAGCTCCTTTTGTAAGCTCCTTTTGTCTCAAGAATGTAAGGAAGCTGGTGGAATTCAAGGACCAGCATATGTGACAAAGGATTTATCAGTGGAGATTAAAATATTCAAAATACCTATTTTCTGAAAATATGGTGAACATGGCGGATAGATGAAAGAATTTATACTTGCTGACAATCAGCTGACATTTAGACAAGGAAGTATTACCTCAATTCAAAACCAAAATTTGTTTAAAGGAAAATAATAGGAAATAATGTCCTCCATCAGATCTTTTACATTTTTCAATTTCCTTCTAAAGTGAAGTAGTATCTGTCTACTCATTAAAAGCAGTTTGCAAGCAGGAACAAAAATCCTTTTTCCAACACGGACACAAACCGTAGTTATTGGTAAGGGTTTATGTGCAAGATCTAAATAACCAGGAGGTATTTAATGTTAAAATTTATACATATTGAAACTGCATGCCTTAAATTTTCTAGTGGAACTTCATAAATGCAGGTTCACTTTCTGCTAATATTCCATGCTTACTGTATTTTTGTCACTGTTTTCTGTTTTGTTTGGTTTTTTTCCTCTTTAATACTATCAATAGCATCACAATAACAAATAAGTCAGTTGTCAGCAATTGCTTTCTTACAGTTCAAGCTTTGCATAAAACTCACCACTTCACATCATCCTCCTATAAAGTAACTTTTTTGGCCTGATGAAAAAATGAAAAGACAATCTATCTTTAAGAGTGCTTGGGAAATGCTGGAATTTTCAAGCAATCATTGGGGATTTTCTCAGCTTTTTCTAAAATAGAGAAGCTTGGAAAACAGAAGAGCATGAAACAGAGGAGGAACTGTTCTAAGGTTTCCCCTCTCTTCCTGTCCAATTTTTAAAGAGTTTCTGAGAAAAACACTTATGTATTAAAAAGAGACAGTCTTGTTCTGGAACTTTCTTCAATTTTCTGTCTTTATTAGAAACATGTATTACCGTAGCCCTAGGGTATATCACCGTGTCCTGCAGCCGTAGGGAGGAGGCGGAGGGAAGATCCAGCAGGAAGGAATTGTGCAGCAAGATTGATTTATTTAATTATTTTGCAAACTCTTTTATAGACTTTTTTCTTCATAGTCTAATTGGACAAAGGATCAGCCACCACTTGGGGGTGATTGGCCAAAATCCTAAAACATCCATTGTCAAAATATTTTTCTACTGTACCATAAACAAGACTTTTCAAGGTTGCAGGTGTTTGCTTGTTTACATAACTCTGCTATCTCTTCTGTGAGAGAGAAAAGTCTCTCACGGGCTTAGAAAATAACAAGAAAACCCTTGCTAGCAGCATTTTTGGATCTACAAACATGGAGCTTCAAACGAAGCATCTCAGATCAGCAATTTTGTTGGAGTGAATACAGAAAAAAACATTTTGTGCTACATTCTCCCACCCCAAATATAATACCATTGTCTTTGGGATCTTTTGCTGGGATTTTTTGCCCATGTAGAAACTTTAGCAATGCAAATAAGGATTTAAGTGTGAGAAAACATTCTGAGATATTACCTACAAGTTCTAAAGAATTAAATTTAATTCTTAGATGTTTTCTAAGATGCCTTCTTTCTAAGATGTCTTCAAAGGTGTCTTCTAAGGAAAATATATTTTAGTCTGGAAAGTGAAATTTAGTCACAGTTTTTGTTCTTTCTGTTGTATTAAACATAGTAGGTAAATTATAAACTTGCAAGTTTCAAGAAATATGAGATTAAAAATACTTTATTTATATGAATTTTTGACTGTCAATACTGTCATTGCCATCTAATTGCTATTCTTACACTAGTTTCTCAACACTAACAACTGATGTCAGTTTTCACTGATTTTGGTAATCTCAGTAGAGACAAGAAGTGAATAAAGAGAATGGTTTAGCTTCTCTTCTAAACAGTGGTTAGTTCAGGAATTCACTGAAGGCTTGTATGTGCAAACTATTACTGCTTGTGCTTTATTTTTTCTACAGATTTGAAGTAATTTCCTAGCTTATGAGTCCTGAGGGTCTCCTTATGAAAAGTAGTAATCTTTAGAACAATCAATATTTCTTATCTGGAGTTTTTTTGGGCTTAAGTAATCAAAGCTAATACTCAGACTTTCTTATCTAGAATATACTTTTGTCTGTCTATCCCAAAAACCTGTGTCTGTCTCGTGTTTTAATTGTAAAGTTTCTAAATATAATCACCGATGGAACAGTTTCATTTGCACGTACAACAGTAATTGAGCAAGTCTTGTTCCATGTTTTTTAGCTGTGCTACTAGGAAAAGGCATTTATGAAGTTATTTTGAAAAGTAAGTGTTAAGAAAGTGGGACAGACCTCTGAAATTTAGAATTTTTTGCTTGCTTTGCACAGTTCCCATTGAATGGAAATATACTTGCCAGTTTCACATAGCTTTAGAATCTTTCACAGTTATTACTGTGTTTGTGTACAAGACAGAAAAGCCTGATAAACTGTGAAGCCACTAGCATCTATTATAATTCAACAGCAGAAGCAGAAAGATTAAAATGTGCATAAATAATCTGAAGTAAGAACACACTACATATAATGAGAAAGTAAAATATTTTTCAGTTTATCCATAGGAAAAAAAAATAAAAGAGGAATTTGGCAATATGTTTGCTTTAATGTGTAGCAGCTAAAAGGAAGGCTTCTACTAAGAAACTGACAATTTTGTTGCAAAATTTTAACTATAAGAAAACAAACCCAAACCAAACCAAAAAAACTTAGTCCAGACCAAGCATTAAAATAATTGAGGAAGTAAGGTACTGTTTTATGCTATTGAAGTATTTAAGATCTATATGCTTTCACATTGCAATTTATGATTAACTCAATAGGAAGTCACTTTAGCTGCAGGGCTGCGGTGAAGGAGAAATCATAATCAGATTCAAATATTATAAAAATAAGAAGAAAAAACCTTTCAACTGTATTATGACTTCAGTAAGTGCTGGCTTAAAGCAAATGTAAAAGCTCAAATCTATCTGAGGAGCTATTTAGATTCAAATTTTAGAGAATAAATTCAGGCCATGATGGAGTTCCAAAGCATAAACACCTAAATTTGAATAGCAACATATGAGGTTGGTGTCTAAGTTCCCATGATAGAAAGTAAAGAACCAGATCTAAATTCACAAGTGTAAAAACAGGCTTCCAATCACAGCTGAGATGTCGAGGACATTGAGTATATTCACATACGATTCAGAGTAGTATATTTAAATTTTTCTTAAGGTATTTTCTTTGTTTAGACTAGGCAGATGACACTAAAATATCTAGGCCTATATATGATGAAATTGATAGAAGGAATCAGGTGAAATTAAGTATTCCTTTAGTCTACCTGCAACAAATAATATCACCTGGAAATTGAGAAATTAGTGTGAGAAAAGCATGCTAAAGGAAACTAGAGGTTCTTCATGAAATACACCGTCACCAGAACTATTTGAATGGCATATAAGATGATTTTACTCACTTACTTACTCTGTGCCTCCAGAGTACTTTGGAACACTAGAATAGAGAATAAAATTCTGAAGACCAAAATGAGCATCTCGGGATTTAAATTTAAAATAGAAAAATTCCCATGGAAGAACACTTATGCTCCAGTTGTTTCATCATTGACTGTTAATCATTTTCCATTGCAGAAGCTGATGAATTCCAAATTTATCCAAATATGTTGGCTCAGCACACTATTTTATCTGATGAAAGATGATTTTTAGCACTGTAAGAGTAAATTTATTTCCTTTGAGGATATCAGAAAAAATTCTGGGTTGTTAAAAGAGTATATGTGTTAAAGTCAACATGTATGTGACCACCAGGGAATGTTTTTCACCCATGGCAGTTCATAGGGCATTTCTATAATACCAATAGGTGACAGAAATAAAGTAGTTCCTGTTTTGACTAATCAAGTTTTGTAACCAGCAGATCAATTTGTTGCAATATCTCTATGAATAAAGGACTACTGCACTGGAGTTATCTGTGTATTTTTAGATATTTTATTCAATTGAATGTTTTTGTTGTTGGGGTTTTTGTTGGGGTTTCTTTAGTTGGTTGGTTGCTGGTTCTTTTATGGTTTTTGGGGTGGTTTTTTGTATGTTAGCAATCTTTTGTTTCAGCCTCAACCAAAGTATGTATTCTGGTTAAGGAATGCAGTTAGGAAAGATAAAACTGTAGATAATGTCCACAGTAGCTAGCGTCCAAAAGAGATGGAAATCAAAGTGTAAGAAAGCCTGGGCAATAAAAGATCTAGGCAATGATCAGACACAAAAAAACCCCCAAAACATTAAAGGAAAGTGATGAAAGGGAGAAATTGGTTAGCTATCCCAAAAGTAATGTATACTCCAAGAATAATGGAGAGCTTGGAAGCTATAATCAAGGTGATATAAAGATTGTGCTTACGATTGTGCTTACACTTACAGGAGGCCCGTTTTCACCGTGGACTCAATTGACATGTCAGACAGAAGCAAAAAAGCAACTCCTAATGTTGGTCTGATTAAACACTTTACGTTAGATGAAATGTACTTTTGGTGTGACAAAATGTAATGGCTATTCTGTCATGCTCTACAGACTTCTGCACTTTTTTGTCTTCAGGAAACAGATGGACTCGCCTGTGGTGAGCTGAATTACCGACAAACTAGATAGAGCAGTGATTTTATATCAAAAAGAATTAGCAGCCTAGAAAAGCAGTTGAGTATGGCAGATGATTTAGGTCCTAGAAATTTTAGCAATGATAAAACATCTTCAAACTTAGAAAACTTTGGGAGGATGAAAGGGAATTGGGATGAACCTGGCTCTTTTGAAGCTTCACTGAAACTGTACTTCAATCCTCAGGTTAAAGGTGTATATTAGATTTAAATCTAGATTTACCTCCATGATAAACTTACTCCACGTACTTTGAGAGTAAGAGAAGTTGCTGTCTTACCAAACCAAATTGCAAGAGAGAGATTTCTTCCCCTATCTCTCATCGGATGGGAAAATACTTTAGAAAACTGTCTTCAAAATACCTCTTGGTATTCTATTTGCAATCAGTATTTCACTATATTTTATTTCAGTGAACTATATTAAAATCAAATGGTTTTCAGTGTTAGATATTAGCACTGAATTAAAAATTCAAATAACATAAAGCATTCAGTGCTTCTCACATAACATTAATTCCAAATTCCATATCAGTTTAGCTATTATGGTTCCCATGTCAATTTATTTTCATATTCTGGATTCATCAGGACTGGGGGATGGATCTGTTACCCTTTTTAGATTAAATATACCTAATTTTAGTCAAATAAGCAAAAGCCACACAACTATTAAGGAGCTGGTGTTGAACTGCTTCAGAGAAGGAGTGAAAGCACAGAATAAGCGAAGGGCGGTGGGACAGCATTTGTTTCTTGGAACTTTGTGTAATTTGGGCTGAATTCAGCTCCACTCCTCTTTTGGCTGAGAAACAGCATCCAGCATTGATTGTCCAGTTGTCTCTGACTCTGCTTAGGAATGGAGAGTGGCAGAAGATGGCAATCATACTAAATAATCCTGTTATTATTGGCAGCTGAATTATATCTCATGTGTACTCCTTATTCCCCCTGGCAACATAGATACCTGGGAGTAACTCAGTGGATATGGGAGTGAATAGGAGAGGTCAAAATGCAGTGCAGATATACATCCCACAAACACAGCCTTCCACAGGTATTTAGGAGATGCACTTGCACTAGTTCTTGAAATTGTGTCTCTAACTTCTCCTAAAGAGCAAGTACAGACTTCACGATTATAAGACAACTTGCATAGGACTCATTTAGCATTGTAATTTATGAAATTAAATTGTATTTAGCTAATGTTTAGGCCCCACAATGCCTCCTTGACTGGGAAATAATTCATTCAGAGACCCAAGATAAAGCTGATCAATGCATGGGCTAGACCTTGGGGATTCTAGAAGCAGTAGCTATTTTACAAGTATTCCTTCATTAGAGCAGCCATGATTTGGCCATGAGGATTTATTTGTATAGCTTTTGTTTGTGTATTCACCTTATTGAACATGTAAAACATTGGATTAAGCCATAACAGGGCTAAATTATTAGAACATGAGCTAGCCACAGAGGTTAATGAAAATATAATTAGTACTGGTTGTGCTACATGCAGCTGAAAAGTGGGTCATAAATCCTATTAATCCTTCTTGGTTCGGGAATTATTGACCTGAAATACCATAATGGGCATGGTCTGTAGTATCACTGAAGTGCAAGTTGACGATGATCTTCATCTATTTCATTTTGAAAATCAGGATTGGAAAACTGAAGTAGTTTTACATTATTGTGATGCAGCGTCACTGTGATGCAGTGATGAAGCAAAGGAAGTGGTGAAGAATGAATGTTCAGTAATCATTCTGTAGCGCCTTGCATGTGATTCATAAACAAAGCTGTAGATAAATATCATGCATAGTATTCATGACAGGCATCCTTTTTAAAGATATCTTATGCAGTTCTGTAGTGTAATATAAAGTTAGTATCACCTTTATAATAACTTATCTCACACACTAAATAAGAAAAAAATAAAACGAAAACCACAAACTCCAGTAGCCCATGTCATGAAATATGAGTCTGCTAGGTATATCTAAAGACATTTCCCATGACTAGTTATGGGATTAGAGATGAAAAAAAAGTAATGCTTAGCTAAAAAGGTTCCAAATAAAAGAAAAATTGTAAATCAAAATAAACCCAAAACCAAGTCACACCAATATAACTCTAATTACACATTAATTAAAAGTTAAATATATTAGCCTGAATTAATAGTTAAATATATTAGTACTTGTAGGCTTCCTGCATGCCTGATTCACAGTTTAAGAGCATTAGACTTCTCTTTCTTTAGATTTCTTCTGACTGCTTGCACCTATTTTTATTTTTGATTTTTTGTTAAAAATTGTCTCATCATTCGGTACCAGCTGATCTGAGAAGGCTAATACATTGTAAACGCTAATTTAGGCACTACACTAGTATTCATTAGAAGCAATTATTGAAACAATTAAGTGTAACTGAAAATAATTTTTTTGAGTCCACTCTTTTGCAAGTGTCCTAGGCAGCAGTGATTCTCTTTAGTTTGCTCCTGGAGACAAGAAAAATATTACTAACCTGAAGCAACGACCCCCTTTGGAATTTTACACCTTTTTTACAGGATTTCAGGTTTGCTTGGGTCAATTGTTTTAACTATTTTACGCAATTTATGAAACTTTGTCCCACTCCTAGAGATAGACAGTTGTCTCCCCAAAAACATCAGCTAGGATTTTTAAGATATCAGAAATCATTAATGGATTTGCAGGAGTTTTTTAAGAAATGCTTTAGCTAATGTATTCAACCAACACACTGAAAAAAACGTATATTGGTTTTGTGCCTTTATTTGGTTGTTGTGCTCAGCCGCAGGGGAAAGTAAATAGTTAGTGAATAAAATTGCCCCTATGAAATTTAATAAAATGTTAAACATATCCCCAGATAGTAATGAAATGTTAAGCTAAAGTTAATGTCCTGCTGTATTGCTCTGCTCAGCAGGACAAGAGCAGTACTCTGGTATGACAAACTGCAGCAAAATAGAGCACCATACGCACCAGAAACTTCTCCTTTTCCCAGACCCCTATCCTTGGCTTTGCTTAGAATCAGTAATTAAATAATTATTCAAATAATTCTCTTTCACATGCAGATCATATGAAATTGATATGATGAGCAAGACAAATGCATCCACTCTTTTTTGTGCCTGCATGCTCACTGCAGATGAGAATTCTCAGGAGTGTACATTCCACTAAGCCAAAGAGAAGTTTAAAATCAAATTTATAATTTAAAATGAAGCTTAGAACATTTCTCTTGTTAAGAATAATGAGTTTTATCTTCTTTTAATTGCAAAAAACAGACCAGATGATTCCAGAAATCATTCTGCACACAGAGTCTTGGTTGACTGGAGAGGAGCAAGAATTTTAGATAGAGTTTTAGAGTAGTGGACACTGACTCTACTGGTGAAAATTGGATGGTCTTAAAAGTATTAACCAGTGCTTTCATTCTTGACCCTACAGTTGGTCTTTTATGGAAAAATGATCCTCTGTCATGTTTGAAAGCTGGACTATTTTTCAGCCAAAAACTGCCCTCTGCTACTGGTCACTTGAAAAGGAAACAATTTAGTGTGTTTTTAAGCCACTAAAAAAATAAATAAATTAATCACGCAGAAACATAGAAGTGTTTTGGCGAGTGGGAAAATACAGGGTAGTCAAAACTATCTTGAGAGGAATCTTGGGCAATTACTTTGCAGCTTTGTGTGAGTTCCATTCACCCCAGCAGAGTTCCAAGGGACCAAAGGACCTGCACATGTGAATGCAGCTGCAGGAATGAGTCTGTCTTGTGGGGAGTCTGTCTTCATTCCTACTGTAGTTCAGCACAGTCCTACCATGCCTGAAGAAAATCATAGTGGTTAAGACATAGAAAAAGGAGATATATGAACCTGGCAGAACCTGGCATAATACTTTTCAAACACAAAACCCTCAACTTAATTAAACTAGTTTTCAGTGTAAAATCAGTGTAAGCTTAAAAAACACTTTAGTGTAAGAAAACCAAGTATCTCATGGTTTATTAAATTTTTAATAGAATTAGATGTTTCTAATTCATCTCTTCCTTCTATTTTGCATTATAATTCTAATGGTAAACTTGTGAAAATTATCTTCTAAAAGGGAATTTAATATTCAATATCTCTGTCATCTTAAGCAGTCTTTTCTCTAACAAATGATAATAATACTCTTCATAGCTATATATTATAAACCTACGATTTTCTAATTGCTTAGATAATACACTCAAAAAAAGAAAAAAAATGGGACAGAATTAATTTCTTCAGAACTGAACTTCATGCCTGAGTGAGCTTCTAAAATTTTGAAGACATATTTAATGGTCTTGTTAAATGATCTCTACCCAAAATAAATTCTAGGTGAGTTCACAATATTTCACTTTGTCAGAGAACAGTTTCAATATATGGTAATATATAATTAACTCTCTTTACAAAAAATTGTGCTAAGATCCACTTTACGATACAGATGGCTTAAGACTTCTGAAAAAAAATTCTTCACAGAATGGGAGGTGCTCTTATTCTAAATTTTGGCAAGGTTTGAGGGATTGAATGCATGTAAGTTTCCTTTTTCCTCTGGATTTGTTCCTTCAGGTCCGTGTCCTTCCTGTGCTGGGGACCCCAGAGCTGGATGCAGCACTGCAGGTGGGGTCTCACCAGAGCAGAGCAGAGTGGGAGAATCCCCTGCATTGCCCTGCTGCCCACACTGCTTTGGATACAGCCCAGGACATGTTTGGCTTTCTGGGCTGTGAGTGCCCATGGCTGGGTCATGTCCAGCATCTCATCCACCAGCACCCCCACGTCCTTCTGGGCAGGGCTGCTCTCCATCTGTTCATCTCCCAGCCCGTGCTGATACCAGGGGTTGCCCTGACCCGTTGTGCAGCACCTTGCACTTGGCCTTGTTAAACCTCATGAAAAGCCCATTTCTTAAGCTTGTCCAGGTCCTTCTGGACGGTATCCCATCCTTTAGGTGTGTCAAACTCACCACTCAGCTTCACATCGACAAACCTGCTGAGGTTGCACTTGATCTCACTGTCACTGTCATTGATGAAGCCATTAAACATTACTGTTCTCCATACAGACACCTGAGGGACACTACTGTCCACCAATGTCCTTTGGGAAATCAAGGCCTTGACCACTATTCTCAACCATATGAAGCTCCAACCAAGTGTTTCTGAATCACCACTATCAGTCAATGGTAGGTTCTTATAGACATAAAACAGAAGAGGCAACTGTGAACAGAGACAAACACTGCGGTATAAATAAAATGTCATATACCATCCCCTGGCAGCTAGATATGGTGCTCTATTATTTCCCTATACTCATTACAGGGACAGTTTTCTGAGCTGGGAGAAAGGTGAGGAAACAGCTGCTAATTAGTATTGAGTTTTGTGCTGGAATTATTTCCAGTCTTGTGGTTTGTTTGTGTTTTGGGGTGTTTGGGTTTTTTTTTCCCTTTCTTATTTTAAATCGCATTAATTATAAACTAAAGATTCATTCTTAAAGAGATATTGTAATTGATCTCTGGTGTGTTTATATGCATGTATATACACGGGCACACATATGTGAGTTGTATATATAAGCATATTAAATAAATATATATCTATGTATCTATATATATCTATATATATCTATATATCCTAACCTGGAAGGGACCATCAGGATCATTGAGTCCAGCTCCTGGCCCTGTGCAGGAGACCCACAAGAATCACATCATGTGCCTGAGAGCATTTTCCAAACACTTCTTGAAATCTGTCAGGCTTGGTGTGTGTGACCACTTGTAAAAGCCTGATAATAGGAGAAAGGCTTCAAAAAGTGCTTCGTCATTATGTCTGCTTATCATAATCACTCTTGAACACCTGAAAACTACGTGCAGAATGGACTGTGAGTAGCCCACCTTGAGGCCCATAAAAAAGAAGGCGAAACTGGTGCAAAACGTGGAGGGAAAAGCGAGGGGCAGAATCCCTGGCTTTTGCCTTTCCCTGCCCCACCACCACTGCCTGCTGCAAGACACCCTGAGGCCTCTGGGAGCCAACACGACCCACTTTGGGAGAATCCCCCAATCCTGCAACCTTGGACTGGAATCATGAGTGAGTTGTGGAACCCCTGCTCCTGCATCCCATGGTGAGAGCACCATGAGTGGACCAAGATTTGGCTGCAGCCATCGGGCACCGCGCCTGCAACTCGGAGGACGGGCTGCTGCATCCCAGCCAAACTGCTCCCGAGATTGGAGAAGGCAGATAAGATGCTTCAAACAGCAGAAAAAAAAAAAAATCAAAAACTTCTCCGCTCCCCCCCTCCATCTCAGCAGCAACAAAGGTAGCACAGTGTGATAACCTATCCTACGCTTTTTAAAGTAAGGTTGGCTTTTTCTAAGTTTTCACTACTTTTCTCTTTCTTTCTCTTTGCCTCTTTTGCTATTAAATAAAAATGTATCAATTTTTTGGCATCAACATTTAATCTCGTTTGGTTTTTATCTCTTTTTTTTTTGGGAATATTTCGAACCTTCAAAGTTCTTTCCGTTTTATTCACAAAGACTTAGTTTTCTTTGCTCTTCTGTATTTAAACTGGTTTGTAACACCACTTCCCTGGGGAGCCCATTCCAGTGCCCAACCACCCTCTGGGTGGAGAACGTTTTCCTCCTATCCAACCTAAACCTGCCCTGACATAACTTCAGACCATTCCCTTCGGTCCTGTCACTGGTCACCAGAGACCAGAGATAGGTGTCTGCTGCTCCTCTCTCATGAGGAAGTTGTAGACTGCAATGAGGTCTCCCCTCAGCCTCCTCTTGTCCAGACTGAACAGACCAAGTGACCACAGCTGCTCCTCATACGGTTTCCCCTCCAGACACTTCACCATCCTCATGGTCTTCTTTTGGATGGTCTCTAACAGCTTAATATCTTTTTTAAATTGTGGCACCCAAAACTGCCCCCAGCACTCGAGGTGAGACTGCCCCAGTGCAGAGCAGAGAGAGAGAATCCCCTCCCTTGCCTGGCTGGTGATGCTGTGCCTGATGCACCCAGGACAGGGTTGGCCCTCCTGGCTGCCAGGGCACTGTTGACTCATGTTCAACTTGCCATTGAGCAGGACCCTCAGGTCCCTTCCTGCAGTACTACTTTCCAGCATCTCATTCCCCAGTCTGTCCGTACATCCAGGGTTGCTGCATCCCAGGTGCAGGATCCAGCACTTTCCCTTGTTAAACTTCGTATGGTTGGTGATTGCCCAGTCCTCTAATTTGTCAAGGTCTCTCTGCAGGCAATTTGACTCCCTGAAACTGTAACTGAAAGACTCTATGAAAGATGATTATGATATTCTTTGCATAATCCCCACCTTTGATACAACATCTCTGTATTGGATAAAAATAGGTGACAATTGAGAGAATAGGGAAAGTGTTAATTTTCTTTGGTTAAACTTAAGGTTTCAGTGTCTGCAACACAGGAGTGCAAGTTGCAACCTAAACATATTTTGTTCTTAGTCTGTAATAAACGCCTGAGCAGGCAATTTTGTGTGTATATAGTTTTCTCAATAGTGTTAGATAAAAGTTTACCCAGCCTATGTGGAATCCTCAAAAGTACGATCAGCAGATTCTGCAGTCACTTCTTTTTCAATACATTATGCAAACTCTTTGGAAAGGAGATTAGTTTCTTCCCAAATAGCAGTGAGATGTTGTTTCATTAAAACAAGTTAATGAATTACTGAAGCAGCATTTTGTGGGGAAAGTTTGAAAATACTTTTTTCATACTATTAGTGATTACAGACTAATATCTAAAGTAGCTTCTCAGTTATGAAATGCTGACTTTCCACATTTTTTCCACAGTCTATTGAAATAGTGCAGATCTAAGTCATAGAAGTGTCACCTAAATGGCAGCATTTCCAGAAAGTGAAGCTGAGTTTGGATTAGGCTCTAAACAAATGAAATATAGGTCTAAACCTTAAACATACTCAATTTTTCAGGCTTAACTCCAGACAATACTAGAAAATATAGGTCTATACTCAGCTCTCATCATTCAGAATAGGACAGAATAATTGTAATCACACATTCTCCTAATATTCCTTTCAGTTATCTTTTTTCCTTCTGACAATATGTTTCTTTAGCTATCCAAGCTTTGCTACTCAGTATCACTCTGAATTGAATCTGTGTTTAGGCTTTTCAAAAGAAATCATTAAAACTGAAGTTATACCACAAGCTTATTCTAAAGGCTGATTGCACCCAGGGCTGCAATGATTGCAAGACAAAGGTAGATATTGCTTGGAATTCTCTGGTTCTCTTCATGTGAAGTTAATTTGATACATTAATGTTTTGGCCTCCAGAGAGAATGGTCTGTAAATTTTTGGTGTTAAGATTTTACCTCAAAGCACATACTACACATTGTGGAAGATCAAGACTTGCTGTGATCCAGAAGGCTGCTTTTTATTTTAAGGACCAATTGCATTCCAGTTTTTTGTTAGTACAAAATTCTTGTTTGTCGTAGTATCTTATATATCCTACACACCAGACTTTTTATCTGTCCTATTAAACAATTGCATAACTGGCTTTTATCTTCTAACTCCAGAGATAAGAAAGAACACATTCACTTTTAATTGTAAGCAAACCTTCATCCTTTCTGTAATTGTCAATTAGAAAGTACTATAACCACACACTACCAGAAACCAGGTACTCCGCTAAATATACATCAGACAGACTAAAATATCGTTTTTAAGCTTCTAGAATCCACAGCAGTTTAAATTATGTTTTGATAAAATGTGTAGAGCACACACTTGTAGTTGGTAATTTACCTGAAAATATTTTCAGAAATGGAAGTTTTTAACTACTCCATTACACTGATAGGACCCTTTTACACTCTCAGTGGGCTTATTTCTTCTTTACAGAATACAGCTATCTTTTGTACCATGAAATATATATATATGTGTGTGTATATATATATATTACATCTGTGCCTTAATTAGACTCCTTGACTATTAGAACACAATGCTTATATATTATTCATGTAAGCAATATGAAATATATTGGCATACATGATTTTTGAGAAAAAAAGTTCCTTAAAAATAAAAATATTCTTGCAGTGTGTAAAATTTGTTTTAACTGGGGATATCTCTTTATCGCTTCAATTCAGTTTAGATGTGAACAGTAATGTCACAAGTTTGTGCATATCCCAGGATGAGTTTTCATAGGACCTGGCATGAACAAATTCTAGAGACCACTGCAGGATTCAGTGTGCTGATGCAGAACTGCAATTTAAAGCAGTAGCAAGGTCATTAAGGGTTATTCGTCAATCTTCCCTAATGAGCTGCTCAGCCTTTTCAGCATTCATGTGTGTTGCTGCTGACACAGGTCTCCCAGATCATGGTTTGTCACAATTGCTAGTCTCACCTGACTTGAAATGTTTCAGCCATCTGTACACATTTCTCAGTTTCATGGCTTCAACCTTGTACAGTTTGCATATTCTTACGAGTCTCTTTACTGCCTGAACTTTCGCTCTGCAAATTTCTTTCCTTACACGTTGCTGTATATGATGTACACAGTTATGTCCCTTACAATGTTTAGTTCACTGGCACTCAAATAACTGCTTTAGAGACCCTCAAGGGCTTAGAAAATATGCATGCAGAGTCCTGAAAATACTTAACTCAGAACACATTGAGAAGATTTTTTGTTTCATTTTAATGTTAAAAGGCTCATGGCACTCAAATTTTAATAGATCTGTTGGCAGCTAAGTACCTCAGCACCGTTTGCTCTCTCATTTCTCCCCCTGCCTACTACCCAGGTTGGATGGGAAGGAGAACTGGAAAAGAAAACAGTAAAAGTCCTGGGCTGAGATAGAAAAAAATTAATAATTAAGATAAATTAACTATAATAACAATAGCAATAGTTGCAATGAAAAGGGGGGCAGAGAGAGAAAGGATTAAATCCAAGAGAAACAAGTGATGCACAGTACAATTTCTCACTACCTACTGACCAATACTCAGCCCCTGAGTATTGTCCCTGAGCCATAACTGATGCCTCTGAGTCAAGTCCTCCAAGTTTGTATACTGGGCTTGTTGTCCTATGATATGAAATATTCCTTTGGCCAGCTCAGGTCAGCTGTCCTGGCTATCGTCCCTCACAGCTTCTTGTGCACCTTCTCCCTGACAGAGCATGGGGAACTGAAACAGTCCTTGATTCAGGGTAAGCACTACTGAGAAACCACTGAAACATCAGTGTGGTATTGACATCATTCTCCTACTGAATCCCAAACTCAGCACTGTACAGGCTACTAAGGAGAAGAAAATGAACTCTATCCCAGTCCAAACCAGGGCACATGATTGAGCTGAGTGACCCATGGTGCAGTTGCCCCATGTTCCTATAAATCTATATTATGCAAATTGACTATCACAACCACTCTAAATTAAAACTAATATTAAAAAAGAACACATGCCAAATTTTCAATCAACTTTTTTTGGATGGCTAAAAGAATCAAGAGGTTGCTAGAAACCAAGAAAAAAAATTAAAGAAAACAATTCTTCTGGAACCACAGAAACTGAAATTAAATACATTAATGAAAAAAACCCTCAATATACAAAGAGATAAATAAATAAACTTAAACCAAACAAAATATGCCAAATATTGCCTCCATAAGACAAAAAATAACATATTGAAGAGAAAGATTTCTGGATCTTAATTTGTTTCAAATTTTCCCTCAAACAGAAGGTAAGAGAGAGAGGAGGGAGAAAACATATAAAGGATTTTGGAGACAGAGGAGTTAATGTTACATATATATGTCAGCTAATACGTTTCCTTTTTATTCCTTACTATTGGTGTTATACATGAAGAGTAGCATAATTTTAATTTGATTAGTGAAAATAGAACAGATTTTATATTTCCCCAGTGAAATGCATTATCAATTAAAAAAATAAAAAAGGAAGACTAAAGAACTATTTAATCCTAACATTCTTCATCCCACTCCAACTGTTAAAATCCTGTGACCAGTGTACCAGTAATTCAGATATTTGCATATGCTTCTACAGATGTATACTGGTTTTATTGGTATGCATTCCTTTAATAGTATAATCTAAATTCATTTTACTTGATAAGTTTTTATGCAGATCTTACAACACATTTTTCTACCACATGTTGGAACATTTGTGCAAAAAAAAAAATCCCATCTTTATGTTTGAAATTTATGGGAACACAATTAAAATGAGAGGGGTCCAAAGGTATCAAGATAATTACATTTTTCTAATCTTACTAAACAAGATAAATTACCTGCAGGCCCTCTTATAAAAGATGAAATCTTCATAATAAGTGAATTAATCAAGCAGCAGCTTGCTACTGCACATGCATTTATAACAGGAATGATTCAAAGACTTATTTTATGGGGAAATTAATGGAAACAGGCTTTTCATTCTTCTGCACCAATTGAAAACCTCAGCAACCAGCTGCCCACTTGTCAAGAAAACAGAAAGAAGCTGGAAACAAAGATAAATAAAAACACCTTTTTCCTGGCACTTTTGAAGAGAAAAAGCAGCTCTCATTTACAGCAGCCATCTGTTTGTTATTTAATATGGGTGAATTACATGCTGTAATGAGTTTGTTTCTGCATCACTCAGTGCAATGGAACACAAGTTCACTCTCATAATGTGCAGCAGTTTTTAAAAGCTAATCATTTAATTGGACGCAATAGTCAATGACAAATGGAGATGTAAAAACTCAGCCAGCTGTAGAGTGAATATGTAATCATTGTGAAATCATATTATTTTACATGCATGAAGACTCTTTAATAGTGGCTGATGTTGGTCAGCACTACAGGATGAAGAATGGAAGAAACATGATGAAAAGCAGCATTTCAAAACCATTCTTAATATAATTGGGCTGTATTCAAGCACATGCTGTATCTGCCATTAGGTTTAGGTACTTTATCATCTCCAAATTGTTTAGTGGCTTCTCCCAATTTTTGTTTACATTTGCTTTCAACATTTGCGGTTCAGCAAGCATGATCTACAGTTTGTTGGGAGTCATCTGACTAGTTCCTCTTCAGACTGCCTTATAGTTCCCACTGACTTGCTCCTTGTTTTATTTATAATTCTACATTAAATAAATACAGAAAAGTGGAAGAAATGAATCTCAGGGACAAAAATGGGTTCAGGTAGTCTAGACTTTGGTTTAGACAGTTTTTATCTTGTAGTAAGGGATTTATCTGTTTTCAGAACTTCTTGAGGAAGCAAAAGAATAATTTTTCTTTGGATGTGTCATAGATTCAGCCAGTCTGTGAGTTTTAGCCAAATTCAGTAGAATGCAACCCTTTTCTGATGTACTAAATCTATGAATTCTTCACTTCTGAAGACTGACTAAGCATAATATTTTGGCTGCAAAATAAAATAAGAAAAGCAAGTTTAATGCTGATGTATACCTATGAATAAGGCAGGACAAATCTACTTTCTTTTTTTTTTTTTTTTTTTTTAACTAATAAGAGAATCCATCTTGAACCAGGATTCAGTTTATGTTAAAATATTCAAAGACCTAAAGAGATTAGATGGATCAAAACATCATTTTTGAACGTGTGCTTCCATTCAGTGTTTCATTGTTGCATAAAGGCCTGTGCACTGTAAGGTAATATAAACAGATAAATCCAGTAAGTTTTAAAATATGAAGAGTTAAGGAGTGAGAAACAATACTCATATATAAAGTTGAAGCAATTCAGTTTATTTCCTCCCTCAGAATTTTAAGGAATTCAAGACAGAGAAAAAATCCCTCAAAGAATGAAAAGGATATCACCTCAGTTGCTTTGGGACAGGGTACTGAAAGTTAACAACAGGGGTTTAAGTACCTAGAAAACAAGGGAGAAGGTGAAGCTACAGAGTAGAAGACAGATCTCCTTAGACATAGAGAAAATGTGGGAAAACAGATTACGCATGCTGAAAACATCCACTCAGAAAATACAATAAAGAGAAATACAAATACTGCAAATTGGAAAAGCTTTTGAAGCACACATCACAAACACAATTAGTAGGAAGGAAATGTCACATGGTTCTTAGTGGATGACTAAAAAGTAGGAAAGGAGAGTAAATTACAAACTATTTTCAAATACAAGATTTGGAACTCACATTAACAAGAGCCAAACATATTAAACTTATTAATGATGCGCATAGGGTGGAAGGCGCAATCACTAGGATGGAGCAAGTACCAGTCAGAGTGGCAATGTTCAAAGAAAAGCCAAAGGTGTCATAAGATCCCATGTGGCTGAATTTCTTTTTTTTAAAGACAACAAGGAGAAGTTCTTCATTTAGTGCAGGCAAGCTGAATAGTCACACCACTTCTCCCCCACCTACTGCAACCTGATGCAGTGCTGCATGGCTTCTGATGCTTCTAAATCTCAATCTCTTCATCTGTAATCCTATTGTCTCCAGTAACAGCAGTAACAAGAGCCTAAATATAACACTCTTAGTGGAGGGTGGATGGAGAAAAAAGTTGTATCTGTATAAAAGGAATATGTGTTTGAAGTTTAATATGAAAGGAGAATGAATACTGGGTGAAGGAAAAGGCTGTGTGTTTTCCATAGTGCAGCCTGAAAGATGGTGCCAGACCTTCATATCTGAATCTACAGCTGTTGTGTTCTCCCCAGCTTCAGAGAGAAACTATGAAAATCATATTCATAAGAGGAAAATGACCAGTTTCAGAAAACTAATGTCCCTTATGTTTTGGTTTTAATACTCGATTCCAAATTTTGAGGAAATAGATGATGAAATGGACAGAAATCCTAATGACTATCTTCTTTTCCCTGCAAGAAAAATAAAGACAGTGTTACCGGAACTGATGTCCTCACTCACTCCACAATGATACCAAGTCTGTGAGTTACTTAGAAGGTTTACCTGAAGGTTGAAATGCACAGAATGGACATACATGCTTCATGGGAATTTAATTTCAGGAAAAAATTACCAACACCAATCACCGTAGAAAAATTCTTAGCAAGAGGAATATCAACAGCTCCATTAGGATTGTCCATTTTAGTTTTAAGGAACATTGATTATTGGAGAAGTTATAAGGAATCACTGTTCATCAAATATGGAACTGAACTTTTATTGGCAAGCCATCTGCATATGAGAAATAAATGTAAATGGTGGCAGATATCACTAGATCATATTTTATATTGACAGAACAGAAATGCAACTGAATGTACATGATTTTTCAAATTAAACTGGCAGTAATAATACTGTGTTACTCTTAAGTTATAAGACTTTGTATCATTGTGTCCTTACTGTTTTTTGTTCAGACAATCATGTAAGACTATTAAAATAGTGCCCATTTTTCAAAGGACAATGTATTTCAACAACAATGTATTTCAAGAATAATTTTGACTTTACCAGATAAATTTGATCTTTGAACTTGTTTCTGATAATTTCATGCTGAAGAAAGTATCCTATAAAAAGATTCCTATGTCAAATTAAAAATTATATCTATTAATTCCCCGTTTCTTTTAAAATAATTTTCAAATCAAAACACATACTTTAGATAATTGTTCTTTTGAATTTTTCATCTCTCCTTTTCTCCATTTTCCCCTCTCTTTTTTATGTCACTTCTGTATGGACAAGAAGTCAGTAATAAAGTGCTTTACTCCCACATACTTCCTGACTTCTGCTGGTAGCTATTATATTTGATATCAGAGAATGTAAAAAAAAAACCAGGTAATCTCCCTTGAAGTGCAGTCTTAGAACACCAGGATGTACAAAGTCTCTGTAAGTTGTCAAGAGCTGAACAAAAATGAGCCTCAAATATTTCAATGAACTCCATCACAACCCTAAATACGTTCTCTTGCGGTAATAAAAGGCATTAAGATTTCTTCACAAATCCTGATGGAAATCTTGCACATTAGCAATAGAGATTCCTCTACTTTTTGATAATACACACTCTTAGAACTAGTGGCCATGACTGCCAGTCATTTCCTGAAGTTATTTGTAGGTCATAGAGCAGACAGAAATGTTTTGTCAAAGCTGTGCAGAGATGCTTGTGGGACTCTGTCCCCAGTGAAGCTGACCTGACTCTACCAACAGCTAAGTAAAGAAGCTTTTACTATTTGTCTCTGTTACTTGACTTTAGCATAGATACACAGAGAGAATGATAAAACTACAGAGATATACGAAGACTATTCCATTTGTGAAGCTTCAGGTATAGGTCACTGGTGGGTATCATGGCCTTTGTATAAACATCAAATTCAACCTTTATACTCTTCAGTGCAATTCAATGCAGTTCTAAGAAGTGGTGAGGTATGAGATGATCTTGGTGCTCATTTCTGACACTCAATAGTGTTTAAGTGGCTTGAATTATACTTATGACAAAAATATCTTTAAAACTTAACAACATTTTAAAAATGTTTGAGCATACAGTCGTGTTCTTGAGGAAAGTAAAAAGAATGGAGAGAGCTGGTGAAACAAGAAAGAAGAACAGGTTGATATAATGGAAAGAGAAAACCAAAACCAAAACCAAAATATAGTTTGCAAAAGTGGAAGCATCTATTTATTACTAGAATATTGAGCCAGTTTCCCTCTAGGCAGGTTAACCATTCATCCAAGTATTGGAAATGGTCCACTATATTTCTTTAAAAACCTTCTGGAATTTAATTCTTCTGACCAAATGTGGTCATTGGCAATGCAGACACTGGCATTACGAACAGGGGGTTTTTATAGTCAATGAGTGATTAGTGCTCATCATTACTATTTCCTGTTTTAAGAACTGCCCAAATATTCCAAGTTTTCAAAAATAGAGGCTTTTAAATTGGATGCTACAGGTATAAATGAGAAAATCCTTCTTCCTGAGTGCCTGAAAGCTAATAAAAAACTCCAAAAATGAGACCAAGTACAAGAGAGGCAACTGTCCATTTTTTTTTTTTTTTTTTTTATTAATCTGAGACCAGGACTGAAACCAAAAACTTTGGAAGCCAAGTCATGCTTCAGAAAACAGGCACTGGCTCATCCATTCCAAGATCTGTTGAGGTAGGTTTTATCCAGTAAAGCTGGGACTTTAACTTCTAGGCATCAACATATCAACCATTTATGCTAAGTCTTGTTTTTGTAGTGAGTGAAGAGGAGCTTACACTGCTAAGGAGTGATTTATCTCGACCCGATGTAAACATCTGAAATGTGTCAGCTGAATTGACCCAAAGTGCCTGTTTCTGTTGTCTATCTATAAAAGCAGTTTAGACTAACTTAGAGGCAGATGTGTCTCCTGTAGATATCTCAAGCTATTTTAGAGAAATTCACACCATAGAAATTATATACCCCAGCTTTTAGCTTTGCAGTAGTGTTAAAATCACTCAACTAAAGCGACAAACAAATGCAGATCTTTTCCTAATCAGCGTGGATTTAACTTCAAATTGGAAATCTACACTGTCAGGCTAGAAGGAGAGATTATTTTAATTAAATGCAAGGAACTTTCTCCATTTCTCCACATTCTCCACTTTTCTTTTACCAGCTATGTAGTTAAGATGTCAATATTCATTCTACCAAATGCAAGGAGTTAGAGCAAGCAAGCTTTCTGCCTTAGTGAGGAGGACATTAGGATAGAATGATCAGAAACCTGGGTCTTGATCTGCAAATCTTATCATAGTTCTATTATTGTTTAATTCTTTTACCCCAAAATGCAAAATACAGTGCCAGTTCCTTTATGAATCTGGGCCTTAAAATCAGAAACAGAACAAGATGTGACAGTCAAATCTCAATACAAGGGTGACAAAGACACAGATGACAGTGATGGGTATCTAAGCTTTTGTAGTCTCCAAAGGTTTGTCACTGTTGTAATATTTTTTTCAGTTTAGAGAAAATGAGATACTGATGAATCACCAACAGGCTGCCTACCTAGAAGGATTGCTGCTTCTTAAGACTTGTTAGAACAAAAAAACAAATCAGAAGAGAGTTTTATGTATGTATTAAAATATGTATCATGTTATATTATAGTTGATGTTACTGCTTATTATGAATCTGTAAAAAACAGAGCAAGCCTGTTCTAGATAAGTCAGCAGTAATGTTTTATGATATTTGAACTGACATTTTGCAGGCACCACAGCCTCAATTATATTAGCTATTTCAGTATTTTTTGAAAATTGCAAACATTTCCCCAAAATGTACTCTATATATTGTGCATTATATGACACAATGTTACTTTTTAAATTCTGGTAAAAATCTAAAGAAATGCAATCCTTTGTTTAGACAACAGTATGTGCTGCCTATAAACTTTCATGCCACCTGCATGAATCTGAGAGCAGAATTCATAATGACATAGACACTGCCTAATCTAGGGTAAATCTTTTACTCCCTTCTAGTGGGATCTTTATCAGCAATGACCCAGAATGACAACCAATCATTGGAACAAAAAGCTTGTATAGAGAGACTGAAACGTTCAGTGAGTCTGTCCTCCTCCCACTTGATGGCTGCATCTCTATTCTTAAAATGTTTCCAACTGAGTGTTTGGACACATTATGCTTAAGGCTTACACAGATGCAGAGAAAGGGAGGGCATTGTATTTCCATTTTCTGTGTCTTTATGTTTCTCTCCTTAGAACTACATGGACAGAATCTTAGCTAGTGTGAATATATGCAGCCCTAAGCAGCGCACTGTGATGCATCTTTCTTGCTGTTATCTGCACAGAGGAATGCAGAGCTTTTGCATCCCAATTATGTTTAGAAGAATTTTTTTCATAAACCAGATTGCTGTATACATACACCTACTTGTTTTTTTATCTATCTTGACAAAATATATTTTATAAAACACTTTCAGTGCTGTAACAGAAAATTGTCATGAAGTTATCTCACAGTATTTTATTTCAACATAATTTATACCTCTGATCTCTGCTTTCAAATAATGTTCTTCTATTATGAATTTGGTTTAGGAACTTTAATGTGTTGTGAAATCATACTGAATTACATTGTAATGATTTGTTTTCTGTCTTGTAATTGTTATGTTACAGGTGAAATTGTGACTGACCATAGATGAGACTAAGGAACGAATGAACAACCATATACCCTCTGTCCTTCAGTGCCAGCATAATGAGCCTTAAAACATGGAAAAGAACATGGAGTGACAAGTTATATTTTCACCTGGGACGAGTAATTCTAGAGAGTATTGAAAGGACATGCATAAGGCATGTATGGAACTTTAATTCTGCTGTCTGTAATACGCCAAACAGGGCAATTCACAAGGGGGAAGATAAGCCATGTATTATAGAAGGCAGCAGTAAAATGACTTCCCCCTACAGCAAAGGGAAAGCAAAAAAAAAGAATTGCTTCTGTATGTCCCTGGGCTCATTTTAGCCCAGGGCTAAGTTTAAAAGCTTGGTCTTACTCTCTTTGAGTAGAGTTTTTAATCTGTTTTAGCTGCTTTGCCCTTGGAGTGAATTAATAAATTTTTCCGATGGAAATAGAATGTCCAAGAATCTCTCTAATGTGATTATTATGAACAGTAGTGAAATTTTGTCTCGATAGTTGTTTACAACAAATACAAATTAAATAAGGCAAATAAAAAATAAGAATAAAATTATTAAAAGAATACAGAAGCTAAAGGAAAGCAGAAATAACAAACAAACAAACAAAAAAACCCAGAATCAATAGACATGCTGATCTATTCAGTTTTATGATGGAACTTTGGGGGTATGGGCTGAATTTGGGCTATTTCACGTCTGTAGTTATAATGGAGAGATGATATAGACTACAGTAACTTATGGGGTTTATCTTATACGTATGAATGCCTCAGTTATTATTACCAGAAACTATAATGAGTTGTGTCACACTTCCCTTACATAGCCTCCAAAAACTGTAAGTCACTCTAAGCCATGAGCAATATCATTAACTCAGCACATTTACAGTCTTAGAGGTTGTATCCAGATTTTAAGAATTTTTCTTATACTTCACCAGCAATGCATGAAAACTAGTAATGAATATGAGAATGTAAGGCTGATGCAAATACCCTGACCTACATAGCTCTCTACCTGGCCAAGAAAGTATTTCTCTTTCTCTTCATTTTAATTCATCCAAGGACTAAGTTGAACTCCAGAAGTGGACAAGATCTTAAAAGTGTACATTTTTCGAGATGCAATCCACTGTTTCTCAGTGGCTTTCATAAGACCTGAGTATTGTTCTTCAACTAAGAGATTGTCTTAATTCTTTCAGCAGCATGAATTTATGATCTAGACACTCTGAAATCTAAAATCCTTTGATCCCAGTGTACCCTACCTCTGGATGGCCTTTTCTTTTCTATTTATTCTGCCTTTAATATTTTTTAGACTACAGTTGAAGATCAAACTGGTATATTAAACTTCTTACATGGAGGTAACACTGTATATTTAAATATAATTAAAGCAGATTTTAAAATACTTATAGGGAATATGGGTTGACTCAATTTTCAATAACACTCACTGTACATTACTGTATGTATTTAGTCTCATCAGCTAACTGCTAAAGAATAGCCTCAGTGGAATAACTCATGATTTACAAAGAAGTAAATGAAAGAAAGAAAGATGAGTAGTAATTTCAGCTTCTCTTAAGGCAAGTAACTAGAATTTCTCCTCACAAAAATTACAAGTATTTCAGTATAATGGAAAGGAAATCTAAAGCTTATACAGAATTACACAGGTAGTTATTGTTATTGTTGTTTTTTTCTTGTTGTGGGGGAGAGTGTGTTAGGACATGATTTTACAATCTAGTTACCAGTTCCTAGTTATCCTTTGTTGGGTTGGGTTTTTCATTTGTCTTAGTTCAGTAATATAATTTAGAAAAACAAGAAATGCCCAATTATATAACCAAATCAGTACAAAACCTCCCTAGCACTTGAAAAATTATTGTGTTCTTTGAAATTTCTTGCCCGTCTCATTTTTATTCTGGTTGTGGTCATTTGTCCTGCATTTCAAAGACCAAGAGCTTATGACTGGTTTCTTGCATTGTTACCAAGTATATTTCAAAGGATTAACATGATTTTAAAAAATGTATTGACAAAGGAATAAAGAAGTTTTATTTCAGCTCCTTCTCTGAAAAAGGAATGCATGACTCAGACAATACAATGTACAGCTCAGAAGTGGAGCTTTTTATTTCTAGCGTGCCTTGCTGAGGCAAGGCAGACTGGCAATCTAGTAAGGGTTCACAAAACAGGCCAAAAGGGTGGGTATCATTCACAGAATGTCTGAAAAGGACCAGATATAATTTAATAAGTCAGGTGCCAAGCATGGACCTTTTCTATCCAGCCTGCCGTGTAATCATGGCATCATTTTCTCCAGAAGACAAGAGGGAACCCATCTGAGTTGAGTTGCTGTGTGCTCTTGGCTCAGAATAAACCTTCAAGTTGTTCTTGTTTCTACTGAAAAACAAGTGAAGTCCCATCCCTCAGGGAGCAAGGGTACTACAAGCTTTTACTGAGAAACCAGGGACAAAGTGTCCAAAAGTTTGGTCTGTTCTAATCAAGATTTGGATTGCATTTTTAGTATTTATAAACTTGTAGGGGGGTAGGAGATTTCAGAAAAGATTATGTATAGCCAAAAATGAAAGTTAGTAATGTCATTAACTTGAAGAGAATCTAGCATGCAGCACTCTTAAGTCAATACACAGACTAGTTCAATGCATAGGACTATCTGACATTAGCAACAATGAGAATATTTCCCAAGAACATTCAAGAAGTTTTTTGCAGTATAATCTAAAGCAAATGAGAAAATAATGTGCATGCTTACAGTTCACAGATAAATTTGTTAATAAGACAGTAAATAGTTCAACAGGTAAAATTTAAATCCAGAGGAACCCAGAAAATCCAAGTAGATATTTATAAGACAGATCCACGAGGTTTTTAAATCAAAATACATTTCTGACATACTTAATAGACTTTTTGTTTAAATGTAAGTAAATTTAATTATGGATTAGTATAAGAAAAGGAAAAATATCAAAGAAGGGTGAAGTAGGTACATGTGAAGGGGTGCACTCTTCTGTTGACTAACTTTTAGAGAAGTATTAGACTTTTTGATTCAGAATAAGTGTTAAATGTTTGAATATGCACAATCTAGTTTCATCTAGTTTATGTTTATACACATTACATTTTCTCTGTTAAAAAAAAAGATAAATAATTAACTTTCAATGTTATGAAAAATAAATCTAAATCAATCTATTTATCCCATTTTTATTGTTGTTAATTCTCTTATGCAAGACATCAGCGGAAGTAATAGAATTTTTATAGAGTTAGCAAACTTGGGTCATCTTGCTGGGTGAGCAGATATATATATACATATGAAGCTTGCCAAACCTGTGAGCCGTGATGAAGGAGCTTAATTAAAGTTCATGGACAAATTAAAAGTGAAAAAAATAGAACAGCAAGAAATGCATTAATTAAGAAAACCTGTATCTTAAAAAGAGCAGACCCAAGGGTATCAGTACAGTAATAAGTAACAGCAGGGGTGACCATCAGACAGAAGATAAAATAGAGTAATATGGGGTAAGAGAGCAAGCTGTCCAGGTGTAAAGTTGTTATGAAGTCCATGACTAAGGCTCAAGAACAGCACTGAAGCACTCAGTTGGAGCACTGGAGTTGTGTGGGAAAAGCTATCCTTTACCTGTGCCAAGGAAAGGTCCCATGAAAGTATCTCTTTGAACTCAGAATTATTTTTGTTTATCTTTTTTACAGCAGTACTATAATTCTATGTTCTTGCATGCCTTTTCTTAGACTTTCAAATCCATTTATTTTTAATAAATAAAAACCAAGGTGTATATTTAATGCAAAACAAATAAACAGTATTATGCTACACTGAAGAGAATCCATTTCTGAAACCCTGGGAGATTTTTCTTTAGTGTTCATTAGACAATATGCTTTGCAGGATACTTTTATATTTTAGTCTTCACAAAAACTGCTCTGATTTGTATCTTCTAGATTCACTACATTTTCTTAAGTAATTTTTGAAGGTTATCTCATTTTGTTAGGAGTTAGTGAGGTTTTTTCCTGCTTCCCCTACAGCCCTCCCTGTTGTTCCCCCTAGCCTTGGCTGGTTGATAGAATCATAGAACTGTTTAGATTGGAAAAAGATCTTTAAGATCATCAAGTCCAAACATTGACCTAGCACTGCCAAGTCCATTACTAAGCCATGTCGTCTCTAAGTACCACATGTACGTCTCTTAAGTATCTTTAGGGATAGAGACTAAACCACTTCCCTGGGCAGCCTATGCCAATGCTTGACAACTCTTTCAATGAAGAGATTTTCCCTAACAGACAATCTAAACTTCCCCTGACAAAACGTGAAATTATTTCTTTTTGTCCTATCCAGAAAGATGAACCAAGTTTGTTAGCTCTATAAAAATTCTGTTGCTTGGGAGAGAGACCAATCTTCACCTCACTCTAATCTCCTTTCAGGTACTTGTAGAGAGCAATAAAGTCTATCCTGAGTCTCCTTTTCTCCAGTCTAAACCACCCCAGCTCCCTCAGTGCCTCCTAATGCTTGTGCTCCAGACCTTCCACCAGCTTTGTTGCCCTTCTCTGGACATGCTCCATCATCTCAAAGTCCTTCTTGTACTGAAGGGTCCAGAACTGTGCCAAGTACAGAAGGAAAATCACTGCCCTAGTCCTTCTGGCCACACTATCTCTGATACAAATCAGGATGCCATCAGCACACTCCTAGTCCTTTTCCCCTGGGCAGTTTTCCAGACACTGTTCCCCAAGCCTGTAGGGCTGCATAGGCACCCAAGGCCAGGACCTGGCACTTGTCATGAGTGACATGACTGTATTGGCCCATTACTGTGGGTAGAATCCACAGATATTCACCATAATTTCTCTCTAGAGGAGAAATATATACTACTACATATTTGGGTCATTTAATTTTCCTGTGTACATACTTCTGTCTGTAATAGGTGGTTCATTAGAGATGTTTACACTGTTCCTGATGCTCGTTGAGAGGAATCTCATGCTGTTTCATGATAATGGAAAGCTGATGAAACTTTGCTGTTTCAAGCAATTAATATTAACAATTTTTTATTACCACTGTAGTTGTCATTCTGTTCTGGGGTGACAGCAGCTGTAGTGAGACTGTGGTAAAGGCAAAATAGGCAGTGGATCAGAAACTATTTTGTAGTGCCTATTAAATTCTTACCCTGAATACAACTGCTTTGTTTGTGCACATAGATGGCTATGATTTAATACAAGATACAGACATTTTCAGAAATCACTTGAAATGGATATTACTCAAATCAGGACAAAAATTCATTTTTAACTGTGATACTTTTAATAAGCTGTTTGATTTTAGACAACTAGCCCTGTATCTAATTAAAATTGATTGTTAAGCTGATTTATGTAAAAATTATAATAAGCATGTGTCACATGTTTCTTTTCCTCACATTCTTCCATAATAGAGACCATACTGGAGAAGATAGTAAATGTCCCCCCGTACCACCTATAGACACTTTTCACTATTTTTTCTTATTCTGCTTTCACTTTTCTCCAATTCTAAAGCAGTTGAAAATCCAGCTATTACAATGGTGTAAGTATAACATCCTTGTCAGGATGTCCAAGAATCTTTCTTAATGTGTTATTTAACATTTTACTTCATTAAATAGCTAAAATAAAAACCGCTAAGATTGCAGATCTAAGAGAACTTATTTACTGGAGTTTTATTTTCTCATGGACAGGACAGAAATAAACTAATTTTGAAGGTCATGTGACATCTATAGATAGATATAGATATAGATATAAATGTGATTTCTTTTTCAATTTGTTCCTAAACCTTTTCCCCTCATTGCTTAAATCCAGTATTTATTTTAACCTTGAGCTTCTTGAGACCTGAAGCAGAAAGCTTCAAAGTGTTATAAAAACCATATCCTTTTTAAATCTAACTCATTTGAATGCAAGTTCCTTACAAGCTCAAAGAGTGTTGGTTGTTCTCATTGAAGTTTATAATGCCTTAGATATTCAAATCAGCTTTATGCCTTCCATTTGTTATGCAGATTTGCAAACTTTATATATCACATGGTTTATCTACATTAATACAGCTTTCACTAACAGGACTTACAGGAATAGATGTATACACTAAAGATGCACATTTTTAGTACCTTGAATTATCATAAAAACATAAAAATAGTGTGTATTGCTCTAGTCTAATCAGACTCATTTTTATGTGGTTGTTGAAAGCCCTTTTACATTCCATTCTGTGTCTGGAGGTCTGTATAAAACCAATTGAGAAAAAAACCAAAGTGAAGACACCTGCTGGCTTATAATACAAATACTAAAATATCTTAGAGCCTGCTGAAAGGAGAATTGGAACAATATGTCATTACTGAAGGCTCACTTGCAAGTTCTAATGTATTATAATGAAAACAGTATGACAAACCTAATGAGACAGTGAAGATTTGGGTAATTGTTCCTGCAATGTATGGTAACTTTTCCAGCCGTTATTGGCAAACATAAAACCTAATGAGATTTTATTAATTTAAATGCAGTACATCTGCAAAACATTTCCTTAGTTGCAGTCTCCTCTGCTAATCTCCCTTCCCACACGTACTTGATCCTTTTAAGTTAATTGTTCTGCATAGTACACTTTCTAAGCAAAACATACAAAGCACTTACCATAAATGTGCATTAACTTATTTTGCCACAGCTTACTTTTTGTGGGTACACTTCCACATTGGTTGGATAGAATACAGCTTCTTTCCTCTCTCTGAAAATGTGTATAATGAAATTTTTATTTTTACTTGGAATTTGATTAAGGCAGCATCTTCACACAGAGCCCAATTTTGTCACTGTTCTTCACATTAGTCTTCTAGGAGTCCTATGGAAGCAATTCACATTTTGAAAGAGTAATATTTACTGTGACGGAATAAGGTCAATATAGTCATTCTTTAGAACTTCAATTATTTGTCTTTATACCAGCTTGTTGATAACTAAAACATACATCATGTTTATTATCTGGCTTTTTATTTCCTCAGCTTAATAAAGCCAAAAAGTTTTAAGTAAGATTTCATAAATAATCTACCATCTGATGTAAAGTTTAATTGTGTACTTAACATTTCTAACTCTAACCAAGCATGAAAACATCAATAACTAGATTTTGTTATTGTCATTTCTTTGTGTAACTAAAGATTAAACTGTGTGTGTAACTGTGATCTTCATCAGTATTTTCCTTGAAATGTTGATATTGGATCATTCTGTAAGTTTTGTTTTTGGAATTTTGATATCTTCTCATGGCAACCTCATCAGTAGCTCAAGTTCAATGTTTCTGAAAAAGAGGTCTTGTTTGTTCCTTCCAGATCTCCGTTCTGCTGTATTTGAGCTATCAAAATATTTCAGGCCCAGGAACTGAACACTGTCTTTGATCTGAACTCCTTTACAGGCACTTATATTTGGCCTATCTGTATTCTTTCTGCCAATTAGTCCTGAAAAACCACAATTTTTATGCAGTTATGTGTCTGATTAAGTTTTTAAATGTTCAGATAATCTTTGCTTTCTTTGATAATTTAAAATACCTGCAAATCTACAACAGCACCTTCTTGGACATGTTTTCATTTGGAATTAAACAAGGCACCAGGGAAGGTGTTCTGTGCTTACTGTGTGATGACAAACACCAAAGATGACAATATCCTTTGATAAGTTCTTTTGTTTGGTTGGTTATTTAAGGAGAGCTTGGCGTGGGGTTTGTTTCTTTATCATATTTCTGTCATCTTCTGTCTAATTTTGGGGTTGCAGTTTCCTTGGAGTACAAACTGTCTCCCTGCCTCATGTTTGTGTTATGCATGTATTTAAGTGATATATGTGAATTCATCTGTCATAAATAACCCCAAACATAGATATATAAATTAGTAATAGATATAGAGGTAAATGTATCTATATATCCCAAAGTAGATATATGTTAGTTATGCTGTATACTCAATGGAAAGGAATAGGTACCTCATTAGAGAGGCATCTAGCAAAGATCAGATAGATGAGTTGCCTTCTGAAGCCACTATTTCTCTCCACTACTTATAAAAGCAGTCAATAGCAGCTAGACCTTGATATTCCTTTTCATATCTATCTATTTATATTTCCAGTGTAATGAATCCCAAACATAACATTACAGAAAGCTTCACTCTCTTCTTTCTCTTTCTAGTTGTAGACAGTTAATTTATTTCTATAACCAAAGAAATGTCTTTCAAGTAATTTAATTTCATTTTTTAGTATACAATCTTTCTTTAGAAAGTGTAAAAAGAAGTCTTATTTTAATTATTTTCATGAAAAACAAATATATATAAAAGTGTTGCCCTTGCCATAATGACTAATTTGTTACTCAGTCACTGAGAATTAAATGCACTTCAGATAGTGCTGATTTCTGGTTCATTTTCTCTGTTGTATTTAGTGCTGGATCTTTTTCAAGTTACAATGTCATAAAAGGATGACAAGAAAAGTCTTGACTTTGCAGTCTCGGATGAAAGAGCATTTCTGGATGAAGGTACCCATAACACACTGCCAAATCATGGCACAGAAAGCAATAGAGCTGTCATAAAGTTCAAAAATTATATTGTCTCTGCTAGAATAACTGGGAAGAGATCATATTCACTTTTCCCCTGAGTTTTGCAGGTCATTTTGGATTTATAGCATGGCTTTTTATTATAGTTTGTAGAACTTTTAGGGACTGTAGTAATTTTTATTGATTATTCTTTCACATGGTCAGAAAGTCCTGCACCACGATATCCCAAAATGTGACAAAATTAATTAAAAATCTTCTCTTAATTGTGCATCATACTTTTTCATGCCCTTGACACATATTCTAAGAGGCAGAACACAGGACTCAAAGCCAAAGTGAGTTGCAGACTTAGAAAGCACACAGCACGTGGGTGTACAGGAGGCACTAACAGGACGTATCTTTCTTGTAGACTAATTCTTGTTAGAACCATATCTGGCCATAGCTAGACTCTGATCTGAACCCTTCACTCATCTGGTAAAACTATGGGAAATAAACTGTTCTGCTACAGTTTATACATTCTCTAAACCTACATGAAAATCAGAATTTCTACGAAGTGTCTGACTTTCCTAAGTAGGAAAAATTTGAACTCTGCGGTTGGGACAAAGGGTGAGACTAGGGAGTATCTTTCTACCTATGCTACTAATAGCCATAACTGCTAAGGATTATAAAGACTAGTAATTTACTGCTGCCAGGAACTTCCTAATAGAGATGAGAGCATCTGAAGAGGGATACACTACTAAAACTCTCTCAACCAAAGTGCACAAATGCAACCATCGTTTTTTGGTAGCAATTTTTTTCATTTTCATTTTTGTTTGAGTGTTAAGGAAAAATGCTGCATATTTTTACAATAATTAGATCAATGCATTTTTGTTATAATGATTCTCCTTAGTTCTAGCAGCACTGCAAATATCTGAATGGACATCTTTAGGCAAAAAACTCCAGTGGAAGCTCCTATGCATAGCTTCCCAGTGAACTACTGTGGATAACTCAGTTTGTAATCCTGCACCATTTGTATGACTGCATGCAGCCAAAGGCAGAGAGAGGACTGTCTGCCTTTAGCAAGCCCCTGTAGACTAATTGTAGAGTAAAGTATATTAAATAACCAGTAGGAAAAAAAAAAAAAAAAAAAAAAGAGAGTCTGCCAGGCAGGACAACAGCCAAGGGAGACTTTAATCAGCAACCAGCAGCCTCCTTTTTACCCCGAAGACTGCATAAATGAGAAAGGTTTTGGAGGCCTGCCAGGGAAAAGGAGTGCTGAAGTTAGTAGAAGCATGACAGTTTTCATTTTTCTCAATCCCTCCCCCTCATAGGTTCACAAGACTTCCCTCCTATATTATGCAGAAATTATTATTATTATGATGATGATTATGGTTGTTTTTGCTATTACTGTTACTATCATAGAATATCTGGAGTTGGAAGAGACCCTCAAGGACCATAAAAAAATCATCATTATTATTAATAATAATAATTATTATTATTATTTTACTACATACTGGATAGCAGTTGTAAGTCATGCTGGAAATGTTTGATTCCCAAAATTTGAAAGAACTGAAAACAGAAGAGATTCCTAAGAAAATCTATTATTGTTGGAATCTATGGAAAATGCTCTTATTACTTCCAGAGCATCATTTTAGTTTCTGTTGGGAGAGATTTGTGGGGGTCTTAAAGCAAGACCAAATTCATTTTTAGATTAGGTTTTTCAAGGCTTTTTTCACCTATACACCACTCTCATTTCTGCCTTCATTTTAAAAGACAGCTCTCATAGTCCCCTTCACCTGAGAGATGAATTTTACTTTACTATGATTCTTCCTGTGCCTTGGCTGTACACTTTGTTATATAATGTTTATAGTGTTTTAATAATAGTGAATGTGCACACGCTTTTGCATGGCTGCATGTTAACATCTAGTTAACACTGTCACAAGCCTTAATGCAGCCTGTCTTCACTGTATTCTTCATGATTGCAAACATGGGGTTCAGCCTGTTTTAACTCACTGTTTTAACTTTCCAGTGAGGGAAATCCCAACAGACTAGAAACAGGTGCTGCAAAATATTCTGTACCTATATATGGGCTAAATGTGAACAGACAACCCTATTTTTCCTCTCCACCAGCCATGCCAAGCCAGCTGCCCAGCAAATGACAAATTTATACCTATGCAAGTCAGGCCAAATATGGACATTGTCTGACTTCACCTATTTGCATCTAAAAGTAGTAAAAGTAGTCCCAGTGGCAATCAATTAGTAGAGGGATTGCAGGTGAGATGATCTTAAGTGTATGATAAATGCAATTTGTCTCTAAGCTCTTTAATTTATCACATAGATATCACCATCACTTACATAATGTAGATGATAGTATATCTCTTAGTGTAACTTTATTTTAAACACTAGGGATGCAGTGATTCTACAGTACTCTGATTTTTGACTGTAGAGAGATCAGATATATTTAACAACTGATCTGATTAGTTTTTTCTTTCCTTTCTAGATTTTAGTAAGCACTTTGGCCAAGAGAGTGGTATCTGGTTCTTATTAAAATCCTCATTCATGTACATGTTGTTATAAACTGCTGAATGCAAAGGACTGTGTATTTTCTGCAATTCAGACAAAATTCTGAGTGTTATATATATGCTTTTCTATATGTGTCCCCATTTTTTGTCAATGTAATTAAATTATATGCGTATATTTTAAATTGTGTTGTAATATCACCCAAGCCTGGTTTACCTTTTAAGCAAAATCCCCACTGGCAAAACCTGTAAAGCACAACCTTACCTCTATGTACCATATATTCTAGTTTAACTTGTGATTTTTTGTAGCTCTTGTTACTTAAAAATCTGACCTTTTTTAGAAAGTAATTTACTTTTCTCCTTAACAGGAATGACCTACCAAATGAAGAGCAGACGATCACAATACAAACCAAGACTTCAAAAGGGAAACTAAATTTTTGATCCATTTACTATGAGGCATGTCATACCTAATTCACATGGTGTTTTTATAGTTGTAGAATAATGTGCAATAAATTAATAGTTTAAACACCTCTCTATTCCAGAATAATCAATCAAAAATGACAGCTGATTGATTTCTTCTTTTAGATGAGAATTTACCCATTGTTTAATTGATTTTAATATTTTTAAAAAGGTGATTTGAAAGTCATATGCTTAAAGAAAGCTAGTATATATTTTATATACTTGCAAAGATAGAATATTTTTTAAAGTACATACAGAAGGGTGACTGATTTTGGCTGCTAAAATCAGTCTCTTCCCTTCTTCCTAGTATAATGTGAGAAAATCCTCAATTTCAAATTTACAGCCAGCAAATACATCAATAAAATTAGGAGGAGTTTCCAAGAAGTTTCAGTTTTAAAAGTTTGCAAATATTTTCCTGTTGACTACAACTTCTGAACTTCAGTTGGCATATTTCTTTTGAATGCAGTAGTGAATGCCTGCTATACTACGAAGAAAAATAGGTGAAAAACTCCCTTGGGTCCTATGATTGTAGAACTCAGGTACTATAACTAGCAAGAAACAGATGGCTCCACAGCACAGAAGCATTTTAAAATAAACATTAATACAAGTTGGGATAAAATTCTTATTAGGAATGCAGTTTTAATCATGTTAACTGTTGTTGACATTGGTACTTAAAACTGTTTCATAGATCCTAACAAAAAGAAAAAAATCTAATTAATGTGAGATATGATGAATGTATGCCATTAACTGTATTATTTACAGTAAATAGTCATCTCCTGAAAAAATGAATATTATTTTGGTTTCATGAAACATAGCCTATAAATATTTTTAATTGCTTTCATGATAGTTTCAGTCTGCTTGTTACTAATGTCTAGTCATTTACTTGTTCTAAAATATATTTGCTGATTTATAGATCATACTAACCTCAAGTATCTTCTGTAAGGAAAGCTGTGATTCTTTGGCTATGTAATCATAAGTGTTTAATTGACCATTAAAAAAGGCAGACATTTCTTTATAGTCAACTTGACTAGACAAAGAACACCAGATTTTTTTGTAAGTATATTCTAATAACTATGCTACAGTATTGAAATGTAATACTCTAAAGGATGCCATCAAGGTACCACCTAGAAGGTCAGCTTTAAAATAATCTTTCAGTCTGTTGTTTTCTCTGGGTAAGCAGCTTTGTCACAAATTCACAAATACCACAGGAAATGTATTAATCTGTCCCTTTTCATAGGCTGTGAAACATAAGATTACATTTTGAAGAATGCATTGCTTCTTAGATTTTTTTATCATTCTATCTACAAAAATAACATCTAACCTGATTGCATCATTGAGATGATATTTGAATTCCCAAGTACTGTTTTCAAACCTGTATTTTAGTTTACACATACCCAACAGAACAATGGCAAATAATAAAAAAAAGTCCAGACTCACCTGTCAAATAAATTTATTTATTTAATAAATACAGTTAAACTCATCAGTTTGAAGTTTAGAGCTAGAGAATAAGAAGAGAATAAATCTTTTCTTCTCAATGGAAGATATTGGTATATTTGTGTGTTTCATGTGCCAGGGGAGGTTTAGCTTTGATATTAGGAAAAATTTATTCATGGGAAGAGTTGTAAAACATTGGAACAGACTGTCCAGAGAAGTGGTGGAGCTACCCCTGGAATTGTTCAAAAAATGTGTGGATATGGCACTTGGAGACATGGATTAGTGTTGAACATGGTGGTGGTGCTGGGTTGACAGTTGGACGTGATAATCTTGAAGGTCTTTTCCAACCTTAACAATTCTATGATTCAATGATTAATTTAGCTCCTGCTACCTCTGCATGTGCCACTCAATTCATGTTCTGTTTTATTCTATATTGAGTCACATATACTTGAATTCAGTGAACACCTGTTAATAAGGACAGTACTGATTTCTGTTGGCAGTTCAGTATCCAGAGCGCAAGAGCAATCCTTCCATGATACTTCCATACTGAGAGGAAAAGTGCTTGAGTGTGTGTGATCCTTCAGTGCGCGTGACTTCAGTATAACTGCATTCTTTAGTTTGGGAAAGATTAGCCACTTGGGCTGTCAGCTCGCCCATGAGTTTAAAACTTCAAGGCAGTCAATAGGGAGGCTGTCTTTGAGGTGTGGGATTTGAAACACCAGACAACCAGAAGCTAGTGTGCCAGACTCAGAAAAATAACTAGATATTTCAGTTTTAGAGAATCACTGTATCTGGCAGACTCATTTTGCCAGAAAATTCTTTTACTCTGCTGACATAAGTCCTATTTATCTGAGTACATGCTGATGTCTACAATATAGATGTCCAAATTTCAGCTAGTCCTGTTAGACACGTTTATATTTAAAAGATACCTTTAGGGCATGGTTCATCTCAGAGTAGACCCAGACATTCAGTCAGATAAATTAGGCTCTTGAAATACTTATTGCTCTCCATTGACTAGAAAATGACCCTGTAATGACTAGCTAGAATGTAAAACCTGTGTTGCAGGTGTCTACATTTAGATGAAATTAATTTCTTCCCAAGGATGGCTTTCAGCTGCCTCATCACAATGCCATGTGTGATTTCTTTTTTTTGCTGAGGCACCTCACAGCGCTATTAGATATGAAAGAGAATGACCTAAAAAATGGCCTTATGTAACCTATGTTTAAGTAACTGAATTCCTCCCCAAAATCTTGAATCATCTACTTAAACATCTAGATGGATTTATAGTCTATAAGGAGTAAAGGGAAATTTAATTTTACACTATTCACAAATTGGAGCAATTTTGAAAGCCAGGAAAATTCTAGCATACAAACTATCTTTGTCATCTGGCAAATGGCATAACTTTTTACAAATTCAAAGCTAAAGACATTCTGGAGCTACCTTTTATCTACAAAAAAAAGAGGGTTTGTATATATCATCTCAAGACAGTTGAGAATTTATAACAAGACTACTTTCAAGTTCTTCTCAAATTTCACACAAAAGTCTTTTTAGTCACCTATTCCCCTGTAATTTAAGACTTACGCATCTGATATTACCTTGGAACCCAAAAAACATTTCATGCCATTTACTTTACAGGACACCTTAGGCCTCTCCCTGTTATAGAATCATATAGAATGGTTGGGAATGAGCGAAACCTTAAAGATCATCTTGATTCAACCCTCCTGCCATGGACAGGGACATTTTTCACTAGACCAGGTTGCTCAGAGCCCCATCCAATCTGGCCTTGAACATTTCCAGCGATGGGGCATCCACAGCTTCTCTGGGCAACCTGTTCCAGTGCCTCACCAACATCATAGAAAAGAATATTCTTCTAAAATCTAACCTCAATCTCCCCTCTTTCATTTTAAACCATTCCTCCTTGTCTTATCACTACCATCCTATATAAAAATTCCCTCTCCAGCCTTCTTCTAGACCCCTTTAGGTACTGAAAGTCTGCTATAAGGTGTCCCAGGATCCTTCTCTTCTCCAGACTGAACAGCCCCAACTCTTTCAGCTTGTCTTCATGTTTCTGCCATCATTCATGACCCAGAGCTGGACACAAAATTCCTGGTGGGGTCTCAGATGGGCAGAGTATGGTGGGAGAATCATCTCCCTTGCCCTGCTGTCTACATCAATTTTGATGCAGCCCAGGATGCAGTTGGCCTCCAGGGCTGTGAAAACATACTGTTGGATTATGTCATCCATGAGAACCCGAGCTTCTTCTCCACAGGGCTGCTCTCCATGAGTTCTTCTCCCGGTCTGTACTGATGTTTGGGATTGACCTGACCTTGCACTTTGCCTTATTAAGCCTCATGGACTCATTTCTCAAGCTTGTCTGTGTCCCCCTGGATGACATTGAATGCTGTTGTATCAACAGCACCACTCAGGTTCATGCCATCTACCAACTTGCACTCAATCTCACTGGTAAAGATATTAAAGAACACCAGTCCCAAAACAAAGCCTTGAGGGACACCACCCATCACTGGTCTCCACCTAGGCATAGAGCCATTAAACATGATACTCTGGCTGGATCCAGACAGCCAACTCCAGTCCATGCTTCCAATCCATGTCTCTCCAATTTGGAGATAAATATGTTGTTAAGCACCATGTTGAAGGCCTTACAGAAGTTGATGTAGATGACATTGGTCACTCTTCCCTTGTCAACTGTAGATGAGAGTTGGAAGGGAAGAACAAATACAAGGACAAATACAGGTTGAAAAGGCAAGTACAAGAAATTATCTAGTTGAAAAACTGAGAATAAAAACAGGAATCAGATGGGAAAACCCTTTCTGAAGTGTATAACACCAAATTTGAACAAAAAACTACTCCAAGTAGCAACAAAACAGAAACTTGAGGGGGAAAAAAGCCAGGTGAGAAGAAACTTCAGGAGATGCAGAGCAGATAAGAAGTTGTTGTGGAATAGGGAAGGCTGGGACTGCCTATGAAACGTAACTAAGAAGAACGAAAATATTGCAGAGATGACGGTCAACTTTTCAAAAGTTTCTTCTTTTCTGTAAAAGTAAATAAAATCGGTATGAATCCTGGTGCTAGAATTTCAAAATCAAAGTGAGCTTGTTTTTTAACTAAGAAAATAATACACACATGCCCATCTGTCTTACAGGAACATTATATGTAACTCTCTTACATTTGCAAAGTTGAACAGTAAAATTTAAGGAAATGCCATGAAAAACCTTTACTAATTTAACACAGCTGTCTTCCTACAGACATAATGAACAGTATTTCTAACTACATGATGCAGTTTCTAAGCTAGTATACTTATTACTATTGAAATCTTTCATTAGATTCAATGACATAGGTAGAAAGATGAAACGTTGGAAATGCATGTACCAAGATTGTTCTTACTTGAACACATTTTAATTTTTTCATTGTAGATTTACCCAAGAAACACAAAGATGTTCTCACAGTCTAAGCAAATATATACTACTCCAGAGACCTGGATCCTTTTACTCTCTCTAATTCATATATTCTGAGTGATAAAGACAAATCACTCATATCAATGTCTTAATGCTTTACCACGAATTATGTAATCCCGCTTTCCAGAGTGGTGGACTTCTGAGTTGGTGTTTGTCTTATTTACAAAAATGTAGATGGCCTAGAATTTTGACTGAGACTATAGGAAATGAACTTTAAATACACATGATCTTCAAAACCTGGCATTTTAGGTGAAAAAATCAGAAAAAAATATTTTAAACTCTTTCTATATACTTTCGTTTTCATTCACAAGGTGTGAAAGCAAACATTAATATTTTGGAAGTGCCGTCATTACGACCTCACAGTAAAGCTTAGATGAAAATTTGTAATACTACCTTCAGAGCAAAATATGTAGCAAGAAATTTCTAGGGCTTAGGACCACACATTGAATGATGTAGGGAAAGAAAATATTGAGTAGGTGCTAATAAATGAATGCCATCTGTTATCTGCATTAAATGAGGAAAGGCTCAATTAAAATGTAGTAGATGATTGCATAATTAAGGTCTGTTGCAAGTTATGTTTACAACAGAAAGAGAAGAGATTTAAGGTATGGTAGACCCTTTCTGTTGGCATTCCTTAATTTTCAGGTGTTCAGCTTCACAATATCAATACTATGCTATTAAAAAAAACTCTGTGTGTAATGATCTAAACATACAGATATTTTTCTTTGATTTGAAAGAAAATCATCATACTGAGTATTCTACAGATGCATTTTGTAGAAATACTGCTATGGCATGTCTTTGAATTGGGGAAAATATACTGCCAGGAAAAAAACATGTTCTTGAAATAACTTTATATATATGTGTGCATGCATACATTACATTCATATCATATATATATATATACACACATATATATATACACATGTAATTGTATATTATTCCAGATAATTATGTTATTGTAATTAATATCCATTGACAATTATATATAATCCTGTATAGCAATGTTATATTTTAAAACTTTAAAACCCATACAGAGACTCTCTTTCATGGGTTCCATATTCCCCTTTGAACCAGAAAAATATAGACTGGGAACTGTACACAGTCTTTGCCACAGTGACAGTTATATTTACAACTTTTCAAAATTATGGATTCCTGCACTTTACAAAAGAATTAAAGACACTAGGAAAGAAGGTATCACCTTTAGCTATTATTCCCAATGATTTGGGGATGCAGTAATTAGACTCCCTCTCTGCCTTTTTTCTCCACCATTGGTTGAAGACCAGTCTTGAAAGTGATTACATCTAGGTAGAGAAAACAAGAGAAAATTTAAAGAGATCAGTCAGCCTCAGTAGAGAGAAGAACACGTAAGTTGGGAAAGTTACAAGGGTAGAAACCACTGACAAATTGTTGTAGTCTATAATATCAAGAAGTAACTTTTCTCCCAACAAAAAGGAGATGATTTTCCATGATTTCTAATGACTAAAAGGGAAAGTTTGTATAGAAATATTCACACAGTTTTCATGTGTTTTTATAAAGAAAGGGCCCCTTTGACTGCCAAAAAACTGGTACAAAATTTGGCATATTTTTCTGATACAGCTTTGAGGAATGTAGAAGATGTAATATATCCTTCCTCTGTGTATTTGCTAAATAGCCTGTCCACAGACACTTCCAGCTACCAAGGTACATTCTTGTCTTGTCTCATTTCAGTGATTCATCCAGAAAACCTTTTAGAAAACCTCTGTTGCAAAGAAATTATGGGTTTTTTTCTTAAATTTACACAGTTAGTCAAATGTCATCTTGAACATTCTCAATTGCTATGGGGTGAATTTTAATTATTTCAGTAAGTTTCCACAGATCATTTCTGCAGATAATACCAGATAATAAGAATTTCTGAACATTCAAATGTGTTTCTTTATAAAAAGAAAAGTAACTCTAGAAAAATATGAAATCAATTTTTTATGTAGACTATTGTTAGAGCTGACATAAACAAATGTGAAGAGAAAGGGAATGATGTGGTTATCTGCTTCCTTCATTCATCCTGACTGCAGTAATAAAATTCTGGAACAGTTCAACTCTGCAAGCCCGAAACTGTACAAAATTCCTTGCATAAGAGGAATGGAGAGAGAGAACAGCAGTCAGGTGCATTATTTATGTTGTATTCTTAAGAACATGATTTTTTCTATAGCCCAGCTTAGAATAAAGCACTGAATGCAAATGGAACCATCTGGGTGAAATTCCGTGCAATGTCCTCCAGGATGACCCTGCCTGAGCAGGGAGGTTGGACCAGAACCTCTCCCTGTGATCCCTTCCAACCTTACCCATTCTGTGATTCTGCGATTGTGTGATTCTGTGAAATACTTGAAACTGCAAGACTTTTCCACCTTCCTCTTTAGGGTTATATTGGTTTATTTATACGTGTGTTACAGGACTATCCTGTGCCTATCTGGAAAAATCCAAAAGCTATTTTTCCTTTGCACCTTATAATGAAACATAATTGAAGAAGATGGGGTGGGGGAGGGGGAAGTTTCCTAGAAACCTTTTTTTCAAACCTTTCTGATTAGGAGAGATGAAAATGTAAGTATAATTTCAATTTAGGATAGATTAATTTGACATCTTTTAAATAAGCAGTTAATCTGCTGCCTATTTGCTAGAGTACTGCAGCTAACTGTTCCTTTCACTGCCTAAGAGAACACATACATTTGTTTAAAACATGTTTGCTAATTAATTATTTATGTTGAATGAAAAATGCATATTATCCCTTGAAATATTCTTTTCATATTTTCAGAAACAATAAGGAATAAAGGAAACCAGGATGGAAAGCCAGGAAGTATCATTCCTTATATTTCTATATTTACTCCTTAGTCCTCAAACTGTCGGTAATGTAATGACCAAAGCTTGGAAAAAGACATCAAGCTATATAGACATTTATTTTGATCCACTATATACATAATATACATATATTCACACACATATAGTGATGCAATGATAAAGTTTGAGTTTTCACTGATACAGTTAGAGTTATCAACAATACTGTCATGTGCTTTACAATATTGAGATGCATGTTAGATTTTACTTCAATATTTTTAATGAAAAGTGTTTTTTATGTGAAGCACACCAAATATTGCAGAATCCCATTTAGTATAAGACAGCACAAAAGCATAATAAAACTAGAAGTTTTGGTGCAAATCACTTGATTGGTATCCAAGGTACTTCAGACAACTGTGCTCTTGCCTTATCCTGGTTGTATAGAATTTCTTCACAAAATACATACTAATAAATATAAACTATCAAAGTTCTAAGAAATTACCATATATGTAAAAAAATTTGGAACTTACATGAAAGATTGAATCCTCAGCTGGTACACACTTAAGTTGTTTCTTTGCAATGATTTTTAATTTATAACAAAATATATGGTTTTGCAGATAGACAGGTTGGCTGATACAGCTGTTGTGTTAGTGTGTTTATGCTAGTCCTACATTCTTGCAATTAATTTCCACTTCTAAAAAATTTGTGATTCATTCTGCTATAATGAGTGAATAAAATATTTCGTGTCACTAGATGAAGGAAGTAAATACTCAAGATTTTTTCCTGTAGGCTTTTCAACACAGTATAAGTCAGTACTTGTAAAGTGTTTGCATTAAGAGATTTGTCACTATTAGCTTCTGTAAATTTATGGTAGACACACTTAGTACATATAAGATAGGTTATGTGACATTCATGATGTTTAATATTGAACATGAAGTGAAGCAACAAATATAGGCCACAAGAGTTACAAGAAAATAATATCTGGTAATCTACTTCTTTGAGCTATGAGATTAAGATTACAATTTTTATGACATATTGGAGGCTTTATCAGTCATTTTTGGACAATGGAGAGTTAAAAATAGGCACATGTTTTTGCATCTAAAAAAAAAAATCTGTGTATATCTCAGGTTGACAGATATGCTTATATTCTGCAGAAATGTGCTTCTGAGTGACAGGAGCCTTGAAACGTTGTTTATGTGTTTAGCTCTGAATATCAAGGACATGATTTAGTAGAAAGCCATCATGTTAACACCATTAATAGCATTTTCACCGACATTTATAATCCAATACTGAACAAGACCATTTACCTCTAAAACAGACTGTACAGAGTTTCCTCAACTGAGTCACTAGTTCTTCATACGCTATTAAAAGTTAAAAGTTTCTTATTAAAACAGTCATCCCCTAGTAAAGAAATACATTAATTGAGGAGTTCTGTGTAGTAAACATGAAAGCATATACTTTTTTGTTGTTGTCATTGCCAGGAATTCTTCTTGCTTTCTCTATTATTAAAATGAATGTCAACACAGAGGAAAGTATGTTCCTGCTGTCACAGAGTGTATGCTTAGACTACATCTGAACATTGTTTTTCAGGGAGAAGTGTTCAATGATTTGATCACCTGTCAGACATGTCTCTGTGAAATGTCTTGCAGAGCCTTCAGTTCTCTTTCTCTTACCATCTGTGTAGTAAAGAACAAAGCTCCTTTTCCTATAAGCTATGCTGGCATAGAAAAAAATCACAGGCATCCATTTGGGGCTTTTGTTGTCCGGGTGGAATTCTTGTTTCTTCCACAGAAACAGAGAAAATCAGTATCACAATTTTTTTTTTTCCTGTGTGTTTTCAAGCCGATAGCTAATAATGTATTTCTATAATCTGCCACGCATCTTCTCTCTGTCTTTTTTTTTCTTCAGAGTTTTCAGAATTCTTTCACAAACATATCACTACAATAACATATAATGCATATTTCTCCAATGTAATGTTATACATTAAATCACTAAAGATGAATATTCCAATAGTTCTTAAAATAGTGATTACTAGTTGAATTCTTTCAGCAGAATAGGCTTTTTCATTTTAAAATTAGCAATGGCATCCTTTCTTGCTGTGTCAAGGCATAATATCCTACTGTTACTCATCTTGATGTTCCATGAACCCGTATCATATTGCAGCGTGTTCAACTTCCTGGCCAGAAAAACATAAATTAACTGTATCCTCTTGTAGTTTACAAAGATGTCTCATATTCTCTATATCAAGAGCAAAAAACCCCATGTTTCTGCCAATGAAGCAAAAATTCTATGGGGTTGTAAAACTCTACACTTGCTCTTACAGTACTAAAGGCTGTCTTGTTATTTTGTTAATATTAATCATAGAATAATTTTAAATTTGCTTCAAATCAGATGCAAAAGGGATATAGGTCTTGACCAGAACATTATCTAAGCCAGTGGGCAAAGGATAACAGGCTCTTTTTGCTGAAATTCTTTTATACAATACATGACTTAATAACCGTATTCTGAAAATTTTAGTGACTGCTACATGGGCCAGACCACTTGACCATCAAGGGCTTTTACAACTGACAGTGTCTCTTTTTCAAAATCTTCACTAGCCTGTACAAGGTAGGTTGATACTGCCAAATATTGAGAGTAAACAAACCTGAAACAGGATATGGAGACGTGTTTTGTTTTAATTTTGGGGGGGAAAGGAAATGCAACTGTTTGGGAGATTGCAGTGGCTCCAGGATTAGGATGAAAGAGAGAGTTCATAGAGAACTAGTCATGTGCTTTATTGCCTTTTTTGCATTAGCCATAGACATATTGATGTTTAGAGATCTTTCTGTGGAATTCTCTCTGTTTTTAACAAAGGATGTTATACTAAATACCATAAACCTACATTTTCTGAATAGAAAACCCTTCAGGATTTTCAAACAGAAAATCAACACCCCAATAGACTCCTTTTTATTTAAATAGACTTATTAAAAATTTAAAACAGATGAAAATAGTTTCAATGAAATAAATAAATAATTAAGGCAAATCTGTATGCTTGTCAGAAACTCCATATTAAGAATTAAGAGAAGGTAGACAGGTTTCTGACATATCTGTCGTTTTTTTATAGCTAAAGGTAAAGTTATTTTTTTATGCTTGATATTCTTTTCAAGTTTATCTGATCAAACCACAAACTAAAAAATGTTGCCAGATAACTTACACTGGTAATAATCATAACCTTTAATCACAGTTAAAAAGAATAATACAATGCTGTTGGTTTTGTTTTGTTTTGTTTTAATAGTGGGCTTGCTAGAAGAGGCAAGTTATCATGCTTCAAGCAATTTTAAACACTGATTTGACTGTGAAATACAATAACAGATTGCACTTTGAAAACTGGTCACTAGCAGTGCATTGTCAGCAGGCCTAGACAGTAATCCCTGAGTGTTGTAAGACTGCTGCCATTAATAACTGAGCTTGTTAGTTGAAAGCTGGCAAAGACTCGAGTGTTTAAGAGGATTACTGCTATAAATCATATTAATTTTTTTTTAAACATTCAAGGTCTTATTCATTAAGGGCTTTTGCAACAGGAACAGCTACACTAGGATATGATTCTGTTTTGATAAATGACTAGGACTTTGATTTTGCAAATGCTTGCGGTGGGCTCTTTGAAGAGTACTTAAAGGAATCAGTTATTCAATTTGTTTATGTGAGGTCCATTTTCCTTGTAGGAAGTCAACACACTAGTCAGCCATCCTCAAGCAATGAGGAAATTGCATGAATTGAGATTCCATAAATTAGAGATCTTGGCAAGAGGCATGCTGCAAGCACTGTGCTTGTCAGGTACTGGTATATGTAATTCTATTTTAGGCAGTGGACTTTCATCCATAGCAGCAGCATTATTTTAGATCTGGCCTTAACAGAATAAGACCATAAGGAGTCAGAAAGATGATCAAAGGGATGGAGAATCTGCCCTATGGGGAAGTGTTGAAGAATCATAGAATCATAGAGTGGTTTGGGTTGGGAGGGACCTTAAAGATCATCTAGTTCCACTCCCCCTGCCATGGGCAGGGGCAGCTTTCACTGGACAAGGTTTATGTGTCCACAACTTCTCTGGGGAACCTGTTCAAGTGCCTCATCATCATCATAGTAGATATTTTCTTCCTAATATCTAATCTGAATCTTCCATTTTTAGTTTAAAGCCATTAATTTTCTTTCTCCCCAGAGAAGAGAAGGCACAGAGGACAGTATTCCAGTCATTCGGTTTGGCCAAATTTAGAAATATATCCTCTGAGAGAAGGCACAACCAGCCCTTCCCCTCCCCAGGTACGGGAAAAAATAAATTTTCCTTGAAGGAAAGTGAAGGAGATAAAAACTATTTATTTACCAAACACACGGGAAAAGGAAAATAACGCTAAATAATAAAATCTTTTGCTGTGGAGGAAAAACCTAGGAAAGTGTTTGAGTCCTCCCTTTGGTCTCCTCGGAGCTGGGGCTTGGCACAGGGCCAGTCCCTCTGTGCCCGGTGGGAAGTCCTCCTGATATGCTCTGTGGTTGAAAGCAGTCCAGTAGAAAAGGGAGAAAATCCGGAATTCCAGGGAAGGAAAAACAAAGTTCAACTCTGAGTCTCTCTCCAGAGAACAAGAAGCTGAACCACTGGCCAAAAGCTGACTGGAAAGCAGCAAGCCGGGTGCTTCCTTGCTCCCCTGCCACAGCTGGGGAAAAAAACCCCTGCTATCTCCATGTTACCTTGAACAAGCTGCAAACTGCTTTGAAAAAGTTTTGCTCAGTTTTTTCCTTCCCCCTCTCAGGCTCAGTTTAAAGGCATAGAAAGGCACAAAGTTAATTTCTGGGCATAGGCAGCAATATGGGATACACATCATAAGGCCACCCCAAGGCATTAGTACATAAAGGTTAGCTACAAAGAAGATGGAGGCTCTCTCTTCACAAGGAATCACATGGAAAAGACAAGGAAATACAGGTACAAGTTGCATTGAGAGAGCTTTCATCTCAATACAATAAAGAATTTTTTTTACAATGAAAACCATCCATCAGGAACAACCTTTCCAGGGACACAGTAGATCATCCCTGAGGGTTTTCAAGCAGCAGTTAAACAGTTTGCTTCTAGGGTTTTTTTTTCCTATGAAAGATTGGATCAGATGATCAGGTGTAGGCACTGACCTTCGAATTTCTTACCCCTTGTGCTATGAACATTTTTGGCATGCATTTTTCAAGGTGAGAAGAAACTATTTTTATGATCTTCCTGTATTCAATGTATTTTCATAGAGTGAATAGCATGTAGAGTACTAGAAAGTGTGTTTTAGGTACTCCCAACCAGTGCTTAACAATGAGCTATTGAAGTTCTGTGATGTTCTAAGAGGAGTATAAGTGAATTTTACTCTAGATACCTTACCTATCCAATACAGATGACCAATGGATAATGACATGTAATTGCTTGGCTTGACCATTTCTATACTGCATATCAGCAAGACAAATGGAGGATATTGTAATCTGGAAATGAGTTAAATATGAAATGAAGAAGAAATGAAAGGTAATTGATAAATGAAGCCTAACAGAAGAAATTCTGAATTTTATTCTGCCTTAAGTGTGAATTTCAGTCTTTGATTTTCAGGGCTTCTGTGATCCAGAAGATATATTATCCTTTATTTTATTTGTCTCTCCTTATACTTACGACTATATCTAAATCAATTGGATAGAACGCTTTCTTAAAAAAACCCCAAACAAATCCAATGAAATCCAAGCAAAACTTTCAAAATATATACACACACGTTCACATAAGCATGCTCAGCTGTCAATCGGCAATAATGTAAAACAACTCCACATTTAGCTTCTTAGTAAAATATTTCCCAGAAATAAACTAATTGCTGCTCAGCTGCAGTGGAAGTCATGCTCAGAGAAAACTTTTCTTACTTTGTATCTTTTCCTGTTGGTGTTACATGCTGCTTATCAGTAAGGATGCCAGAAGTGAAAGTACATCAGGATCTGCATCATGTACTCTTCATTCATCCTCAGAAGGGTGTTGATCCTTCTTGCCAGGGCATCAAATTATCAACTTATCTATCGCTATGCCTTTTTCTTTCCCAATCTTCTGTTTTCTGCTCCAGGAATACAATATCAGGAAATGAAACACCAATGTTACATTATGAATCAGCTGAAGTAACAGTAAAGTTGCAAGACTGGCAGCATTTTAAAGTCTTGTGTTCCAGTTTTATGGGTGTTTTCTGACAAAGTAATCATAAGAATTTATAACTGACCTGTGTGTGACCATCTAAATGCTAAAAGAGAGAGATATTCCATAAATGTTCCTCATAGTTTAACATCTTGAACCTGTTAAAAGAAAACATAATTGTAGAAATGCCTAATTATATATATGTCAACTCAACAATTCAACAGAAGAACTTGAATATTTATTATATATTGATTAGATCTACTTCTGATGGCAATTACAGTGAGGCATTTGTGCCTACATTATACAGAAAATTTGGGACTAAACTTGAAAGAATGTCTGAAGATACACTGTAATGCTCGTTTTATACAACTTCCAAGTTGTTCCTCAGCAAAACAGCCTTGCAACTACAAGCAATTTAAACAAGAGAGATTTCCTTTATCTTTAAATAAAATATATTATTTCATATGGATGTATACATATTTCTATATTGTAGATGTTTTTGATATAATGAATATCAAATTTAAATTTCTTTCCTATTTTACTGAATATGATACATGTTTCGGTCTGTATATCAGTCAGTAATAACAGAGGTAAAATAATCTTTTGTTACCTAGATCTGGAAAAATGTAAAAATGAAACTTCAAAAAATAGATCTAATAAAAACCATTAATGTGAAATTGCTTAAAATTCTTCAGAAACATTAACTGGCTTTTCTCAATATGACTTCACGGGATTTCATTCATGAATTCCAGGTAATGAGAGCCCAGCTTCTAGAGTTATCTGAAAGACTTGGGGCAGGTTGGTGAGTCTTTAATATGTTACATCAATCTAATGTTGTACACATTCAATTCTTGAGTAAATAAAATGTACAGAACAAAATGTCTGAGATCTAAGAATCCTTTTCAGAACTGGCAAGGACTCTAAAAATTATGTAACTGGAATATCTTTATGAACTTTGAAGTCTCATTGACCTCATTAACTCACTGAGGAAAAAGAAGATAATACATAGTCAATTTGAAAAGGAAAAACATAAAAATGAAAAATTTAAAATGACATGCAGTGGTAGGGCTAACTTTGGTTTAGGATTTCATTCTCTACTACACTTCAATATCTGGTATTTTCATTATTGGCAGAATTTTCAGGTCAATCTTCATGACAAATATATTGAGTAAATATCAGTCAGAAATGTTTGTGCTACTTTTAAGACAGTGAGATGCTCACTGAACTTCTAATCTTTTTTTCTAAAGATTCTTCAAATCAATCTTCATTCATAGCTGTGTGATAGAAAGGTTCATAAAGCCTATTTTTTTTCACCTGCAAAAATCAAATCTATCACAGTATATTGATAAATATATTTGGATACATATTGCAAATGCAACTGGATATTTTCTCCAAAATCTAATTTCAAAACTCATCGATACCTCAATTTAAAATAATTTTATATTCAACTGGAGCCAAAAAGAAGGGTGAACAATGTGAATAGAGAGAGATTGTGCATTAATAATGTGATCTTTCACTCCTTTGTCTGAGATCAAAATTGACTGAAGCAATGTTTGAATAAGACATATGGCTACAATCAATTTTCATCTAAAATGTTAGATTTTACTTTTTGTAATGACAGAAATAATAGTTTGTTGCGATTGTCTCCTCTTCCTACAATGGTACAGGAGTGTGTTTTCTTTTACTAGAGTGGAACCATATTCTTTGAAAATCCATTCCCAAAGAAATCACACAGAAGTGTCCTGAGAAAATATAAATTACAGAGAACCAGACTAATATGAGGGTGTAAATCCTTGCTTCCATGAAACTATTTCAGAGTATTTAGAAAGAATCAAGGGGAGAATCCAGAAGACACAGTTTGCTATTTGAATTGCATCATATATCAAATTGCATTTGATATTTTGGTTTTTTGTTTAAATTCACCTCTTCAGACATGTATTCAAGACTTTATGCTAACTCGTAGTTTAGGAGTTACTGGGTGACAGTGTTCACATGCATTTTTATAAGTGAGAAAATTTTCTTCTTTCTGCATTGCAGGAGTAAACAAAACAGAACAAACATTAAGTATTTATAAATTAATTTTCATGGTTGTTTTTCATGAGCCAGTCTCTTTATACAGAATTTTTTAACCGTGGGAAAAATATTTAAAAGTTATTTGCTTAGACAATACTTTATTATAGCTACAGACTGACTAGAAGACAGATAATTCTTGTTTCAGGTAGAACATGGGCATCTTTTATTACATGAACTAGCTCCCAAGAAACAGAACACTGAATTGTAAGAGAGACTTCTGAAGGTAGGTTTTGCATGACTACTATGGTTAGGGAAACTCATTCATTCCATATATGTGTGTCTGGTACATGAGCCTTGACTTTTTAGGCAAAATTCTTTCGTACATAAGCATGCAGATCAGACTACACCCTTTAGCTTTATTACACATTTTCAAAAGGCAGAAGCAGAACAGTAGATTTCTGAGCAGAAGCAGAACAGTAGATTTTGTCATATATGTACAAGGAATACTGACTGCGTTTTACACATGCATGAGAACAGGATCCTACTAGGTGATGGTTACCAGCGGTTGGTAAACTTACCAACTTGTTACTATGCCACATTTTTATACATAAAAATGATAAGTATATATTATTAAGTCTGTAGAAATGAAACTTAATGAAATATTAAGTGTGATCAGGAAATGTCAGAATATATGTATGTTGTAATTTCCATTTAGAAAATCATAACACCTAATAATATAGAATTAATATACCACTGATATAGCATAGAATTAAAAAGTGCTTACAGTGCAATGAAGTTTTGTGTTTCAATTTTACTTCAACATAAAGATAAATACTGTTTATAACTGGCAGAAAATAAAGATCCAAAAGCCTTCTCAGATCTTTAATGTCCATAAATAGATAGGACCTTGAATTAACATGTTCTTTGACAGGAAGTACCTTTATCAGCAATATCCCCTAACCATGGATCTGAAACAAAATTCACTAAAGGCTTTTTTGTCCTTTCTTTTTCTGTTTTTCCATTGATTTAAATTGTCTGGCTGCCAAGGTGTAGAATCGACATGGTAAAATCCAGCAGGACAGGAAGATGAATTAAACAATACACAATTTAAACTGACCCATTGTGCTGAATCAGTTCTGACTCAGAAGGAATAGTACTGAGTCACCAGAAGCAGTGTGTTATATTATAGAAAGTTTCTAATTTTGAATATTGGCAAAATTCAACCTTGCACAGACTTTGAAACATGGCAAGAACAAAGGCGGACATAATTGTATTGGTTTTGTTCAGCCTGGTTTTTGGTAGCAGGGGGGACACAGAGATGGGTCCTGTGAGAAGCTCCTGGAAACTTCCACCATGTCCAGCAGAGCCAGTCTCTGATGGCTCTGAAGGATGGACGTGCTGCTGGCCAAAACTGGGCCAGTGAGAGAGGTTGGTAACACCTCTGTGATGACATATTTAAGAAGAAAATCAAAACAAAGACACAAGTTTGGGGTTCTAGTCAGAGAAGAGGAGGAGGTGAGAACATGTGAGGGAAAACAACATGGCAACACCAAGGTCAGTGGAGAAGGAGGGACAGGAGGTGCTCCAGGTACCAGAGCCGAGGTTCCTCTCCAGGCCATGGTGCAGATCATGGTGCAGCAGCTGTGCCCCTGCAGCCCATGGGTCCATGTGGGATGCAGAGATCCACCCACAGCCCTTGGGGGAGGTGCCCGTGCTAGAGTGGGTGGATGCCTGGAGGAGGCTGTGTTCCAGTGGAAGACATGCTGGAGATAGGGCCCTTCTTCCAGGCTGGAGCAGCCTGTCCTTGGAGGACTACACCCCGTGGAAAGAGAGACCACAACAATAATGCAGCTGCAAGTCAAAAGAGATTACTATATGTAAATATAAAAGATTATTATATATAAAGATATTAATACAAACTGAGAAAAACCAAAAATCTGGAAAAGAGGGAAACATTTAGAACTTCAGAGTGGTTTGAAAGAGCTGATATCTGAAAACTTAATCTTCAAGGAGGTGACTCATCTCTTGGACTACACATAGGAGAAATTATTTGGTAATTATTTCCCAATTTCAGAATACAGTAGTGAACTTCAGTTCTTCCTCAGTTTTCTGTTCAGTATTGCTTGTAGGACTGCTGCTATTTCACTGATGGCCTACATCACAAAGATCTGCATACATACATGCTCTCTCTCTCATGCACTCACACACACACATGTAAAAACAGGTCATCTACAGCGTTCACAGAACCACAGAATTAATCAGGTTGGAAAAGACCTTTGAGATCAAGTTCAACCTATGACCACACATCATCATGTTAACTAGACCATGGCACTAAGTGCCACATCCAGTCTTTTCTGAAGCACCTCCAGGGACTGACTGCACCACCAGCCTGGGCAACCCATTCCAATGCCTAATCACCTTTTCTGTGAAGAAATCCTTCCTAATGTCCAACCTAAACCCCCTGGTACAGCTTCAAACTGTGTCGTCTTGTCTGTCACTGGTTATCTGGGAGAAGACACCACCCCCCACCTGGGTACTACCTCCTTTCAGGAACTTGTTGAGTGTGATAAGGTCACCCCTGAGCCTCATCTTCTCCAGGCTGAACAACACCATCTGCCTCAGCTGCTCCTCATAGGATGTGCTCTCCAAACCTTTCAACAGCTTTGCTTCCCTTCTCTGGACACTCTCCAGCACCTCTGTGTCCTTCTTCCAGTGAGGGGCCCAGGACTGGACACAGGACTTGAGGTGTGGCCTCACCAGTGCTGAGTACAGGGGGAAATCACTGCCCCAGTCCTGCTGGCCACACTATTGCTGACACAGGCCAGGATGCCATTGGCCTTCTTGGGCACCTGGGCACACTCCGGCTCATGTTCAGCTGGCTGTCAATCAGCACCCCCACATCCTTTCCTGCTGGGCAGATTTCCAGCCACTCTGCCCCCAGCCTATAGTACTGAATGGGGGGTTGTTGTGGCCAAAGTGAAGTACCCATTACTGTCCAGGTATCTGATATGCTAGCATAAGTGAAAAAGAAAGAAATCATGCAAAATTTGTCTAATATATTTACCCTCCAAATAGTTCCAGTTAACTATAGACTAATAGGTCACAATGCCTGCTATCACAACACTCCCACAGACATCAGAAAAAAAATTTTGTTCACATTCTTGAGAAACATTTAAGAAATGTATACAATGAAAAATCTACTGCATAAAGTAGAGACAGATCAGGATAGTGGAACAACATAAAAAAAGAAAACTGATTCCTCAATAAAATAGAAGCAATAATGGATAGTACAGAAACAAACTTTGGGAAAAGAAGAAGAAATAGAAAATCAGGAATATTTTAATTCTAGAACAGGAAAAACCAACAGGAGCATCTGGTATGATCAAAATAAAATCAACAAGAACTGACATATGTTTTATAATCCTGGATTGCACAAGATGAGATCATATGAAATGTTTTCCTTTATGATTGACCAGATAACTTGCCCTATGGTGCTTTTGCATTCTTTGCTACTGAAACTTTCCCTTTCCCATTTGTGGACTTGGAGGGTTGAGTATTTCACATAATTAGTAAGTGTTGTCAAGCCAGAGTAAAGCAGTGCAGTAGTTGGCTGACTGCCCAGAAGTAGAAACAGAATAGTAAAATCTTGCAAACAGGACATGAAGAGAAGTTAAACAAGAGACAAATCCTCTATTTTTGGCACATACTCAACTTGGCAAACTGGGAAATTACAGATGGAAAGTTAAAAAAAAAAGAGAGAAAGTTATGAAAAAATAAAAGTAAGATATGCATTTGGATAATTTTGTAAAATTCACCATTCCATCAATCTTTGGATAGAAGATACAACATATGACATAGAACATACTAATGAAAATGAATCTCTTCAAACGGGAAATTCCTGAGATAACTAAGCCAAACAGATCAGGGAAGACACTATCAGTTACATTCATACTAATTCAACCTATTCAAGAGGAACAGGAGTCAATTTGATTCTAGGTTGATGGAGAAGCAAAAGAAGAAATAGAAGTATGCCAGCTCAAAGATATAGCTGTAGAAACCTTTTTTAATAAATTATGTAAAGAAATGAAATATTTGGAACTTCATTTAATTTTTTGTTTTTAATTTATTTTTTAACCTGGACATCAGTATAGAGATTGACATTCAAATTAGTATTGAAAAGTTTGGGGAAAAAAAAGTTTCATTTTGTCTATTTTTGTTGCCTCTTTGACTTTCTCCCTCTTCTGTAAGGTAGTGAACTTTTTCTTTCACTTACTTCTGGTAAGAAATGAAATTGTAGATCTACAACTTTCTTCTGATTTATCCCCAGGTGCAACCAAGCCCCACCAGCAGGCTGGGGGAGACAATCAGGACAAAATTGAGAAAATTATTGGGTAGAGACAAAGAACAATAAATAGGTATAGCCAAAGTCATGCACACAAGCAGTGCAAGGAATTAATTCCCCACTTCCCATGGGCAATCAGGTGTTCAGCAGTCTTCAGGAAAGTAGCACAGCATGACATGTAATGGTGACTTGGGAAGACAAACACCATCACTCCAAACGTCCCCCTCTTCCTCCTTTTCCCTCAGGTGTATATGCTGAACATGATGGTATGGAATATTCCTTTGGTCAGTTGGGATCAGCTGTCCCAGCTGTGTCCCCTCCCAAATTATTGTGCAACCCAGCCTCCTTGGTGGGGAGAGGTGAGAGGCAGACGTCTTGACTCTGTGTAAGCACTGCCCAGCATTAACTAAAGTATCCCTGGTCTGTTAAGACTATTTTCACCATAAATCTAAAACATGTCCCCATGCTAGCCACTGTAAAGAAAATTATCTCTACCACAGTAAAACCAGCAGGGGTTTATTTTGCAGATCACAGAATTATAGAATAGTTAGGGTTGAAAGGGACCTCTGGAGATCATACTTAAAACTTTAAGATTCATGCCCTTGCTGTACTTTATCTATCTAAAAATCTAGGTATAAACATAAATATAACAGCTCTGGAAGGTATTTTCTTAATGCAAAGACAATGTAGGAGGAAAGCACATTTTAGTAGCCTAATTTATACGTTCCAAACATAGGAGTATGTCAGAGGTAAGAGCCAATGGGTTGACAATAAAAAGTGTTCTTAGTTCATAACCTGTGATGCCACTGTGATTGTCATCAATAAAGCTTTCATAGCTGAAAGAAATGATCTAGGAATTTGCAATTTGCTGTACAGGACATGTACAATACGGGAACTTTTCCTCTTATTTTCTCCCCAAGTTGTTAACTTTCCAATAAAGATACCATACAAAAGTCACATGTACCTGGCACAACAATACTACACGTTTATGTTGGGTTATTCAGGCTAGGCCTGAGTGCAGAGGACTTACATAAATACACTTGATGCTTACTAGATAAACTTACCCATGTGATATATTTTAAAAGATTACAAATTTAAGAAAAACAAAAAAAATTACATATCTCTGAATGACTGTTCACCAGTGAGTGCATACAGTCCAGAAGTTAGATTTGTGTGACCTTTTCTGTGCTTGCTTGTGATACAAATGGTCTCTGTGTCAGTACTCTGTTTTAATAATCTCAAAAATTTTTGGTAGCTACTTTAATATATATATACAGATTACATCAGGCTGCAACACAAATACTGATATGAATAAACTAATTTGATTCAGAAGGTATCCAAAACACCTGAAAATTTATTGAAAAACTCCATCTGTGTCTGAAATTCGTGATTGAATTAAATCATGCATGTTTTAACTTTACAGCCTCCCGTGCTGTAAGATGTAGATTGCCTGATTAGAGAAACAACAAGCCAACATAGAATGAGAAGGGCCACTCATATTATTCCCTAAATTGCTTAATAATTACTATAAATTGTGGAAATAGTTCCTCTTTTTTATCTGCTTTTTTGTGTTTTGGTTTTTTTTTTAATTAAAAAAAATCCAAGATCACCAGAAACTTCAGAGAAAGGCATTTCTGAAACACTTGCAGAATCTTGGCATATGTTTTGATTCTACTCTGTCTGGTTACATTAGACTGTGTAATAGGGTGAAGGTTTTACCTACTATCACACTCAGGAGATTAAGCACAATATGGTCCTTCCATATGGTATTTGTGCCTAAAAACCAATGAGATTAGAATGCCTATGCTGAACATCACTCCATATGTTCATCAGAATAGACCATAGGTCTTGATAGAACTAGGGATTTTTTAAAGATTTAAATTAATATCTTTAACAGTGCCTCAGAAACATCTTGAGCACTGCCAATAATTATTGTGTTTCATTCTCTCCCTCCTCAAAATTATGCTATTACTGTTATACTAATGGCTTTTTGTTTGTTTCTGGTAAGAATTTTCCTCTGTTAAATTAACATAATTATTTCACTTCTATACTGAAAAATGTATACCTCTATTTAGGAAAAATACCTGGTTTGCACTTAAACATACAGTACACTTAAAGCAGAAAAAAAGATTAAGTCAACAGTTCACACTGGGTTTTTTGCTAGGTATTTCAGTGGTTAGTAAATTTAATCTTTGCAGACACATCTAATTTCCTGCCTAATAATTTTCACATTTAATCTTGATACTGAAGTCCCATGACTTTATCCCTATAATTTATGGAGTTGGAGAACAAAGAAATCACAGGTTTTGGAAAGCATGTGTACAACTCCAGTAGTAATATCCACAGTTCTCCCACATAGGAATATTACTTTTCATCCTCACAGCCTTGAGAAACTAATGAAACCTGGAATGTGAAAATTATTTTCTTAGCATTTTTTGATTGCCCAGAAATTTCAGAAAAAATCCCAACAAACTCCTCTCTTGTGTCTTAGATGAAACACAGATTTTTCTTCCTTTCTAATTGGACTTGGGGTGAAACCATACCCTGAAGGCAAGGAGGCTGAAAATGAGGATAGAAAAATAAGTCAAAGAAGACAGTCATATACTTTGCTCAAGAAAGATAAACTTTACAGACCTTTATCTCTGAATAGCTAATATAAGTCTTTAACATAAAGCAAGTTTTATCATTATCTTTTCCAAGTGTTTGGGGTTTTGTTGTAGTTTTCTTGTTGGTCCTGATTATTTATTGTTCTTTTCTCTTAGTTGGTCTTTTTTCTGACTAGATATTGGATAGAGTGGTGGCTTCTCTTCCGCAATGTCTTATTCACCAAGTTTGTTTAGGATACAGTTGGTTAATATTCTGTCATCTCATTTAACAAGTAGCATAAACATAAAAGAACACAAGAAGCCACTGCTCTTATTAATGATGACTGTCACTCAAAATGCTTTTAGGTGTTTTAAATAAGATATTTAATGGCTCCTTGATAGACAAAAACCCCTCATATTTAATTTAGCTTCTGGTTTTCTGAATTACTATATTGCAGAAGGAAATATCTCCTTTCCATTGGCGTAAGGTATTTTTACTTTGCACTACAAATCTTACCTAAAAAGGGATTATTTTACACATCACTGGAATCTTTGTAACAACCTGAACGGACTTCTTTTGAATGCTGCTTGCAGCTATCATTTAGGAGTAATAATAGAGTAGGTTTAAAAGGGAATATCCCATCATCTAGTATCTATCTAGTAATTTTCCTCCTTTCTCGTGTCTTAAGAAGGATTTGCTTTTTTCAATTGACTGTTTCAACTATGAGAATTCAAACTTAAATTTCTTTTATTCACTCTAGCCCGATGACAGAAAATTTGAGTTATTCATGTTTCTGTCCAGCAACATGGTCATTTTATGATATTTTTCTATCTCTGATGTGTTTTTAATAGCGATATCAGTACAAAGAGATTGAAAGTAACACAAAATAACAGGGCAGTGGAAGCCAAATGCAAAATCAATATAACAGATTCTCACAGAGTATTTAAATAGAAGACAGTTCTCTGTGTAAATAAAACAAACAAGCAAATTATTGTGACTTCATTTTTGCACAAATTTTTGGTTAGTCTATTTTTAAAAAAATACAAAGTATGTCTGGTCCTGCTGTAGTGTGATCAGATTATGGCAACTCTCTTCTTTGAGACCGTTTCTATTACTGTGGCGGGATAACCCAGATTAATTAATGCTACTTATTGCAGTCAAGTTATGCCTAAGTTCTGACTGATCAAAATGTAACCATACCTTTTGGAGCAAGAAGAAAGTGTCACACAGGTACCATATTTATAAATCGCATTCATACTTTGTTAATCACCTTAGTAAATCAGAAATTCCACCACTTACTTACAAAATGCATTTGGAACCTTCAGGTAGAAATAAACCAATAAAAACAGTAGTAAAGATCTAAAGAAAAGTTTTATAGTTTGGGCTCAAACTATGTCACTATTTTGTGGTGTAATTATCATATTTTTGCCACATAATAGGGAGCTAGGCATTGGAATTATATCAGTTAAACTTATCAACCTGATTTTTTCCTGATGGGCAGAATCATTTTGCCTCCTGCCTCAGTTTACGAACAAGAACTGTGGAAATGACATTTCAGACTATTAAGACTGAGATTCACAGATTCAGAATCTCAGTTAAAGTCTAAGGATTAGTATTTTGCTGTAATTCAGCAAAGTGTTTAATAATTCTTTTAGCTTCAGAGACCTCTTTGAGATCTCACTGTCTCTTTCTGCATATAATTTTAAGCATGTTATCTTAAAAAATATACATAAAAATAGAAAATTGGAAAGACTTGTAAAATAAGGTTTCAGGACCTGATTTTTATCCTAACAGGAAGAATTCTGGTGTTTAACTGCATCTGAACTGTTAAAACTATTTCACCCTTTATGTAAAGTATATACCAAAATAAAGTATGAAGGTTGTGGTGCAGAGAAGTTCCAGCAATTTAAAAGATAAATTTGGATGTTATATACACAAAAAGACTTTACTGTTACTTTATGCAAAGAGCCTGTCAGCAGTTCAAGAGCTCAAATGCTCCCATAAACCCTGTAAAACTTCAGTCTGTTGAGGAAATGGGGTCAGCAAAACTATTATAAAGAGAATTTTCTTAGAAAAACCTTCCTAACTGGAAGTCAACTATTCAAGCTTGTACATGTAGACTTTCAAAAAATAAAAAATCTTTTAGCTCATCTGATGTGCTTTAGACTAGCAACATAGGTTTAGAACATGCAGTATTTTGGATTAACATAAGTGGCATGTCCAGAGTACATTTTCCTGACTAAAGAGCATGAGAAAATCAACTGGTTGCATCCAACAGCTTTTAAGAGTGTTTGTACCAAGTGTACATTCATAAATTGCCCTCAGAATTTGTTTTACTTGTACGTATTGGCAACTGAATGCTCGCAGGTAGATTCTCTTTCATCCTTGGCAACATACACACCTACATACCATACATATGAATGCAACAGAGGAGAAGTCTAGATTGGTATATACCAGGACTTTGTTTCTTGTCGGTATAGAAAGCATTTTTAAATGGGATCATACAAATATAAGGTTGCAGCGGAGCTCTGAAGTCATCTAGCCCTAACTCCTGCTCAGAGGATGGCAAAATTTGAGTTAAATTGACCTGCTAAGTGTTTTTTCCAGCTGAATTGTGGCTGTCTCTAAGGTCAGGGATTGCACATATGTGCAACCTGCAACAATACTTAACCACTCTCATTGAGAAGCTTTGTTTTTTCCTCATGCTTGAACCTGTGACTACAGCTTTTTGTCCTTCCTCTGAGCCTCTCTGAAAGGACACTGATTCTGTGTGCTACAGTGCTGCTTTAGGAATTGTAAAACTGCAATTAAGGCTCACCTTTGCCTTCTCTTCTCCAGCCTAGACAACCCATTTAACTTAGCCTTTCTTCATGTTGCATACTCCATGACTCAATCTTCTCCATGATTTGCCTCAGTATTTTGATGTATCATTCTTCTTTTTTTTTTCTCTGTTCATGAAGTACCAGTTGGAAAGTTTGTGAATGCTTCCTTTTCATGCAATCAGAATCAAAACAGCAGTGAAAAAGGACTTTCAGGTTACAAATACAATCCAGAGGGAGTCATTCCCCCACCCACCCACATACTCCTCCCCCCACCACTGCATGCAAGCCCACAGACACACACAAACATGAACAAATCCATTGGCTTGGTTCCAGTTCTTTTCATGGAGTATCACACACAGGAACTTGACAATTTGTGATCCAGACTGTTTTGGGGTGGGGGGGGGAGGGAATATTCATCTGTTTATGCATCCATTTTTCTCTGACAGAGAATGAAGACTAATTTATTCTCAAGTGAAACTCAGTATTTGGATCAATTTGCAGCAGAGTTACTCTCTTTTCTGTGCCAGATTTATTGAGATAATATATTTCAATATTTAAAGTAGGTAACACTTTGCATCATCTATTTAGTTTGACATATTTATTTGTTGATGTAACTTCTGTATAAAAATATGTAGTTACAAAAGGTTACATTACTGCTGTTGTAGATCTGTTGAAATTTTATGAAGCATATTTCACACTCAGCGCTCAATTAAAAAAAAAAAAAAGAAAAAAAAAGGTTTAAATAGTAACTACTTATTCCATAACTGGAGATGTAGCAATTTTTCTATCGAGGTATGCTGTCTTGAGACCAAAGAGTTAACTTCCAACCTTGTCTATGTAAAATGTAAAATAGGATTGTAAGGAGAAAACAAAAGTAAGATTGAAACATCTTTCTGCCTACACCATAGAAGCTTTTTTTTTTGCAGTTTGAGTCCAAAAGCCAAAATTTTAGATTCAATTCATCCCTTCTGGGGCAGTGTAGAAGCCAGGCCTTCTTTCTGGGCTGCTATGCATGGTAGTACAGACAGCATTTGCCAGAGCCTAAAAAGGTCTTCTGTCATGAAAAGTTCTCAACAGAAAGCCTTGGAAACCTTACATCTATGGGCACTTTTTTTCATCAGAGTTTCAAATTAATTAGAGAGATGACTTCAAAAGCTTTAATCTAGGCTGTAGTATTAAGAAACATGCGTTAGACATTTCCTGTTTGCATTGCTACGTTGCTTGTTTAAAGAGTTCTTTTACTTTCATCGAAGGCTGTTGAGGACCTTAATGTACAATATTGACAGAGTAATAAAAATAGCAAATTATGTTTCTGACTGTGTGCCAACTTCATTAAATTTTCAGCCATATCAAAAACAATATGGAGGACAAAGGATTCAAGTTTAAACAGGATTGCAACTGATATGTAATGAGGAATAACCAGCATATTCTTTCAGTTAAACAACTTCCCCCGCTCATTGCTTCCTGAGGCACATTAATATTCCACTTCCCTTTTCCTGCATGCATGTTAAAATCATGACTGGCAACTTCCTATGAGTTTTTTTTTCCTAAATGCTTCTATTTCTGAAATAAAGATTGCATTTTCTATCCCAATTATGGTATTACAAGATCATATGCTTTGGGGTATCAAACATTAATACCCTAGGATTTTTAATATTTAACTTATTGTACATGGCAAAAAGCATCTAGATATGACTTACTGCATCTAGAGAACATTTTTAAAATATGAGAGCAACTAAAAAATACCCAAAAAAACAAAACACAAAAAACTTTCAAATGGCACAGCTTAATGTAGAATCATGTATCAGACCAGGACAACTTTTAGAGACAATGTTAAGATTTCATTAAAGATTTCAACAGAGAGATTCCTACACTGATGATGGTAAATATTAAATGAGAAAGACAAAAGCATGGTAAATTGCTATGAAATGCAGCAGAAATGCTAGTGTGGCATTAAAACTTCATCTACAACATTTAAAATACTGAGTGGACTAACTGCCTAAATTATCCAGGAGATAATGCAGAGGAAAACATGAACCCTTCAGGCTTGATGGCTTGAATCATATGAAGCTATTTTACTCTTTATAGATTTGACAGCCTCATATTCCTTCTACTGCAGTTAATCTCTTTTCCAAAAATTTAGTAATTTAATTCTTTCAGAACAATGCTTCCTACTCTTGAAACTAATCACATATAATTTTGGAGACCTTGTTGAAACTCTTTAAGGGGTTTAAAAATTTTTCATAAAAGCTTATGGAACTCAGCCATTCTTGACAAACAGATGAGAATACTCAGATCTTGGCTCTGGGATGTCCCAGTTTTCATTTGATTACATTCATTTGATAAAGAAATGAACCTGTGCAGTTACAGAGTATAAACATTCCACTAGAAGTTGCTTTCCAAACCCAGCTTTACTGCACACTTATAGTGTTAAAGGTGGGGGAGGGGACCATTAAGGGTTTCACTGGAATTTTTTAATTCTTTAGGGAATTTGAGATATACCTAATGTCTCAATTCTGGAAGAGATTAAGCATAAGGAAAGCATTCAACTGATTGAAGATTTCTAGAAAAATTTATGAGCATGTCTTTCTCACACCAGGGTTTGCTTTTCGAGTGTCACAGGTTCAAATTTTCAATCACACAGACTGGGAAAGTGTGCCACAGTCTTAAATTTTTTTTTTTTTTTTTAATGGAAGAGATTGCATTTTCTTAAATCTTATCCTGACAGGGAATTGAAAAATACTTAATGATGGTACTCAGATTCAAGGCCTTGGATTAACTTCTGCATTCTAGAATTATATGCAATATATTTTCCTGCTATATTTTGTAAAAACCTTGGCTAGTGAGAATTATGTGGCAGCTAGGGTTTTAAGTAGACTTCTGCATTTAAACCTTCCCATCAACTTTGTTCTTTATAGACAGTCCCTTCTTGTTTAGGTTATTATATTTTGTTTAATGCTAATTTCTGTAATTGCATTGCAGTAGTGAATTCAAAAATGCTTTTGTGGTTAAATTATATTAAATTATATTTTAAGGCATGAAAACTATTTTTTTTCTATCATAATGTTTTATCTTTTTTTCCCTAACTGGAAAGAAAAGTGAGTGAAAAGAACTAGTAAATTGGCTCATTAAGAGATAGTTTCTCTCCCACATCTAAGGGAGAAGACACAAAAGGCATGCAGACACTATGTGGAGAATCAACTAGAAAGATTTAAGAAAGCTGTCTGCATGGAAAAAAAAAGATCCAAAGGTGAATGAGTGCAGAGGTGTGAGCAACATCAGGACTGTGCAGAGCTTCAAAGCTGAAGGAGAGATTAAATTTCGTGCACAAAGCGAGCAGATGCCAAATTACTATAATGTTAGTCACAAGAATTAAAACTGTGGAGAACAAGACAAACTACTACATTTGAAATGAGAAAACTGAACAGCAGAGTTCCCTGTAATTGAGATAAGAATGATCCTATCTTTAGGGGTGGGAAAGAAAAGACTAACACAAAAATGTAAGCCCAAAAGAAACCTGTGTAAACCAAAACATTACATAGTAAGATTTGTGCATAACTGTTAAAAGAGAATGAGAGAATGTAGATCCAGAATTCCAAGGGGAAAAGAGAAAGAAAAAATTACTATGATTTAAAAATTCAGGTAGTGACTTTAATTGTGTACAATATTCTCTAGCTGACTTTGGGCATTAAATTAAACTGTTCTGGGAAAAAATTATTTTTGAAATACTCAAAAAATTCAGACTTTTGAAGAGGAACTTCACAATTTTCATACCAATCGCATCTGACTCTATGGTTTATATTTATTATAATTTCTAGTGCACTACTTCATCGTCCTTTTTTTAGAGAAAAGAGAGGAAGTTTGTGGACTTGTGTACTACTTACATGCTGTCTTTCTCTTTAGAAAATACATTGCAGTAATGAAGTGTTTAGGCTTATTACCAAGTGGAGAAAAATTTTTGATAGATGAAGCCTAGTGGGAAGATGGAACTGACAGAAAGCAAAATGGGCGTGAGATGATATCACTTGAAATGAGTACTCTCATAAGAAAAGTCCTGAAGGACAGGAAGAACTGGAAGCTCTGGTGAAAGCTACAAGGCAGAAGAATACTTTTTTTCAGAAATAGTCACAGGTAACCAATAGGAAAAATAACTTCATTTCAGCAAGCAGCACAGAACCAAATCAATTAAAATTAAATATAGTAGGAATAGAATAAATAATTTGCTATGAACTATATATACTAGGAATAGAATAAATAATTTGCTATGAACTATATAAACAAAATGGTGCTACTAATAGTGAAATTTTGAGAGGAATTATAGACTATGAAGAGAAAATGAATACTATGGATGACAAAACAAAATTCTCCCCTGTAGTGTGTCTGGCTGAGGTAGAGTTAACTTTCTTATAGCAGTCTGTATGGTGCTGTGTTTTAATTTGTGACTGAAACTGTTGATAACACACTGATGTTTTAGCTACTGCTGAAAAGTGCTGGCACAGCATCAAGACCTACTTTGTTTCTTACTCTGTCCCCCCCAGTTAGTAGTCCAGGTAGGAGATGGTAGATAAGACAACTGGGACATATTTACCAAAGGGCTCTCCCATGCCATATAACATGATATTCAGCAACAAAACCTGGGGCATAGTTTTCCCAAAGTAGTCACTGCTGAGGACTATTTGGGCACTGTTTTGCTAATAGTGGGTAGCAAGAATTGCCTTTGTATTGTTTGTTTGCTGTACTTCATTTCCCCTTTCCTTCATGTATTAAATTACCTTTACCATGGCCAATGAGTTTTTCTGTCTTTTGTTCTACTTATTTTCTCCCCCATCCTGTGACAGGGCAGGGAGAAAGCGAATGGCTGGTGGGTGCTTAGTTGCCTGCCAGGGTCAACCCGCCCTATTCCAATGGAGGTTGGATAAATCTTACATGGAGGGATGCAATACAGAGACAAAATAGATAAACAAAAGCTTTGTTCTACAGGAGAATAAACAAATCTTATTTATTACTGATCAGTACACAAGACATTGGCAAAATGAAAACATAATACATACATTCGGTGTCCTACATTCTACATAAAAATCTGAGGAGATAATTATAGAATCACAGAATAAATAAGGTTAGAAGTGACCATGGGATGTCATGTCATCCAACATCCCTGCTCAAGCAGGGGCTCCTAAAGCATGTTACTCAGGATAGTCTGTAAGCAGTTTTTGAATAACTAGAGCAGGAGATTCCACAACCTCTTTGGGCAACATGTTCTGTAATGTTTAACTTAAAAAAAAAAAAAAAATTGTGGTCCTGCATAGATAATAACACATATCTGGACCATTTATTACTTAGTTTACTTTTTGATTCTTTTAGTATTCTTCAGCCCAGGAGTAGTTCTGGGAGGAATTTACACCCTTCTTGACATCTGTGGGCACTATTACAAGACTTTCTGGTGAAAATTTAATCTTTCGCAACCAGATAATTGAATTGACTACAAAATAAATAGGCCTCATTTTTTCAGTCAAAGGGTATATGGGAATTGTCTGAGGCATTATTGTTATTGATCAAGACATTGGTGAAAATCCCTCTGGAGAACTCCACAGAGTTTCCATGCTAGGGAAAAAGGAAGCCAAACTAGAGCGGCTTCAGAGAGGGAGGACCAGCAGCGTGGAGAGTGGTTTATCAGAAACTCCAGTCCCCCTGTAGGAGACAATACACCAGGTTAGCTGAAAAGACCCTTGGTTTTACAGCCGTTCTTACAGGATACAAAAGACATGTTCATATGGTGGGCATATTTCAGCTAGGTTTAGATTGGGAAGGAATGCAGACATTGCAGCAGAGAGCTCAATGAAAGATGCACTCTTCAGGGAGCTGGAAGAATATATGAACAACCATCTCCCTTTGATTGTAAGTTCTGTAGTGTCTGTGATGTAAGCATGGAGTACAGCTTAGCCTAAAATCCACTCTGAACAGTAGACGACAAGTTTCTCTGAAAAATAATAGACAATGAAAATTTTGTTGCAAAAAATGAATTTGAATGCATTAAGAATCGAGTCAAGGAAAAAAAAAAGGCTTTATTCTTCAGTAAAAGAGGATTTTGGAACTGCTTAATAATGAAAAACTCTGAGGATAAAAGAAGCTAGTCAGTTTTAAGAATTTGACATGTTTAGGAGAAGTATCTTTTAAGAGACAAGGATGGATTGGCATGCAATAATAAACTGCATTACCCAGGAGGTCCTTTGCAATCCTAGGTATTTCAGACATAATTAATTTCCAAGTAACTGTTACTAGACATTATTAAAATGCATTGCAATGACAGTTCACCTACATATACAGTTTAAGACTTGACCTAGCTTGTTTACCATGTAAATTTTAAAAGCATTTTATTGCTTAGATAATATTGAGATTTTTCAGAAGTTCTCAAATTAATTTTATCCCAGAGTAGGCTGTGAAGCAATGTAAGTAACTGCTACCTAAATATTGGTCATAATATTGTACAAGAAGCTACATCATCTATTTCGTGATGGCCTCTCTTTACATTGTTAAGCTGCTCTCTGGATTTTCAGTCAGGTCATAATTTTTTGCCAGAGATTAATGACTCAGGCTAAGTTTTTATTTTTGTATTCTCAAACTATTAAGAGACATCACTCATTGACTCCTAGAAATTATAGGCATAAAATAATGAGTATGTACCTAATCACTTGGCTGCAGAGGTTTGGGATGAAAACATTGCTGAAGTGATTGGTGAATTGATTTGCCATTTACTATGGGTTTTCAGCAAACATTTCATCGATTTGATATATACCACTGACCCATGAAAGGCTATAAGCTTTTGTCCTGAATTTTTATATCTGATTTTTTTTCTCATCATTTTAGAATTCCAAAACAGAAGCATGCCTCATCAAATATAAAGACCAGTGGTGTCAAAGTTGTCTCAATAAAGGCAGATAAGCAGTGTTGTAGACAGGTTTTGAGTATGTAGCTCTGGTAAATTTGCATTCAAATGACCAGCTGTACCACTAATTTGAGGCTCTTGTTCCTACAATTCTGAAAAGCCAGAGCATGAACATCACAGTGTTTTTGTGAGGTCAGGAAGTTTCGTCTTATAAAGGGTAAACCGAGACACATAATTTTAATGTATTTCTCTCTGTTCTTTGGATATGTGACAGAAAGCAGTAAAGTGTGATGATTAATTCTTGAAACACCTATTCCACAGTGGTTAATGCCAAAAAGGGATTATTGAGTCTACACTGATGTCTTATCTATCAGAAAACACTACATTTTACTCAGCTATGTTCATATTAGACTTTGTGATTTGTTTTAGGTTAATATATTTCCTTGTTCCAAAACCAAAGCATTATCTACCACAAGAAGAAGCAGGAGACAGTGAAACTGCACCCATGCTAACAAATTAAACTGTTTCTGAGCACCAGCATAAATGTGTTGTTGTCTACCCTTGTCAAACTTTTAGAGCAGCTTGAAACTCAGGATTTGCTCAAGGATATTTAACAATCTCTTACACAATTCCAGATACTACCTGGGAGTTTGCATGGCCAGGGATGATAGACAGGAGGCAATTTGCCTTTGCCCGCTCTCTACTGGTGGAGAAGAGAGTTCAACAGTGTGGATCTGGACCAGTCTGTGTATTGGAGGCTGGTCAGCAACACATCTTTTTTCCTAATGTATGCATAACCTCTTCCATGCTGCCTGGCTGCAAGGAAGTTGGTCAAGTAACCCAAATGATCCTCCCAAGAACAAATTGTCCACGTTGTAACAGGAAGAACAAAGCTCTCTGACAATGTCAAATGTGATTTTCACATCTGCATACAAGTCACATAAAAAAAAAAAAATTGTAATTCACATAATTCATTCAGCTCTTGTCTTGCTGTGGTACAAATCTGGTTGTACAGAGACAGACAGCATAATCCCTAAATCTGAGAATATATCAATAAAACACTCAGTGAGTGGGGAAAAGTATATATAGAAAAATCCCTTATGGATGAGTTGTGGTTATAATAGCTATCATTATATAAGGCTTTGAGATTAAAGCAGTTTAAAGATATTTGTATTTCACAGATCTGTGGAAGGGAGCACACATGACTAGAACACTTTTTAATGATGGTCTAGTATGGCAAACATTACAGAAAATGTAAAACTGTCTGGAGTCTGGCTTTTTAAAGAATTTTTTTTAAGATGTTAATCTATGTCAGAGTCCATAAGCAGCTCTTATGTGTCACCTGGTAAACTGTTACAGTATTTAATTAGGTTTACTATGAAGAGTTTTCAGTATATTACAAGGCTGAATATGTCCAGCTGTACCTTCCATGAATTAAATAGGTGGTCCTTACCAAAAAACCTGTTTCTGTGCAGGAGACAATATGTAAATCTTCTCTTCTAGATCTCCTAGACAAAGCTATCATTTATTTATAAGAACCTGATTCATGTTTGAAACACCAGTTGAAATACAGGTCTGTGTGGTATAGGTATGTTTTGGCTCAGGAAAGAGAAGCCATTTACCATTTGGACAAATATATTTCAGAGCTTTGACCCTATGCAACAGTAATTTCTGCACTTTTGCAAAAAACCTGTTATGCTTCCCTGTAAGTCACTTAGATTTTCTCTTTTTGAAGTTCATATAAAAGTATTTCTTTAGTCTATATTTCTTTAACTTTTCAAATAAAATGTTTTTACACAACATTGTTTCTTTAAACAATGGTATTTAGACTGAAGATATTTGTCCAAGCAAGAATAATAGTCCTATAACTACAAGGAGAACCATTTAAAGTCTGAGATATAGCAAATAATTAAGAAAATTATCACAGTTCTAAAATATGCAAGGTAAATGATGTGATACAAAGTAGCCTGTTTTGGGGGATTAAGAACTCAAGATTTTCCTAAAGTATATATCTCATTGTGAGAGACTGAAATGTTAATGGTTAATGACTCAAAACAATTGCTCATTTGTGGCTGCTGCTTTCTGGCTCCAAATGTCCCACCTGAGTCTTCAGTGCACTAACAAGACACACAGCAACAAAAACTGACATCTAATAAAATAAAAATTTTCTCCAAAACTTTCCCTTTTTTTTTTCCTTTTCTCTCCTCATTCAAATCAGGCTTTCAGGTGAGTATGTTTGTTTATGATAAACCTAAAGGAACCAATACTGGGAAAAGTAATACCTAATCCAAAATTTTTATCTATAAGGTTTCAGTACTTGGTGGAATTCATGCACATTTTATGTACAGCAAGGTTTGCCTTTCATGCCAAGGCACATAATAAAATACAATAAGACATCTTAGATCTCACCAAGCCCAGGTTGTCAGCATTTTTTTTTCATTTGATATATTTTTTAATAATCATCCTTTGTGCTTTGGCAAAGTTTTAGCTAGATTAGAATGTTTTTTGGTTTTGATCATTATTGCTTCTTATTTCTGAACCACAAGTCTGCAGATATCTTGAATGACATTTATCTAAACAACTTATAGATACATCTTTGTAGTCATTCAAGCAATACATAGTGGAATCACATGTTAAAAACTCTTATTTCTCTCCGTTCACTATAAAGAAAAATTGAATTATTATCTTAGGCACAGACATCTAGGTAGGAGATACAAAAAGCGAGAGAAGTCATACCTTTTATCTTTTTCTCTCTTCTGTTTGTTTGGGGCTTTTTCACATCAACAACCATTTCTTTTGTTCGGGCACAATAATTTGTGAAATGCTATATGTACCTTTGAAAGCAGAGGCTCTGTACTATGTCTTTTCTGCTCTCTTTTGTTTGCTTGGGTTGCAAAAAAGTGGGAACTAAGGACACTAATCATGGGATTCCTATTAATAAAAACCAAATAAATTTGTTGAGATTCGCTGCCAGGACCTTTCTGTTAAGATCTGATTTAGTAGCAAAGACTTTGAAGGAAGATGTATACTTTGAGTAGATACTATATTTTTATATTTGTTTGTCTAAATCAGGACATGGCTGGAGAAATCAATATAAATTTTCTGCTAAATTTTTGGAAGTATCATCAATATTAAATATCAGCAAAGAGTTCTGAAGGTGTTCTTTTAAATAATGTGATTCATATTTTTTATTAGTTGGTTGGGGTTTTTTACATGAAAAGTTTCACATAGAATCACATAATTTCAGACGATATACCTATACAGTCTGGAACATAAACTAAAAAGCCTTTACTACCTCTTGATTAAGTAAGCAAAAACTTTTGGAGCAAGTAGGCTACCATTTGGCACTTATAGCCCAGGAGCTTGCTATTACCTTTGCATTGGTCCTTGTCTTCCACAACAGGAAATAATCAGCATAAGATTTTAGGAATGCCTGAAATGAACTGTACTCAGGCTATACTGCATCATAATTTATGATTAATTTATCTCATATCCTTATGTTATTCCTTCTATTCCACTAAAGGTCTCTTTCCAAGTATTGTTCTAAAAATAAAGATTTTCTTTTATTGTTTTGTCTGCCAGTTTTTGATTTGGATTGGTCTTATTTTATAATTTTTTACAAAGTTTTATGAGAAAAATTTAAGCAGAGTTGCCAGATTTTTTTTATCTGCTAATGAGCTAAATTCTACATAAGTCCAAAGAATTAACATCAAATCAGGAACAGAGTCATGGCAGTGGCTCCTCTGTAATGGGTCAAGAAAATGGTCCTTTTAAGGATGTCTTATCTTACCTAAACATGCTTGGCATCTTAACATTAACTTCCTTCCACTGGCTAGAGAGAGAAGTATATGATGGCTATGTTCATACTAACATTGGTAACATGAATCCACCTTGATTTCTTTGGAAAAAGAAAATCTTCATATCAGAGATTTTTGGTTTACATTATTTTATTGCTTCTTGTCTAGTCCATAATTTCAATCAACCCCTAAATCCAGTCACAACAGACATAGTTCTAGTATTGCCCACCTCCAACGAGTATATATTCTGGACTGAAGAGACTCTCTGTAAATATCTTTAATCTTTGTTTCATCACAGTTTCCAGAGAAAGCTGAAAACCGCCTAATTTGCTTTAAATCTTTATATGTGATTCATTTTCTTTTACATTCACATCCCTTTGAACAACCTTAAAGCAGTTAAGTCAGATATTAAACACATGTTATTTTGCTAACTGTAACGTTAACAGTACTTCTAAATTAATCAGGAGTTTAGGTACTCTGGGGAAGAATAAATAGCTAAGTGAGCCTGATAATATATTGCAATGTTATACAACCCAGAGAGGATTGAAGACTCCTGCATTGATTATCTGTTGTTTCAAAACATCTTATCTTTTTTTTTCCCCCCCTCTAATTCAAATTAGGTATTTGCTTATGCATAGCATGGCTGGTGTTATGGGAAGGTGTTGCTTACTTCAGAGCTTAATTTCTCAGCAAGAAGAGCATGAGAGGAAGACTCAAGTTTACAAGTGCTTGAAAGCAGTGTAAACTTATTCACCACTAAGCAATGTAACTGGTAGCAAGGCCATGATTGGTTGCAGGCATGTTGCATGGTACTCTGTGAAAATAGTGAATTAAAAAAAAATTAACCCCCTCACTCCGAATAAAATACTTGTACAACAAATAGAACAAGCTAAGACATCATGTTCAGTATGTCAGGGTAAATGGATTATTTTTGAATGAATAATTTAAAAAGTTAATTCTTTTAGTTGTCCTGATTAATCTGCACTTATTAAGAGATATGAGGTGAATAATGATGACATTCCTTATCGATAGGAATACCCTCATGATACTGGTATGGTTAGGACAGCTTGCATTATAATATTTATTTACATAAAATCACAACTAGTCCAGACTGAGAGGAGTTAATTTTTTAGGTGTTTGAATTCTAATATAATACCTAATAATACCTAATAATTCTAATAAATACACATATTTAACTGTATGGAGGGTGGGGTTAGTTACTTGTAGTAACTAACCTTAGTTACTTGTAGATTTTTGTTTCTCTAACAATGTCCTGATGACATGTAATGGATTTTCCTTTATTTGAAAACATACAGCAGTGCAAGAAAACTGTTACTTGTCTTTACAGTCAAGCTACTTTAACAACTAAATCACCAACAGAGAAGTTAGAACTAGTTAAGAAATTTTATTACTCTGAAAATTCTCGTAAGTGAAAATATGAAGATAGAAGGGATCTGTCATTCCAATAGGTTACTTCATATCAGTGCATGAAAAAGCACATGGATTCTAAACTCAATTTTTCAAACTGAAGTGGACATCAGACCAAATAACTTTTCTCACTCTCTGTAAAAGAGGCACATGATACAGAAGAGATTATAGTAAATTCTTTTTTTCCTCAATTTTTCTTTTCTCCCCAATAAAATAAATGCAGTTACTGTAAGATATAGATAACTAACCTGAGGTGAACAATTAATTTCCTCTTCTAAGTAGATAGATTTCTGGAATAATTGTCCTTGAAAATGTATTTTTCAAGCTATTTAACTTCTGCAACATTGCCAAATAATCTTTTGCTCATGTAAATGCTTGTAGTTTTTGGCTTCATTTCTCACAATCCAAATAAATTTTAATTGGCAATAATTTTCCCTCTTATCACACTTTTTTTCTTTCCTCACTCTTCTCTCTTCTGTGTGGTCTTTTGCCTTTTCTTAAGCCTGTTTACCCTAAGGGATTTCCCCTTTGGTTTTGGGGCCCAGCCATTTCCTTCAGTGGGTCCTACAGAGGGCAGCCCCAGCACTCTGCACAGAGGCCCCATGCAGCTGATACAAGTGTATATATGTAAAGTGTACAATATATATAAAAGATATTGTTCTGTGCATGCAGTGAAGCATAAAAAATATGTATTTTACTTGTGTGTGACCGTGTGTGCACAGGAGAAAGGCTGGAAAGATGAATGGATGGATGGATGGATGGATGGATGGATGGATGGATGGATGGATGGATGGAGGTTGTTACTATCAAACTCTGTATTTGAAAGTATAATTAATGTTAATTGGAAAAAAAAAAACCAATAAAAACAAGAACAAACAACGACACTCGAAGTAAAAGTGCTGATATTGTAAAATAAAATATAGATATTGCATTTGCCTCAATTTCACTATCTAAATTTCACTACTTGAAGAGTCAGGGAAATTATATAGAGAAGTAGGACAAAGTATGTGGCTTGATATAAACACAAAAGGAATTAAACACAAATAGAAAAAGTTGTCCTTTATAAAATTTACAGAAAAAGTATATTCAGAGTGTCATCTAAATCCAAATCCATCAAAGGGAAGATGACATAGTCCTGTAATTAAGTGGGATTGTGTTAATGCTTAATGCTTTGTCTGAGAGTATTATAAACAGTTCATCTCCATGAAAATTTGACTCCTTAATGCCATCAGTATCAAGAAGAGAGTATTGTTTTGGCTTGAGTGCATTTCAGGTAAGTTAAGTAATTTTTGTCATTTATAAATTTTTGAGTGACCTAATTGTACAGGAATTTTTGGTTTTACCTGTTTGTTGTGAGTGATTTGGTTTTTTGCCAAGCTTTTCCCTCAAGTAACAAGTATCTAAAACTACATACTGTATGTATAGGCTGCCTGTACATAAAATATTGACAAAGCATAAATAAATGAAATTTGTGTATTATTGTATTATTTTATCTGTATAGTCTTGATTCAAAGCCAGTCAAAATCAAAGGAAAGAATCTAATTATCTTCAAGTAAATTTGGGATGATGCTTATATGTGATTGCATGAGGTTGCCTTTTGTCAGCAACCATTAACTATGAATTGTTTCTGCCACTAACAGCAGACATCTGAGACATATTTTATTATAACCCAGTCAGAAAAAATTATTCCAAGTTTCTTCAAAGTGTAGAGCTTCCTTGTCCTGATTATTCTCTCACAGAAAATTTACTTAAATTTTTGCAGCCTTACCTGCAGAAATAGATAGCTCCATCTTTGAACACATCATTTTCAGAAATGCCAAGAAATATTATAATATAATAACTCTCTTAAAAGGAATTCCTTCATTCATGTTTAACCTTGGTACTGAAGTATCTGTGGAAGAATACTTTACTACATGCCCAAAAAGAAAATTTCCCTTAGCTCTCAATCATTAAACCAAAATTGACTGGTCATTAGCAGATAGTGTATTAGCTAATCTATATATGCCTTTGACAATTTCGAGTGACTGGATCAATTTGTCTAAACCAAAATGCCTAAGAAAAGATGAATTCAAAATTTCCTTCAAAGCTTATTTTCAATACCGTCTGAAGCTAACACCCCCCTGCAGAGAGGTCATCTTAACTAAATATTAAAAATAACTACCTAAACCAGCTGTATAATGTCCCAAAAAATATTTTAATATATGGTTTTATTCTACTCTAAATGTTTTTCAAGTACATTATACTTACAAATATTTTCACCTATACCTCCAGCGCAACCACTTTTTTCATTGTCCAAAAAGCTTCTCTCTTTCTGCTTTTCCAGATAATAGTTAGCAAAATATTATGCAAGGCTTATTACATTCCTTATCCTGGAAAAGGAGAAGAAGATACATGGAAAGGTACTAAATGACTCAAAGTTGTTTATAAGGAAAATCTTTTAATTGTTCTAATACAAGCAATAAGTGATTAAGATTTTGATTAAAAAAGAATATTTCAATTAATCTGATCTTATACATGCTATGCAGTATCTGATCACTGGGGAATAAAGATCTTTTGATATTAGTTAGAGGTAAAATTTCAAAGCAATGCTAAGATGCTTTACTCCCATTGATGTTGACAAGAGTTGCCTGACCAAAGTCACATACACTATGTTCAAAATTCACCCTATTAATTAAGAAACAAGACTTCATAAATGCTGTCTACATCTTAAGATGTCCTGGAGTAAGAATGTTGGTTTCTATAGAGTCAATGTGTTCTTTGCAGTGTACTGGGGGTCCTACAAGTTTTGCCCTTGACAATTCTTGCAATTTCAGAGAAAGTGAGTGTCCTTAAAAGTGCAATTGAGTCAATACAGTAATTCTGTCTGAAGAAAACACAGTCTTTTAGACAAATATCTTTAAACAGAGAAAAAAAAATATTTTGAATGCATATTTTGGATGTGTACACTCTCAACACAATAAATTATGCAGGTATTTTATCCTTTGGGTGCCTATTTTAAACTAAAATTACTAGCAAAACATCACTTTGGAAGACAGTTCTGTGTGGGGAGCTGTTAATGTGTATGGTGCATATAAAAACAATATCGTTTCATACACAGAAGGGTCTTTTTTTCAACTCTACAGGTAATGTGGGGTAACTTTGCTCAATGTTGGAACACTGGTATATATACAGTGATCTAAACATGTTACTATCACTTTTCTCCTAACTAAGCATATTATATGACAAAAAACCTTCTCCCAACAACATTGCAGTGTCCTGCCCTGCCTGCCTTCCCCTTCCCCCCCTTCACCCCAAAAAAGAAAAATAATAAAGGCAAGCAAACAAGTAAACAAACCAAGTTAAGAGATTAATTCAGACTGACCTGCTGGATGCATTCTTTAGGGCAATGTCATTGGCTTACAGTTGCAAAAAAAAAGTCATATTTTTCTGTAAATAGAAATCATGAGATTTTTTTCTACTTTAATAAAGAGACATGCAAAATAAGTTTTAACATATGAATTCTTCATCTCCTTACTCAATTAGGAACACATTGGCTCTAACTTGGACTGTTGCTGTTTTTCTGCTACACAGGGCCAGGCCATTAGCAGTGCACAGGTGAGTCAGCGAGTCAGAGTGAATCCTCATTTGTCTATCAGTTGTGTCAGCTGCAATGTCCATATAGATTATATCAGTACAATTCCAGTCTTTTAATTAGACCTACATATTTTAAATTTTGGCTGAACTTTGTGTGTTATGTGCCCTTTGATAATGCTACATCTATACATTTCATCTTATCAGTTGTTTTGAGCTGTGAATGTGAGCAGGAACTACCTTCAGCCAGACTTACAAACTCCTTTCATTATTACACTGATAAATTTGTCTGTGTCAGTCTTTCCACTGGAATTCCAGTTACAGAGTCACAGGACATTGTAGGTATGGTGAAACGGCAAAATTATTTTCAGAACTCCCCTAAATTCTAGTTTTGTTAAGACTTTTCTAGATCACCATTAAAAGACCAAAGGATGTTTCCTTTAATGGAATTGCTGTTCACCACCAAAAGTTCTGTAAAACAGTAAGAACATTGCAATGAAATATTACTTTCATGAGTTTATCCCCAAGTCACACCTTCTCTGGCGACAACAGGCATAGCTCTTTGTCTCAAAAACCATACTCAATTTTCCCAGGAAACCAGTCTGATTTTTATTCTTCTCCTTTCTATAGCCATGTGAAAAAAGAATGATAAATATTTATGTCTTCCAGTGACCAAGCAGTGAATGCTGAAGTTCCTTTCTTAAGGTTTAGGATCTTTTTATATGTAGTTTGGCTTCATCAGATCTTTCAAAGCAATTTAAATGTCAAGTGTGCTTTTCTTCTGCTACTCTTATTAGGACGTCAGAGTTTACTTTGGTGTGCCCTGGGCATGTCTATTTATTTATGGATGCAATAAGTGAAAGATTCTGTGTGCAATAATACAATCTATCTGAACAGTAAGTAGTGTTGAGATATGTGGTGGAGTAAGTAACTGTAAGCAACTCACCCACCGTGTAACTATTAATACAGCATTAGAGACTTCTAGCATTGCACTCCCCATTTGCTCCTATTTCTTCTGAAACTGGGCCTGGATTTGACTTCCACAGGATTTTGGCCACCACCAGGTCAGTTCCTGTTAGAGCATAAAGGAAAGAAAACAATATAAATGGGTTTTTTTCTCCTTTTTAAACTGATTTGTGATTTTTCTAGGAATATAAAGCCATTTGTAATAAAAGTTCAAAAATTCCTGTTGCAGCTTCTCTGATAAGCAGCCAAGGCTTTCTATGAGTCTTAAAGCTCACATTTTTCCATCATCCAGTTTTTAATGTAAATGTTTAGAGATTCTAATTGTAAAATAATTCATTAAGGAAGGTAGGATTTAGAGAACAACTACCACAGTCATTTGAGGCAAATTAAGAAATGAGACATCTGGAGGGAAAACCTCATAATGTTATTATGATTATTATTTTAAAGATTTTTATAATAATGCCTTTATTTCCTTGTAGTTCTAACTTAATAATGTCAAGCACTTAAGATGTAAAATTATATGAAAGGCTAAATTATATTGCATGTCACATGAGGAAATTTAGAGAGTAGAAAATGCGAGAAATATAGAGAAATAATGAAGGGGAAAGGACAGCAGATGCAAAAAATAAATTTAAGAATTAATATAGATAGAAAAGGGTGGAAGTCTTCTATGGAAGCTTAAGGAAAATAAAAAGACAATACGACACGACAATACAACATACGACAAAGATGAGGCAACAGAAAGGAATGAGGAGCAGGGGGCTATTTAAACAGCCTTTTTTCTCTCTATTTCATGACAAAATATCATTCTTAGTACTTATTTTATTAATTGATATGGTCTTCAATGCTTTTTCTAGTCCTTTTTAGCTTTCCACTTTTTTTTGGGGTCTCACTCACTAGCTTTCTTTTTGCCTTAATTGTTAATTTCTACTCTGAACTTTTTATTTCATGGTTTATTGGCCACATATTTCAGTCCCATATTCATCCTCTTGCTACCAACTCAGGGATCATTCTAAAAGTATCTTTAGTAGAACTTTTCTATTATTTATGTTGAAAAACAGACTGCAAAGGTAAACAGATAAAGTATTTAAATTATGTGAAGAAAGCAATGTTTAACATTACAATAAAAACGGCAGACTGAGATTTAGCCAAGATCATGCTTTTTGCAATATCTGTAAGGACAGCTTCAAATACAGTTGCATTTGTCATACATTGAATGATTTTAATGAGCATATGTGCAATGAGACAATTTTTAAACAAAATCTCCCCTTCCCTGTTAGTTTAATTTCTTCAGCAATTTTGTGTTTTGAAATAAAGATTCTATGGACAATGTAAGATATGTTTTATGTCATACAGAGACATAAGAAAAGAGTTACTCAGTCTTTTCAAACTTAAAACTGCTTTATGTTTGCATAGCAATTGCCAATCTTGAACTAAATTTGGTTTAATACAGCAGTCATAGACAAAATTCAGAGTTTTAGAGTTCCTAGAAATTGCTTTCATATTTTAGAATCCAGTGAGTTTTCTCCCTGAATGACATTAAACCAATGACACGCTGTCTGCAAGTGAATGCACATGACGACCTTGTCCTCCACATTTTTGTTTTTGCTACCTGTTTAGGTAATCAGTAAAGTCTGAATGATATTGCTAATATCAATTAATTCAGGTCAAAAGCATAACAGCAGGAAAAAGAGATCAGTCAGTTACCATATGAAAACCCAAGACGCTGGGGCACCTTATGGTATGTGCAAACAATTCACTATACAATTTCTGGAGAGAGGAAACTGGCATACTCTTGAATACTGTTTTCCTTTGGGTAAAATTTTAATTAAAAAAGCAGCATGGATACAGGTTTTAGATCTTCACTATTCAAATAGCTGAGATAGCTGTTTGAATTTTAAAATCTTACAAAGTATTTCATTAAAAAAAGACTTCTGTTATCTTAGCCTTAAAACAGTTTATAATATGATGGACCTGAATTTATGAGTCAAGTTTAACATGAAGCACATCCTAAAAAACTTAAGAAGGGGTACTGAAAATTTACAATTAGTCTTCCTAGGTCAAACTTGAAAAACCCCTACAGAATAAGCTGAGTTGGAAGGGACCCACAAAGATCATCAAGTCCAGCTCTTGTCCCTGCAGAGGACCATCCCTATGAGTCACAGCATGTGCCTGAGAGGGTTGTCCAAATGCTTCTTCAACTCTGTCAGGCTTGGTGCTGTGACCACTTCCCTGGGGAGCCTGTTCCAGTGCCCAGCCATCTTTTTCTAATATTCAACCTAAACGTCCCCTGACAGAGCTTCAGGACATTTGCTCGGGTCCTGTCACTGTCACCACAGAGCAGGGATCAGTGTCTTCCCCTCCTCTTCCTCTCACAAGGAAGCTGCCGACTGCAATGAGGTCTCCCCTCAGTCTCCTCTTCTCCAGGCTGAACAGACCAAGTGACCTCAGCTGCTCCTCATACGGCTTCCCCTCAAGGCCCTTCACCATCCTCGTGGTCCTCCTTTGGACTTTCTAATATCTTTTTTATATGGTGCTGACCAAAACTGCACATAATATTCAAAGTGAATACTTTTCTCATATCTGAGGGATGAGGAAAGGTAACTCCTGTCATACACACCTTCTATAATTCACAATGGCCGAGGATGTCCAGAGTCCTGCAGTGTTCTGACACTCACCTGAGCCTTGAGAGACAATCTTCTACCTTATCAAGGAGGCGTGCAGCTGGACGCTCCTATATCCATACAGCTGGATCATGAAACAGGAACGGGGAGGAAAGGTCATGGAGAAGCCCTGTGTCCAACTCTTAAGCTGTATTCCATATAAACAATTCTGCACTACCTTTTACCACACTTCTGCTCTGCATTACGGGGCGACCAAATTGGTATTCATATAATACATTTGTGTAAATAGAGTTCCATCAAGATATGCTGTAGCCGAGGGTGAAAGTTAAAAAAAAAAAAGTATACATTTTCTGTAAAGATTATTTTTCCTTTCTCAGTTTAATACGGTTACTAGAGGCATATGAGCACTTTATTGACATCCTTTCAGTTTGTGAGGCACTAGGAATTTCTGGAATGCGTAAAAGCTATGTTAATTCTGATTTCTAAAGCCTGGGGGTAGAGAAGCTAAAAGGATTTCCTTTTTTTTTTTTTTTTTTTTTCCTTTCTTTTCAAACCAAACATTAGTTTGTGCTTACCTTTGGATATATGAAGATGTGATGTCTGCTTAAAACCCACAGAAATGTAAATACAAAACTGGAATATTTGCAGTAGTAAAGGGCAAGCATTTTAAAAAGTCAATATAATAAGAGCCAATACAAGGAAAAAGGAACATCTTGCCTTCCTACTTCTAAGAGATGATAAAAGCAAAACCAGAAATATCCATGAGGTATGTATAAAGAAAAGTTTAACTTGACAAAATTTGCAACTTCCAAAGTATTTTTTTACATGAATTACACTTAAGATGGATTCATTATCCCTATTTTTGACATTTAAACTTAGACTTTTATTTCTGAATCAGTCATGTATGAAACAATTATAGTAGTCAGAAGCATGTGAGTAGGAAAGTTACTTCAGTGCCTAAACCTATAGTTAAATTTCAGCTATGGAGGGAACATCTCTGAAACCCTGTGCATGTCTGAGTTTGTATCCCAGATGTGTCTTGACTCCATGTTAGAATTAAATCTGATCATTCACTATTCCTCTTTCAGTTCTTATATTTTTATAGAAACAAGTTTCAAATGCATGAATTGGAAGGTAGCTATTGGAGGGACCAGGGCTCTCACCTGCAAACTTAGTGGATCAGGGTATCAAGTCACATCCTCACATTATTGACATCGGCTGCGCATCATGAACATCATTTTGACATACCTCATAATGAACTTCTGGAGGTACCTACCTCTCTCCACTGAAAGTAAATTCATAGAATTTTTATTCATAGAACCATTTATTTTGGAAAAGACCCTTAAATCATCAGGTTGAACCATTAACCCTTCACTGACTTGTCCACTATTAAAACATGTCCCTAAGTGCCACTGCTGCTTGTCTTTTAAATACCTTCAGGAAGGGGGATGCAACTACTTCCCTGGGCAGCCCATATCAATGATTGACAACTGTATCAGAGAAGGAATTTTTCCTAATATCCAGTCTAAACTTCCCCCGGCACAACTGAAGGCCATTTCCTCTTGTTGATCACTTCTTACTTGGGAGAAGAGACCGACCCCCACCTCACTACAACCTCCTTTCAGGTAGTTGTGAAAAGCAGTAAGGTCTCTCAGCCTCCTTTTCTCCAGGATAAACAACCTCAGGTCCCTCTGCTGCTCCTCATATGACTTTTTGCTAGAGCCTTCATCAGCTGTGAATCCAGTCTGACTAACTCAGACACAGAGGTCTAGAAAAGGTAATCAAATACCCCTTGAAATTCCCTAGATATCTTTCCTGACTGCCACGTGTCTTTTATCACATCTGAAAGTCTCATACAGCTGTTGGAAGTCATCTGGAAATGTAAAAACAGATATGTAAGGTCACATGACCATAAAAAGATTAGAAATCTAGTTGCTCCATATAGATAACTAGCCTGGCTTGAGGTACTTGGCCCCTATTTCATACTTATACCTCCTGCTGAATAAGAGTGTGGCACAGACATACGTTATGGCAGATTATATATCACACAGCTAATACATTTAAGTGTATATATAGATATATATTAATATTTATGTAGGTGTACATATAGCCAAAGATTTTAGCTACTGTATGTTTTTCAAACGCTTATCTGTGAAGCGATTGCAATTACAGAATTATAGTAATAATATCTATTTCATGCTCATGATGAAACTATGTTATATATTTGATACTGGTGTTTTTTTCCCAATCGTAGAATTACGAGCCAGACATAGTTAAGGGACAAAAAGATTTTTACCTCAGTATTTAATAAGGATCTTTATGGTGCAACAATTAGTCTAGGTGGAATAAACCAAAATGCATACCCACGGTATATCGCACATACAATTTTATAGATTTTGTAAATTAGCATATCTGACAAAGATTCATCAATGACATTTCTCTATTCCAAAGTATTTTCCCCCAGATGGGGCTTAAGCCTAGTTTATAAAATATGTTCTGGAGGGGGCTTTGGTTTCTCAAGATAGTGTAAGGCTTTCCAGCTCCCAACTGTGGGGTCTTTAGGTTTGGTTCTCTGGCCTAGCAGAATATCATGACGTAAGTTAAGATATCAGGTGAAAGAATTTCAGCTCTTTATGCTAAGAACGCTGAGAATACATAAAAGGTATATAAAAAGAAAAGGCAAAAAATCATCATGGCATCAATACCAGAAAGAGGTGTTTTGGTTACCTTGGTAACGTGGGCTTCAAGACTTTCTTATGAGATACAGAAAAGAAAGCTCCACCAGTATCTGTGGCAGATCAGGTCATAAATACAGTTCTTCTGAAACCTGTAGTATTTCCTTGTGCTTATAATTTATGGTATCAAGTTTTCAAGAAAACATAAAACTCAAAATTTCATCTTGTAGACAAGGCTGACTGTACAAGGGTCTCTCATGTTTGGATTTTTATGTTCTGGATCCATCAACCCCTTTTCTGAAGACAACTGGCAATAAGGAAAGATTTAATTCTTTTTATATGCCATTCAGACTTGAAGAAAACCATTCCTTTTTATCCCTCACCAATTTCTTGGACTGTTTCCTACTCTAATTTTGTCTAGTACCTTTCCTCTTGCCTTTTTACCATTCTTGTCAGTACCTATGTCTAAATATTCTCTGTAGCAGTTCATAGTTCCTTGCCTCCTGTAAATGCTGTCCTAAATTAAAAACTTTCTATACAAATATTTGTTTCCTTTAAAATAGTGGAGGTTACTAAGCCTACCATAACCCTTTCTGTACAACTGCCTTGTGAGTCACATATCCTCTACACAATATATTTTAATAAAAAACCACAGATTACCAGTCCTGTGAGAGTATTTTATATTTCACACCTCACCTCAAGAAAATCCAAAATAGGGAAATATATAGTAAATTTAGGGAAACTATTTGATAATGTAGGCAAAATCAACACCCAGAATATGGGTTTGTTGCATTTTGGAGGTGTTACTAATGTTATTTTCATCTCCTGAGTGGCTATTACAATAGAAAAAAAAAAAAAAAGGATAAACCACCTATGTAGCCTGTGGACATATAGACTTATATAATTGTCTGTATTAAACAAATTGGATTTTTAAGTTTCTCTGTTTTGGGAGTTTTGGGAGGGGGTTCTATTTTGGGGTTTTTGAGGGGGGCTTGTTTGGGTTTTTTTTACTATTGAGCAGTAATTTCCTTTGTGATGTTTTCAAGTGAAATCTTGATAATAATTTCCCTTGGAGAAACTGTGCTGTTTTAAAGAATGGCTTTAACAGAATTATTTCTAACAGATAGCAATGCACACAATCTTCTCACATTACATGCCTCCACTAACAGATAGACAAAAGCACCTTGCAAGATTTTATCTAAAATCCTTATCTCCTAATAAGAGTGAAAGATGCTTTTGTGGAGGTATAAGATGTTTAGAAGATAGACATACCGAGTAGAAGAAGTTTTTAAATATAATTTAGAAATTCCATAGGCATGCCTTCTGATTGAATGTTCTTGTCATTACATAAAAATTGTTTTCCAGTATGGAATACTCTGCAGATATCCACAGTTACTCTTTTGGGTAGGGCTGTTAACAAAAGCTTTTTTCCAATAGAAAGTGTACCCAGTCAGAACTTTGTTTATATAAATTATACACATGCATAAACTAAGCATACAGATTTATGTTTTGTGTGACCCTTTTAACTCTCTGTACTTGCTGTTAAGTTGTATATTTTTCCATAGGAGCACTGTAACTCATAAGAAAATGACTAACGCTGAAAACTCAGTTAAGTCTCAAAAATAGGCATTAGTTTTGAGGCCTGGCACTCCTTTTGGGAAATCAAAGTTTTTATTGCCAGATAAATTAGTGCTTCAAAAGTATGAATACAGATGCTGTTTGCAAATTTGTCACAATCTGTCTTCCAGCAGAAAGAATTTATACTGTATATAGTAATGGAAAACAGAAAACTGCATATTTCACTAAATTGCAGCTGTGTAGGGAAGATTTATATGGTTGTTTTGTGTCAGAGAAACATATAGGTCTGTCAGTATTCACTTCAGTATTCCACATAGGACTCTGGAATTCTTATTTTAAAGTTATTTTATACTTTTTAATAGAATAAATAAAAGATAGCATTTTTTGGTGAGAAAGTAATACATAATAACTATGTTTATCAACATTTTATTGCAGAAGATGACTAGTAATTGTGTTATTCTCACTACAGGCTTGACAGACCATATCTAAGAATTTCAGTCTGCAACCCATTTTCATAATTCCTAAGTGTCCACTCAGTGCAGTGTTAAATGTTTTAGAGGACTTGTATATCATCTTAGGTGGGCAATCCTGGAAGAAATGCCTAGACTAAGTGACAAAGTCACAGTTTTATTTTTATTATAATCAAGTTCATTCATTTAGAGATTGAATATTCTCAGAAAACAGAAAACTGAACCCAGACAGCAAGTTTCTTTTTGCTTGCATGCCTTTACATAATGAAGCCCTACTTTTCCTTTTTTATTTTCTTTTTTTTCTTCCCTACTGTCAATCAAAACCAGTCCCTACTGGTTCCCTTACAGCAACCAGCCTTCAAAACGGGAGCTAACACTTTTTTTGCAGTTGTGAAGTATTGGATCCAATTACTCCCAGCAACAAAAAAACAGAGTTCATTTTAATAGGATTTGTAGTAAAACAAGGCATATAAAAATCAGATGCATAGGCAAAGAATTTTTCATCTTTAATCATTAAGCTACCAGTACAAATTGAGCCCTGCAGTTATTTCATTCCCAAAGGAGAACAGAGATTTAAAGAATTCAGAGGATTAAATATTTGTGTTTGAATGAACATGCTAAGTGTTTTTGTGGCTGCTATCATTAAAACTGTATTTCAACACTTTATTTCAAATGCATAAGATACACATTCTCTCTAAATGATAGCTTGAAACTCTTACTAGATATGGGGCATTGAGGTCTTATATCACCATCCTTCCCACAGATGCCCCCAGTTTGTCTGGTTACTAACGTATTGTTACTCTTTGTCAATAGAGACAATTTAAACTTAGCATTTTTTTTCCTCAATAGCAAAGAGGTACATGCTACAATCTGTTATTTCCATGACAAAAAAAAAAAAAAAAAATACTGACAAAAGTTTGTTCGTCCTTTGAATCCCTGAAAATCCAAATATGTTCTGCCCAAATTATTCACAGCATTTGTCAAATGCCACTGCCTTGTTTTCCCATGAGAGTGTAAACATGGAACAGCTGAAATTTTTATTACACTGCTATGGGAAAAGACTAAGAAATTAATAGCGAGTTAACAAAATACCTAATCTTTGTGAAAGAAATGAATGAGAACTTGTCAAATACAAGGCATCCACTTGCCTTGGGTCAGATCAATGTCCTACACATAGGGTTTAGCATGTCTTACAGAATAAATGCTTAATGACAATGAATGACCAATAATTCATTTTTAATTTCTGCATATTTAGTATATTTCTGTATTTTAATAGGAAATATATGCAACTAATCCTCTTATATAAAACATTTTTATATGGTCTTCTTAAAAGCCTGGAATGTACACTGGACTACATGTAATGTCTGTATCTAAATAAATGACTGTAAAATTTTTGAGGGCAATTCATCCCATTATAAAACAGCCATTTACACTTAGAGAAATGAATAATGCCTTGGTGCTTCCAGTTCTCTCCAAAGATTATAAAGGCAGTCTGGATCTGTCAGGATATATATACCAGTGATATTACTAAACTAAGTGTTGCGTGCAGGCTATATATTCAGAATTGCCTTGCCCTGACCTCCAAGGTTCCCTATTAAGGATTCCGTGTGCACTTCAGCTGTTCAATTTTCCAGTGTCCACAGTAAGACACCCCCCAATAATATTTGGTGTTTCGAACACGAAAAACTAAGACTTGATAAATCAAAATCTGGCGTTCTTTAAATTCCAGTTCATATATAATCTTTAAAAACTGCTTTGGAAAATGTTCTGCTAAATATTCACACACTGTCATCTCAGCCATTGTCTAGGTATCGTGGACAAGAATCTCTAATTTGCGGATCTCTTGAAAAACTTTAATAATGCACACCTGCAGTGGTATCATCTTTGCATGAACAGAATGGAACTGATAGGGTTATCCCAATTCATGACTATGAGTTTTGTATAAAGATATCCAGATGGACTGGAATATGTACATGTGTAGGAGGGCAAGTGCAGGGTGTGCCTGAGAGATAGAGAGAAGCTGCAGATGGTATTTGACTGTTGAACTGAGAATATGTATCTGTAATTTATCGGGAAGATGAGGTAAACAGCACATTAATTAAATTTGCAGATGATACCAAATTGGAATGTGTTGCAAACACCATTGAGAAATGATACAAAGCAAAGTGACCTAGAAAAGGTTAGAAACATAAGCAAAACTTTAAAAAGTGATATATAGTCTTGAGAATGAAAATTAGTATATTGAAAGAAGACCTTAAAGAAACTAGAGTTAACTGAAAAACAATAGTATTAAGACAATTTAAAGCATGATAATAGTCATTGTATGACCAATTTTAAATCTTCTCTTCTCTTCTCTTCTCTTCTCTTCTCTTCTCTTCTCTTCTCTTCTCTTCTCTTCTCTTCTCTTCTCTTCTCTTCTCTTCTCTTCTCTTCTCTTCTCTTCTTTCTCTTTTAATGTTTGCTTTGGTTTGGTTTGGTTTTATTTCGTTTTTGTTTTGTTTTGTTTGTTTTATTTTGTTTTGAGGTTTCTTTTGGTAGAGTATCTGCTAAATTTTTATTGATATATTAGAAGTGTGGTGCGTTTCAAGTGCAGAAAATTTGTATCACAACCAGACAGACATTGTTCCACGCTTCTATCTCACTGATTAAAAATCTAGTGATAGAGCTATAAAAATCAGTGGCATTGGATGAAAATTGTCCTTATCTTAGTGACTATAAGCAAAATAACTTCTTTATAGTCTAAAAGTAAAATTGGAACCTCACCTTGTTAATGCCTTCCTCCCTGCTACCATCACCTTTACTGCACAGGAGAGGTGTTCCTTTGCAGTTGGTCAAGCCACTGTAAATCTAATTAAACTCAGAGGTTTGTATTCAGCTTTGAAGTTTGCTACTTCTGTTAAAGAATAGGGAAGGGTTGTAAAATATTTTTTATTTCTTCCATCTATACTACTTAAGTAAAACATATCAACTCCCTCTTGAAACAACATATTACGTTAGCCACCGTGATTACAATAACATTGTGACTGACAGTGAGTTAAATTATGAGAGTAATTTAATTCCAGAATATCCTAAATTTGAAGAAATAAGCATCCTTGCCTGGAACCATCATCCAGGAAGTGAGAACTCAATTGTACTTCCTGCTCTGACAGAGAGTTTGGTGTCTATTTTACGGTCAACTGTGAGAATCAGTTTTACCGGAAGAGTTAAAAAATCAAACAGGAATTAGATTAGAATAAAGGCACACACTGAAGGAGAAGATGACTTTATAGTTTACAGGTAATGACCCTTTTCCTTTTTTCCCAAATGCTTACCCAGAACTGCCTTTACCACTCTGAGAATTGCTTTCATCTCTTGAGCTTTCTCCTCCTTGAAATTAAATAAATTAATAGTTCTGGAAATAGATCAACATCCCTAGATAACTTGATTTCCAGGATACCTTTAACAGTTATGGCTACATGGTACATTTATCTATGTGAAAATATTTGATATACATTAGACTTATGTTTCTGACTGAACAGTAACATTGTTTAAAGGCTGGATTACAAAGTACTCCAAAGCAATTCAATCTATTGCTCACAGTTTTCAAAGGATGTAGCGAGTTTGGTCTCTTCAGGATAGGAATAAGCAGAGGCCAGGAGTCTTACTAGGAAACAGGTAAACTGTTTTGCAAGAGGACCTATAGCATCAGAGGTTTTATGCAGAAGGTATATTTGGTGCTCAAATAATAAATTGCCATGTCTGGTTCCAGACAGGAATATGTGTTTATGAATCCATTTTAACAGAATTACCTCCCTTAAGCCTTCTTAATCAAAGTGAGAAACTGATTCAAATGTTCCTTTTGTCCACTGCTGAGTATTCTGTTGTCATATCCTTATTACAATCCACAACTTCCTGTAACATTGAGAAGGCACATGCCTCTTTTTTTTTTTTTTTTCTCCTTCCCAAAGAAAATATATTGGCTTTTACTTTGTCTGGTGAAGCTTGCAGGTTAAACTCTTAAACTCAGCATGGTGCATGGACAAAGAAATTTTGCAGGGTTTCGAGGTCCTCTTCTACAGCTGGCTACAAGAATACTCTTAAAATCCCAACCAAATGCTTGTACAAATGATACCTTGATCAAAATTAATAACAGAAAACCTCGGTAACAAATCCCAAGACTTTTAAGAGAGGTTGGCCAATGCTTAAAAGAGAAAAAAGTCCCCTAATTATTGGCAAATCTTAAGACCAATATGCTTGGGAAACATTTCTGAAGTACACTGACTGTAACCTCTTGAGTAGTGGAAAAGCATGTATCCACAGTTCAAAATATTAGGATTGTTTCTGAGCAGGAAAAATGACAAGGATCTAGAATCCATTTTTATTGATTCATTTGCAGAATGCATATTGAGTTTTTCCTGTCACACATGCAGAGTGACTCCACTTGCAAGAACAAGCAAGTGAGCAATCACATCAGGAGACCATGTTTTCATGTTAAATTGTTGAAGACTAAAAATAAAGGTTGTGGTTATGACTTTGAAGCCATTTATTATCCTTTACACAACTTAACAGAACCCCAAGACAACTATAAATTATATATATAAAACTTTTTCTTGCCTTGAAGCCAAATAAAAGCATAAAAAGTCGGACATAGTGCAACTAATAACATTCTATAACCATATAGTATTGTATTACCATTAGAGCTTATACAAAATACAAGCATTTTACAGCAGTATATAATCCAAGTGATCTTGATGCAGCAAGGATCTAAGCAAAAAATCCTGGCAGACAAAGGGCAAGATAATACCAAAGGATTAAAAATAGGCAGAATATCCTGCCAAACAAACCAAAACCCAATATAATCAGCAATGTGAGCAGAGGAGACCCTCCCATTTTTGAGGGGAGCAGGTGCATTTGAATAAAACACTATACATCAGTGAAGAAAACTGGAGAAGAAATAATGTATGATAACTCCAGCTGCAACTTGACTTAAAGAGCTCTGATGGCTCATAAACTTCAGCTCGGTGAAATGTCAAGTACGACAGGCATTAGTGCTAAATAAATGTAAACATTATCAGCTTTACGGTACTGTATACTGAGATCTAATTCAAGAAGTCTTAAAGACTAAAGGTTTTGTGTTCATAATGGTAACAGTTAATAAGGTATAAAAAGTAACCAGTAATGAAGGTGTTATTGATTAATTAATTTAGTAAAGTTTAAAGTTTCAAACTCTCCTGATTTATCAATCTTATGACGTCATTATAAAGTCCTAATTTTCATATGCATATATATATATATATATATATATATATAAGTATACATTTATTTAATAGGAATACTTCTCCCCCAGTTAAAAAACTGAATATTTTTCTTTGAAAGACTGGGATTATTCACCTTGTGTCCTTATACTACCATTTGTGTCCTCTGCCTTTTACTCTCACTGCATTTTCCCTGAAATTGCATTTACCATTAAGCAATATAGTTTTGGTAAGACTATTCTCAGTGTCCCTTTAGTTAGCCTTGAGTTTTCTGTTGCCATGCAGCATGACCTTTTTTCTTCGTGTGCATATGAAAGTTGTTTTGAACAGAGATAAAGTCTAGAAAAAGAAAGCAAAGATAATGTTTCAGAGATATATGACTGAATCCAAATCTTTCTTTACTAAATGATTATCTGGTTTAAAATAACTATGAGATAAGTGCTGAAAACCTAATCATTATCAGCAATTTATAATCACAATCATAGCTTCACTATCAGTTCAGTGAAATGATTTAAAATTATTTTCTTTTGAGCTGTTAATGTCTCATGAGTTTTCCACAGTGTCTGATGGTAACAGTTTGCAAGAGAAATATTTTTTCCTGTAATAGACAAATAGACAATAGATTTTTATCAGATGACAGTTTACACAGTGGTGAAAATAATAACAACAAAAAAGATTCAATAAATCAGATAGGTCTCAAACTTTTTTATTTCAGCATCACTGACTATAGTAGAATGATCTGTTTTTAAAGAGCTTTACACTTACGGATGGCACAAAATGGTCCTAGATTTTTTGGATTAGTTTGGTTTTTTGTCTTTTTCTGTTTTTTTTTTTGTTGTTGTTGTTGTTTTTGTTTTTGTTTTTTTGGTTTTTTTTTTGTTTGTTTCTTTGAGTTTTTTTGGTTGGTTGTGGTTTTTTTTGTTTTTTTAAAATCTGCATACTTAGACCCTCTGCTGGTGACCTGAATGGAGTAGTGCCAATTTACATTAACAGTGTTGACACATATTTGGCTGTGGATTAAACTAATGCATTTTTCATCTCATGCATCTGCCCCAGCCTGTTACCAAAGGCTGCTGTCCCTATGGCAAGGGCAGATGAATGAAAACCTATTTCTTAATCAACGCTAACCTTTTAAAGAAACTTGAATTCAGCATTAGCTTACCTTAATGTGACTGGCTTTAAGTTCAAGAAAATGATGAGGATCAGTTTAGCTCTTCTGGTTCCTGTGGTGGCATCTTCCACAAGCTGGAGATAGATTCAAATGCCAAATCTCAACATGCTACAGTTTTTTCTTTCTGACACGAGGTCTGGTGGAGACAGATTCAAATGTCCAACCTCAACGTGCCACAATTTTTTCTTTCTGAGATGAAGTCTGCTTTAGGAGAAAATCTGCTTGCAGCTGCTAGGGATAGATGGCTACTGTTCCTCACAGGTGTCCACTGCTCACATGCCTCACATGACCCTTCTCTGGGTCAGAAAGCAAACTGACAATTAAAAAAACCAAAGAAAACAAAACAATGCAACAACAACAACAAAAAAACCAAAACACCTAAAACCTAAACAAACAAAAACAAAAACAAAAACAAAAACCCAAAAAACCTCCAAAACCAACCAAAAAATTAAAAAAAAAACCAGAAAAACCCACCAAAAAACCAAACAAAAACCCCAATCAACCCACAAACCAAAATAACCCCAAAAAAAAACCCAACCAAAAAGCCAAGACAACAAAACATATCAAAATTGAGAAAGTATTAACACTCTGTTAAGAAAGAAATTGAAAATGGAAGGGCACATTTTACTACCATGATTGAGCTATAAAAAGTTTTAATATTTGGTGAACTTTTAAAATGTGGTCCATTTTAAAATTTTCATCCCTATTTGATGCTATGTTAGAAATTCATTCTCCTATATAAACTTCACAATGACATGCAAGCAGATAAAAGATCCTTAAGCAGGTGAAATACCTTTTTCTAAAAATAAAAAATATGTATTTTCAAAAATAAAAGTAAGCAAATAAGGTATGGGAAATTGTTCTGAACCCTTAAAAAACTTAGTCTGGGTTATTGTGAATATTTATCTTAATATCAACCTCATTAAAAGCTGACTGGTTTAGTCCTTGCAGTATTCTAAATAAAACATACTGAACTACCTGAAAATGTGAGAGGACTCTGAATAATTCCCCAGGCAGTGAAAATACATTTTCAATATTAAATTCTTAAATATAGCGCAATGGAATTTTACCAGTCTTTCCAAAACACCATGTTGATGGGGAAGAACAAGCATAAGAAATATCCTCCTGACAGGTAGTGAAATGAAAAGCCTTTGAAAAATGCTGCTTTGAATGAAAATGCCATTCCAGCCCTAGCCATAACACCACATTTCCAGCTCTACAGTCACTTGCTTCCCTGTGAATATCCCCCTGCCTTTGAACACAAGTCCTTTATTATTCATTCAGCAGCCTTCCCAAGATGTTTGCTAAAACACAAGGAGGCATAAGGATTTTAAACAATAAAAAAAGTCACCTCAATACCACTTGGCTGTAGATTAAATACAGAGGTCACTGAAAGTAAAAACAAGATTTGACCTTCACTATTTCAGTACACATTAGGCAGGGCAATGCAGAGCAATGTGAGCAGGCAGTCTGAGCAGGCATCTGTACAACCTGCAAACAGCAGAAAAAGGTGCTTGTGCCAAAGCCATCCACAGCTGTAGTGGAGCAGCCTACATATCTTCAAACTGAATTTTACTATTATGATTCATTCCTTACTCTGGTGTAAGAGACTGTGAACTGGAATATCTGAAGAATGGAAGTAATGTAGGGTTTCTTTTTTTGTGTGGTATTTTGTTATTATAAATATCTTGGGGCAGTTTTTCAGTTGTTTGGGGTTTTTTTCCTACCACTCTTGCTCAATGCATGCTCACAGAAAGCTAAGGACACAAATATTACAAATAGTTATGACAAGTTAGAATTCTTATTGGTGTACCTATATAATATAAATTGTAAGTCTACCACCCAGAATATACTTTAAATAAATTAATACACTACATATTACTGTATGTATTGTAAGTATTTGATTTGAATATATTCTGCAATGCAATACAGTTGGGATTTTTTTCTCTAATTTATCTTACTGTGTTTCAGAACACACAGTAATACTTCTCTTGATAATTGTACCCACATGTGCAGAAAAACATTGACAACCTCTTTGAATGATTATTCAAGACAGAGAATTTTCCTTTTGATTTGAAAGTCTGTGGTGGGTAGAATTTCCTGGCTTACCAGAGAGCCTGAGTGGGGTCCTCTATAGTCTGCAGTGGGGACACTTGCTCTGGCATGGTTTTCCATGAACTGCAGGGGAAACTGATCCAGTGCCTGGAGCACCTTCTCCCCTCCTTCTTCTCTCACTTTGGTGCCTACAGGGCTGTTTCTCTCACATTGTCTTACTCTTCTCACTCACAGCTGCTGTGTATTTTTTATCCTATCATAAATATGATATCATAAGGAGCTAGCAGCATTGCTGAACAGCTGAGCTTTGTGCAGTGGTGGGATCATCTCAGAGTCGACTGAAATGGGCTCTGAGGCCAATACAGCTTCTGATCTCACAGAAGCCACACTTGCTAGCTACACGCCTGCTACCAAAACTGTCATGTAAAGTCCTTTGCTGCTCTACATTTCTATTACTTCTTTTACCTTGATTAATGTCAAATTGTATTCCTCTCCTCTAATTTAAAAAAGAAGAATCTTCTTTATATGTTTCTGTCACTGTTAACAATATTTATGTTTCCCTGCCTCATCTGTTCCTGGCTTCCTTTTCTGTTAATGTGAAAACAGCTCATTCTCATACAACAAGGATTGGCCAATACATTTGAATGAGGGTAGCCTCATTCAAAAACAGGGAAAAAAAAGGAGAAAAGAAAATGGACAATTTTGAATTACACATTTGTACAAAAATATTTTTAAGTTGCAGGAGGTTTAATGACATTGCACATTCTTGTTATTGCAATGTTATTGCAATTTTGGTTGCTTGGGTGCAGCTGGATGTCATGAAACTTCAGAAATATTTTTTCTCTTTCTATGGAGTAGGATTTTCCAATGTATCTTATCTGCTCCATAGCAGGTGTCATGATTGGGAGCTACTGAATACACTTTTTTAAAATGTCAAGCAATAAATAAATAGTTGGTAATGAAAAGGGGAGAAGGCACATATAATGTAACTGTGTATCATAAACCTGTGAGGTGCATCACGTCACTTTGCCAGTTGTTTGCAATTTTTCTCAAACAGGAAAACAAACTGGTAGCAAAACTACATCCCAGAAGGATAATAACTACTGAATTTACATCCACCAACTAACACAATTCCACATATGTTTTCCCTGTATAAGATATGAATGAAGAATTTTTAAATTTATACAGCATGAGAATTACATCAACAGCAGCGAGTGAATAGAAGAAGAAACCAACCAAGCAAGTTTAACTTTTGAGTGTTAAATGTCAAAAAAAGGCCATAGGCAGTAGCTGTCTTTCAGGGAATGAAGGGGATACTCTTCAGAGACAGCTCATCTACTGTTTTTGTGTATGTCTAATGTTCATTGTGATGTAGTTGTGTACCATCTAATATAAGAAGACAAAGAAGAATAGAGAAATGGAAAGCATCAACATTATTTTCACACAAATTAAATTATAAAATTAGTGGTTTCCTCCAGCTTTAGTCATCAGTAAGGTAGAAAATTAGCAGGTGAGCTTCCTCTGTACTCCAAAGATGTGCCAATCCCAAAAAAAAAACAACCTTAACTATGCGGGTTGAGCTGTTCCTGAGGAGGGGCACATTTTCCTCACAGGAATTGAATTTGGCTGCCCAGTTAGGCATCTAGTGCCCTAAGAAAGTAAGAAATTTATGTAAGAAGTGTAGAGATGAAAAAGGACCTATGGGAGATGCATGTTCTTCTGAAGCAGAAGCTGTATGTCAGGATAACAGGTATGTCAAATGTTACTGAACATATGTTTGGTCAACTGGCTCTCACTTTGATGTTTTTTCAGAGCAATTAATGATGTTTCATTCAGCTGCACACTCTGCAGAGGCATCTCATACCATCTACAAAACATGGAGTTGTTGAAGGCATGTGCACAGGGCTGACAGGGCAAGCATACAGTGCTGTCTGAAATACCCTGTGTGATTCCACCTGGCCTGAGACTGCTGACTCTTGGTTCAGAACAGAGTGAATTTCCCTTTTTTTTTTTTCCTTCCCTTTTTTAATACAGGTACGTCTGAAATCCTAAAAAGTTTCAAATAACACTAGACTGCAATGTTAAGATGACTGTATGGAACCCTTGGACCTTTTTTGTCTTACAGTGGTCATGAGATTACACTGGACATATGAATAAACTCTCAGTTAACTATAATGAGAGCTTAAAAACTTGGCTCATGGGCAAACACCTACATTGAAACAACTGAATTTTAGGATCAACTGTTTGAAGATAGATTTCTTCCTTATTTGTTTACCTAAATATAGGCATGGTATTTGAAGAGCTGTAAGCTGTTAAAGACAACCCTATGTAACAGCCTTTCCATTTACAGATTAGGATCCCATAGGTTGTCTGAAACTACAAAAAATAGTCTCTGTTCCAGCAATTAAATTCAGACCCTAATGCTGCGTAATACAGATGTTTTGACTTCCTTGTGGCCAGCATCTTACATTAGCTTGTGAGAAGTTCTTGATAAATATTAATAAACTATAGAAGTATTTAGGAAACATATATGTAATAAGATTCCCTGTTAATTATCTCCTCTAAAAATGTGATTAAATAGACACCCAAGTTCTTTATTAACATTCCATGCATTTCAACAGCTGAATTTGTTTTCAGTGTTGTATTATTAATAATTTAGAAGATCATTCTTTTGTTTACCTTTCTTGTTGTCACTACAGTCTTTGTTGTGTATAAATGTTTTGGGGTAATTCTGTCTTTTGAGCATCATAAACAGTAACAAATGCTTTTTGATTCACTTACAAATTATAAGAGAAGAGCCATGAAATTTTCCTAACCTTTTCTGCAGCTCAATAAATCACAAACAGACAAGAAAGTTAAGCACTGCTTCAGTGGAAAATCAGCAGACAGATGTAGCACACATTCCCCTCAAAATAATTCAGAACCTGTTCCAATTTATCAAATGCCTACTTTATCTGTCAAAACAATGTCCTTTCTCAAATAAAGGGCATTGTTTCTGCAGCAAGAAAAAGGTTCTGATGTATTGTTATCTGCAAATGGATGGTGGAATAATGGAACAACAGGCAGCATTTCAAGCTAAGAGATCAAAGGGCAGAATACATTACAATTCTTGTTAAAATAAATTAGACAGAAATCATAATTTTAATAAAGACATTTATAACCTTAAACAATATTTTTTTGAGTTCCCAGATCAGCAGAAACAATAAGAAAATCCCTTTAAATATGGAAGTTGATGCATTTCTTCCCATTGTGAGAACTTCAAATTTCAGAGCTGTAATGTACGTTAGCTGGTATCTTGTGCAGACATGACACTATCTTACATTTGCAGAGGAAATATTTTCAATTGCTTTATTCATTTTTTACTGTATTTTTGTATTACCATCATACTAGAAAGGCATTCTTAGATTTATAGATTAAGAATTTCTATAAGTAAAATTTGGTATCTCGAAATTTGCCAGGATAATTTTGATCTTTAAATGTTCAAAGATGTATTATGATATTAAGTCGCAATATTGCATCAAACTCCTCCTTAAAAGTATTCATCCTTTCCAAACTCCACTAATGAAATTAAATCAAGAATTAAATCCTTTTAAAGCCCTATTCTCTCTAGAGTAAATTAGAAAACAACAACAAAAAAAGTGAACTGTTAATAATTGTCAATTAACTGAAAAAGCCCAGGAGTTTTAAGTGTTTAGCAAATCTGTTTACTCAAACCTGGTTCTATTATCAAGCCACTGCAATTCTCAGATACTTTCTTTAACCTCAACATGTCAGATATTTATGATGATTCGTGCAGCCAGCTTGATCCTGAGCTGAACTGTGACAACTTTGCACTGATGTATCTGTCTTCTCCATGATTGCATGTGGCTCTTTCATTCTTATATTCTTCCATTTTTCAATTCTTCTTTATGTAACTGTGACCTCTGTCAGTTATTAGGTTTTTCTTCTTATGATACATTTTTTAATATCACAGAATCCTCTAAAAATACATGACTGAATCAACTCCTTTAGAAATGTATTCATTTATAATCAGCTAATGACAGCTTCAAAAGTTAGATATATTTCTTTTTTTTTAATAAACACTTACACCTTGATATTCATAATCTCTAAAACAGAGTGTCAAACATTCTATGAAAAGAAACTCAAGGATCAGAATCATAGCAAAGTAAAAATAAGAACATTTTGCTATATATCCCCTGAGGTCAGATTTATTTCCAATCTAACTTTTTATTTTGGTGCTATTCCAGTACAAGGTAAAAACTAAGCCCATAATCTTTAAACTTGGGCATCTGTTAGAGCTCAGTTGTGCCAGCTCTTGCTCAACTGCATAAGTAGATGTCTGTGTTTATAAATAGTCCAGCTGAAATCAATTAGTCCTTGTACAGTGCAATACAGCTGATGGGGAATTCTAGAATTTTCCTAACCTAATTAAGATTAGACTAACTTGGAAAGATTACTGATATCAAAACAAGCTTTGACCAGAGCGAAACTGGTTAGAATTGTGGAAGAATCATTGTATATCCAGTTGCACATCAGCAGTCCCTGGCTCGAAGTAGTTCCACACACTTTTGCTACCACCACTGTGTGAGAGCATTCTCTCTTCTGTTGCAGGCTGGATTGAACAGTTTAATTCAGAAATTTCACCAGTGCAACTGATTTTGCCCACACTATACTAGGGAAGACTCACATGAACAAAGTTAGTTATTGAAAAGCTACAGGATGCCTTCCAGCTAGTGGGTAGTGAGAAGAAACTGGATGATAAAAATTGTCACTTCATCACAGCCCAAATGAGAAGGGGTTGTGTATTTAAGTCTCAAAGGTATGCAGGATTGGGCTAGCACATGCAGACTACAATTCACTGAGAAATGAGACATCCTTTTACTGCTCTTTGCTGCTGGAACCATTCAAAACATCACTAGTTTGTCTTAACCAAACAATAAACCATTTTTCAGGATAGTTTTGTCATATTGATCAAAACAAATTGAAACCGATAGATAAATAAAGAATATTGTTAGTACAGTAAATAAACACTAATGTTCTGAGAGCTAGACACACACATTCAAGAATCGCTTCAAGATCTTCATCCCACCTATTTTTTCAAGAAGTAGTTGACAATAGTTTGATCATTTTGTAAGCACATAGCTAAAAACTCAAAGATAACTCTATTTAAGAAATTACGAACAGATAAATTTTTATGACTGGTATTTGCACTCACAAGTGATAAAAATTAAGAACTGAGAAACAACTACAAATTTCATTTTAATTTAATAAAGATATTCTGTAGCTATTGACAAAAGAAAATGGTCATTAAATAAAGATTAATGAGGAAGTGAATTAAATTCAGAGAATGTGAAGATAAAATAAAAAATGTATCTGGAGAAAACAAACCTTTCTCTTCCAGATATTCTTAATCAAAATCAGAGACAAAACCTAAATTGAAATGGTTAATTAGGACCCAGGCCGAAATCTCTAGGCAACCAGAATGCCGGCTGAAATTACTGAGGTTTTCAGACAGGCAGACAATTAGGAATAGGATGATCCCAGATCAGTGCAATTTATACAGAGGACCACAATCTCTATTGTAATCTGACTTTGGATTGCTCTGGAAGGAAGCTGGAAGAATAGAAAAGACCCAATTTGAATATCAGCCATAAACTATCTGAAACCAAAATCAACAGAGATACATCAGTGTAAATGGTTGGCAAAGAGTATATAATTTGCCATAATTCTCTGCAGAGCTGCAGCAGGAACTTTTCCTTAGAGTCATTTCTGATCTGAGAAAGCAAATTAGGACCTTGTTAACACTACTCTCTGCTGTCTTGCCCATTACATACTCACTCCCCTCCATGAAACAAACATAAAAGTGAGACTAAAAATGAATAGATAATTCTGATCTGATTGCACATTTCCCAGGGGAAAATGATTTGACAAAGCACAGGAGACTGGAAATTAAACCTACCAGATTTAGGACATGCAAAGTACCCCATGTCAAGTGAAAAAATATAAACAAACCCACTAATGCTCTCTGTGGAACACTTTCAGATTCATGTTTCTGTATGACATTATACAAAAGAAAATAGCACAGGATTTTTGTTTTGGCACAGTTTCCTTTCTTTTGACTACATACCTCTTTTGCTTAAGAGAGAATTTTCTCAGCAATAGTTTGAAAATACAGTGCATAAGAAACAAAGTGAAAAATTTGTAAATTAAAGTGATCAAGACTATAAACTGTACATTCTGTGTGAGAAAGAACACTCACAGAAAAAAAAATGCTAGGAAAAAATTTGCCTTCTTAAGGAAGTTAAAGTATTCAGGAAATGTTTTATTCACTGATAGCCAAAAAAACAGGATCTTGCCTTTCTACAATACAAAGTAATGGAAGAATAAAATAAATTATATAAAACTGATTTGACAAAGCTCTTCCTAACTGTAATAAAATTTCACAAGGTGGTCAAAAACCACATTGTTATCTACACTTTCCACTAATATAAATTCTACTCAATTATCATTTTTGCTTTGAAAGCCAGATTCACTTTTTGCAGATGTGAAAGAAAAATGAAGCCATGTGTGTCACTCTGCCTTAAAAAAAAAGAACAAAGTGGTTTGTGGTTCATATTTTCATCCTCTTCTAACAGAATTTCATCGGAAATCAAGTATGAAACCAAACAGATAGATAATATCCTTATTTTCCACTTGATATTCACATGTTGATCTTGTAATTAGGGAAAGAAAATCAAGACAGTTTAATCTGGCTTCTCTCAGGAAAATGACTTGAATACAAAGACCTGTATACAGTTATTAACTTAGAAGTTAACTTTGACTAATAGTTAGATGAACACTCGGGCTTATGAAACCTTGATCTTGTCTGCTAAGTAGCTTTGTAAAAAGTAGTCCCAAATGGAGCTCTTTTCCCATATATCATTTAGTTGAAAAAGAAAAAACAACACATTTCATTTACATTTCAACAAATTATGTTGACTTTGGTAATGTATAGTATCAAATTAAATTACTACACATCATATTTTTCTCCAAAGTTAAAATTAATTGTGACATTGAGTAGATAGTTAAACATACACTAAAAATGACAATTTAAAAATGAAATATTTCATGCTTAATTAAGAAAGGTTGTGAATAACTTCCCATTTGGAGTGTTTTACAGTTCTTTATCATTTGATATACACATCAAAACATGAAAATAAAAACTATGGATCTTCCAGTCTAATACACAGCTTACAGTAAAGGGAATTTTGAATATCCCCTTAGAGATTTCGGCAATGATTTTCCACTCCATTACACCAATTTCATACTGGGGTAAGTCCATTGATGTCAATGGTGTTACATCAGCTTAAAAACAATATGACAGAATAGAAGATCAAGGTTATTCAAGCTCTTATTTATGGTTATGGAAAATTACACACGTCTGATGTACATAACAAGACTCCGTTGTTTTGTATTTCTTTGATAATGAAAATGTCCTCGTATACAAAAAGGCAGAAAACTGAAGTAGAAACATAACAGATATTTACCAGCTAAACATACATAGGTGTAGACAGCAAATGCTGGTTGTAAAATAACCATGCATGATGACAGCTGCTCAGCTACACTAAAATTAAATGTGAGAAAAGTTTGAATAGATTGAATTTTCAGAATTTATGAAGTCCTAGGGAACAATAAATCAGGAAGTCAATGGTTTTAGAGTTATATCTACTTCTGCAGCACTAATATTTTATATTTATTTATTTACCTTCGTATTTTATTTTTATTTATTTTATGTTTCCAGAGATGTAACCAGACTGATTATTGAGAATTTGTGAAATAGGTTGCTCTTGAAAAAATAACCACATAAGCAAAAATTCTGTCATAGTCACAAAGTTAGCTACAAAGACAATCTCCTGTCTGGAACATAAAATTAATCTTACTGGCTGAATCTTCATCATAGCTAAGAGACTTTACCTGACAGCAGTCTGAATCTTTGGTTACTTCTAATACACAGTGCTGTCCAAATATACCACCAAGCTGTTTGCACAATTTGTCTGGCCTGTGGCAGAGCATATCCGAGCTTTCTGTGAAAAACTGGCGTGTCTGTGGTGGGGAATCAACTTCTCTTTTCTCCTAGATGCTGTTGCCTTCCACAAGAGCAGAGGAGATACAAGCATACAATTAGACACATAGCTCCCTCTCCTAGTTCATGCTAAAAGTAATGCTGGAAAGACTGCAAACTCTTAGATATCTGTCCATTTACCCACAAAACTTTGTAAGGAACATGCACAGACAGTCAATATGGATGAGTAGATGTTTTATTCTCAAGCAGGCCTTTTATCATGTATTCATGGAATCCTGTAGTGCTTCATTTAGCTTTTCATTCGTGGAACTTCCAGATTTTTTTCTACTGAAGTAATACCTAGTAATACCTTCACTTATCTTGTATTTGTGCAGAATTTTTTTGTCTAAGAGCATTTTGCATTTTTACTTACTGAATTGTGTGCTTTTTCTGTAATACAGTTTATCTAATTTATGTAAATATTTTTAAATTCTATTGCCAAAAACTCCTTACATCGCCTTGCTCTGCAGCTTGGTGTCATTTATAGAGTAAGACCCATTAAGAGCACGTGCTCTTACATTGTCAAAATCAGTAATGGAAAATTGAGATAGACTTAGGTAATTCTCTTCTCATTTTTCTCTTTCCTTCCTTTTTCCGATATTACCATGATTCTCTCTTTAACACTTTGTCAATACTTTTCCAACTAGGACATTTTTGCCGTAAGAAAACATAACATGAGATTATGTCAACAACTCAAAATTTGCAGCATTCACTGCATTTTAATCCTCACAAAGCCTGGTCTCTTGGAAAAAGAGAAATGATACATTGTTTGAAGATAAATATATGAATTGTTTCTTGTCACCTTAATATTGAGATTTTTTTATGTGGCTGGATTTTGGCCCAGGTGTTTTATTTACTTTATGGCTGTAAACAGATACAGGCTTGGAATTCTTTTATTACAAGGAATTGTGAGTAAGGTTACTCTACATAAAAGCAGCAGTTCCTACTAGCTGTTGTATTTTCTTCTGAAATATTCTGGAGAAGAACGGACAGTATGACATCTGGGTATAAAATCCTTTTACTTTATAAAGCATCACATTTCAGCACCTAAATTTGGTGGTTTACAGAGTAGGTATCTACATATCAGAAGGAAACTCAATCTATTTGCCCAAACACAGATATATAATACCATCCAAAATAGACGAGCTAGGTTATCACACTCGACCTTTTAGCTTCAGAAAGGTATTTATTTCCAGTACATTCTTTGGCACATCATTCCTGAGTAAAATGAAGCTTGGCCATGTAGATCAAATGTGGACTGGTACATTGTAAATACTAAATTTAATTTTTTTCAGTCTATATTTGAACCCAAAATAAATATCAGATTAATTTAACTGAACTATCAAAACAAACAAACAGACAAAACTCAACCCCTTCCCCTTGAATATTGTTGAAAGAAACAAAAATCAAACAGTAATACAAAACCTAATCTCAATAAAAGAATATATTAAAAAGTGGAAAAATATTGATGTAAACAAGAATGACACAAGTCTATAAGGAAACATACCATAGAGAACTTGGATATGAAGATACATATTGATTTAAAAAATACTTTAAGTTAGTGCAAAAGAATGGATGTTTTTCTGTTTCTCCTGTGTAAAAAGGTAGGCTAAATCAGACAGGACCCTTTGTCAGGTCTTTTCTCCTGTTACAGACTTATTTTAGGCTGAACTGAGCCACCTTCTGGAAAGGTCTGTCTTTCTTCTATTTAGAATTAAAGTAGCCAAGTGTCTTACACTAGCAGCTGACATTCAGATGGCTACAATTCAGTAAGATTAATCCCATCCTGTCTATTCTCCTACACCAGTTGTTTCATAGCGTTTTAATCTCACTGTTCTTCCGAAGTTACATCAGTGGGGCAAAAGATTGCTGGAAAATAACTTCATTACTTCCTGTATTAGCTCACTGATCAGTGTTTTTGTCAATGATAAATTAGCAAGCTGTCTCCAAAATTATTTTTTCTTGTTTAGCCCTTTGCAATCTTTAACAGTCTGAGAGAGTTGGGGCTGTTCAGCCTGGAGAAGAGAATGCTCCAGGGAGACCTTATAGCAGCTAAGAACAGGTTGGAGAGGGACTTTTTCAAGGTCATGTAGTGATAGGAAAAGGGGAATGGCTTAAAATTGAAAGAGAATAAATTTAGACTAGTTGTAAGGAAGAAATTCTTTACCGTGAGCTGCTGGAAGAAGTTGCCCAAAAAAATTGTGGACACCTCATTCCTGGAAGTATTCAAGCGTTCAAGGCCAGGCTGGATGGGGCTTTGAGTAACTCTGGTCTAGTGGAAGGTGTACCTGCCCTTGGCAGGGGTTTGGAACTAGATGATCTTCAAGGTTCTTTCCAACCCAAGATATTCTATGATTCTGTGATAAATCTCCAGAAGGTTTTGAGGCTTTTTGATATTTTTATTAAAAAAAACTTTCTGTGGTTGGTCAGCTGCAGGTATTGGGAAAATAATATTTTGAACATCATTTTTGATGAAGACAAGTTTGTACACTGTGGTGGTTTGTTCTTGGCTGGCTGTCAGAAACCCACCCATCAGCTCTCTCATTCCCCATCCTCAACATGAAGGTGAAAAAAAGAGGTGGAAGAGTGGAAACAAAGAGAGGGAGAACAGAGAGAGAAATAAAATGAGTTTAAGCTACTGATATGTTATATACATTTCATAAAGTGACAAATAAGGGGGTTTGGCCTGTGGGATTTTAAGCCAATATTTCTAACAGCACAGGAGAATGTCCTACCTGCAACACACAGTGCAGGAGTTAAGGACTAGGAGATGTCAAGCATGGTGACCACTTCATTTCTGTTGAAGCTCTATTTCTCCCTAGGGAAAAATGACTCTCACAGAAATTAGGGCATGATTCTTTTTCTAGTAGTTAAGAAACATGCAGTATACAAGAACAGTATACAAGAATTTAATTATTTTCTTCTGCATGATTCATACATTTTATAAACAATTTTGGCTGCAAAACAGAAGTACTCCTTCAAATTCAAAAACATTCAAAGGAGACCAAAATGTTCGGAAAAGTCTCTTTTACGAGGTGTATAAGTAATCCTCTGCCAGATCCAAAAGCATGGATAAGTATTGTACCTTTTGTGACACATGAACTAATTTAAAGGACTTCTAGATCCTTTGCATTTACTATATCGTAGCTATTCAGTATTAAACAGCATGGACTATTTTTCATATTTACTGTGGAACCATGAGATCCATATGGATTGAAAGACTTTTCTGTGGGACCATGTTCCCTAATTATTGCTTATTTTTTATTAATTATTTTTCTGTGTCTTCTTCTAAAGGCTGTTCTTGCAAGCCCTTCAAATATGCATAATCATATTAGAAATGCTTAGGCTGTATCCAAAGCCTGCAAAAGTTATAGGAATATTCTTACTGATTTCGGTGGCTTTGTTTACAGTTAAAAGACACGCAAGTTGAAGTCCATCATTAATTCCTATGTGTCACTACAGGGATAATTCTTTGAATACATAGACATACTCAGATATTTTAATGCCAGTGTTAGTGATAAATTAACTTCATCTCATGTACATGCTACCAGGTACTTAATTTCATCAAGTCAAATCATATGTGCAGTCAGCACAGAGCATTCTTCATTTTCCTTATATGATATGTTTAAGGCTAGACAATTGCTTTATGTCTTTTCAATTCTGTATTTCTCCTGTTGAACCAGAATTTGTCTTGATGCCTATTGAGTCCAAAACTGCAAAATTGTCTCTGAATCACTGTAAACCAGGCTTGTTTCTTAAGCACCCAGCTTCTTTATTTTAGTAACACAGGAATAAGACCTGCATACCATCTTAGCCCTTTGCACAGCTGATTACATGTGTAGATCTCTTAATTTTTTAGATAATGTAGTTCACAATAGAGTCAAAATGGCAAAAACCCACAGTGACCATCTTTCCCATATCCTCTGTGAAAACCAGTGCCATGCAGTCGCATGCTCAGGAGAGAATTTTCAAATGAGACAAACTGAGTACTTTCAACTATCTTTTGTGTACTGGTGCTTCAGAATTTTCTTTAGTGTTTTATTCCCAATGTATACACTTTTTCTTTCTGGGAGTAGAGCTAAACCAAATTTTTAATCCATCAATAAATTGATTTTGTTTCACACAGTTACATATATTGTAAGCTTTTACTTTAGTTATTTGGTTATTATTCATTTTATTCATTCCATTAATGAAAATTCAGAAGAGGAAAAATATTGTTTCAGCTCACTTTTGATTGTCATTTTTGCAAAACAATGCCTGGCAGAATTTCTTTGAATAAATTCTTACCTATTTAATCCTCAAGATTTAAATGCTCTAAGGTTTTATCTTCTTAAAAAGCATTTAAAATTTAAAATAAGATTTTGTGCTGAAAAAAAAAGAGTGAAAAATGCACCTTGCTAATCCCATATTTCAGTCATTATAAAGTCGGTATGGGTTTTCTTCAGTCTTCAGAAGATTGACTTTTTCACAGATTTTTGTAATATTCACATGACTATAAAGAAACAGGTACCAGGTATATCTTTGAGAATTTTCAAAAATATAGCACAGTCATAGAAACTAATAATTACCCAATTCTTTCAGCATTACTATGGGGCTCTCTATTGCTATATCTAATTCCAGCTTCAAATTAATTTTGAACTGAGTATCCAGGCATATTCATTGGCAATCTTAGTCTTAATCTGATCTACTGTTTCTGTTCTCATCTTTATTTCAGATTCTTACAATTTTTTCTCAATTTACCTCTCAAAATTTCAACATCCTTTGGCCTTGAATATGCTATGCTTCAATGTTTCCTGTACTCTTTAATTAAAACCATATTTCTTTTTATATTTTTCCTTGTAAAGCACTTCTCCCCTCTTTCATTTTAGGAATACAGTTTTTATGACTTCCCTTAGTCTCATTTAATAAAAAAAATATTGAAATGCTCAACAATTTGAGAATGAAAGACTTTTTAAAACTAAATGTGTTTCTTACCTCCTCTTTAGCTAGCACTCATTTTGTTTTTGCATAAAGATTGAAGTGTTTTCTAAATGACTTACAATTATTCTTTTTATGAAATAACAGCATCACCCATCTCAAGTTAATTTTCTTAGTTCACAAGTACTCCAGTTAAAGTGATACAACAATTACTCAAAACCAGGTACTTTTACAAAGCTCTGGCAGTGGGTCCTCCTGAGAACAATTAATCTCAAAAAATATGTTTGAGAGATGAATATCCCTTTCAAGAGGCCGCCTTCTTTGTTTTTTGGTTTGGTTTGTTGGGTTTTTTTGTTTGGTTGGTTGTTTTTTTTTGTTTTCTGCACAGAAAATGCTCAATACAATTGCTCACACTTCAGCATGAATTGACATTTGAAATCACTGGAAAGGACCCTGTGTAGTCCTATGGTGTTCACACAGCTCTTGTGTCATCTTCCATAACCTGGTGCAGAAGTCTCAGACATTATTTCAATGACACTTGACACACATTTTTAGGCTGTTTTATAAAGATCGTAGTCCAAACACCCGCTCCAAATTAACATCTACATTTGGTCAGGTTATTTGGCAATACTGACTGAAGTCTGGATTAAGTTTCTAGTATCACTTCTTGATTTTTCATTTTACCATTCGTTCTTAATTGCTGCTTTACTGACGGTATTTAGACAATATTCTTCCAGTGTAGCTATAAACAAGAAGAAGCTCTCACAAACTGGGAAAAGCATCCTGACGCATAAAAATGAACAGGGATGAGATTTATATTTCTTGAAGTTCAGCATGGAAATCAATTGCTTAAACAGAGATATCCAGTGAAGTGTTAGATAACTGAGGTTATCTAACCTGACTTGCAGTTCCTCACCAGAACTCACAAGTTTCCCACAGATCCTGTGTTTTATATACCAGCTGCGTGCGCAACACCTCAGATGTCTTGTGTCATTTCAGATAGTTCTCACTATGTATGCTTTGGAAACTTAGTCACACCACTTCAGATGTGTAGGTAAAATCCACCTTCTGTGTGTTTATTAAAACTCAGCCAAATCATACAAAATAAACATTAAAAATAATTTTAGGAAGTTTGTGTAAGATCTCCCTTAAAAGCAGATACCCATAGTTAAATTATTTTTTATATGCTGATGATACAAATAATAGTTTGGACTGTACCAGAATTAAATGATTGTGCTCTCACAATCTTCTTCCAAAGTCAGCCGTTGGTTAGATCTGAACATTTTGGTTTAAATTAGTACTTTTCCTATGCTCTTAATCAGAAAGTGACTTGAAACAAGGGAGAGAAATTATGATTACCTTTTTTTCAAATTTAATTAGACAGCCCATGGAGTCAGCATGTCCGTACCTTGAGGGAGGGACTCATTCATATCAGTTAGCAACAAGCCATCTGGTCTCTTTAGAAGAAACGCTGATAGAGTTTCAAGTTTCCTTGGCCAGAGGAAGGGACTGTGGTATTATTTATTTATGGAGAGAGATGCAAGTATCACTTTATCACTAGAATCCTACTGTTTATGCAGCTTTTTTTAAAACTCCACTTTGGAGAAAGACTTATTAGCATTCTAAGGTTATTCCAAGTCTTGGTATGGCCTGACAGGTGCAAATAAAAGGAAAGTCATTAGGAGGTACACCACCTCCCATACAAACACTGCCTCTGAGATTGTCACATCCATGAAGTAGTCACTGCCCCTTCACCATTCTATGCAGGTTTGTGAGCTCTGGCAGCAAGGAGACCAGGAACCTGACTGGTTTGTGTCAAGGCAGAACTGGTGATACAGAGATATGTCATCTCATTGGTGCCAGCAGCCTTTGAGGCAAAGGAAGAAAACAATTCTTTGTGATTTGATTGCTTCTATTTTTATCTTAAGTAGAGAGAAAATTTAAAATTTTTTCCTCCTAATACCTCTGTGTTTATCAGGCTTTTATGTGTATTATGGCATCACTGCATTCATAGCAAAAAGCAATATGAAACAATTACTATATCTCTCTTATTTTTTTTTTCTTTTTTCAAAGCAAGAAAACAAATGAGCAAGAAAGGTTTCTCCAGAATCTTCTTATATTTTTTGTAACCTGAGAAGAAGGAAGTTCTTACAGGAACTCTGGTGACTAATCAGTCAAAACATTTATTGACTTTACATCTGTTAAGATATGAATTCTTAATAAAACCCGGTAAAGAATTTGGTTGATGCAAAACTGAGTGCCAGATTCAAATTTCATCAAAGTCCAGGCTCCATCCAATTTTATGGCTTAATATCTATCTCCATTTTCATCAGTAAAAGCTTCTTTTGTGTGTTTAGATATATATTCTCATGTATCACAATACAAAATAACTATTCCACTTTAATTTTCTGACTATTTCAGACTCAATTCTAGTTAAGAGAAAGTTGCCAAATTTCTACTACAAAACCTTTATTCCTGGTAACAATGATTATACCAAAAATAATTAATCTTCTCCATTCTAAGATGAGAACATATATTTCTGTCCAAATAGAGTAAATATGGCAGAGGAATCAGCAATAATAAAAAAAGAAATGCAATTATTATGAATGCAGTGTTTGGAACAAAAGCACTTCTTAATATTTTCATGCAGCTCGGTACAAAGAAGTGATCTATTGTCATACAATCAATTTGTTTTCAAACTTGGAAAATTCTTATGAAAGTAGAGTTTTAGTTTAAAAGGATAAATGTTGCTACAGTACACTAAGTCATATGAGTGTATTCCATGTGTCAAGCTATTAGAAAATAAGCATTGTGCAAATTCATTGTCTCATTCCATGTAATCAAACAAAAAGAAAAGTAAATGTGAAATCATTATTGAGGGATATTCCTTCTGGAGTATCATAAAAGTCTGTTCTTAGTGTAGTATACATGGAGCCTCTCTTCCTGGTGCTGGAATGTCAAGACATAAATACAATAATTACAAATCACACTTGTATGTATCTCCACGTAATTAAAAATTTATAAATACTAAGAAGCAAAACCAATGGGCCAGCTGTGTAGAGAAGACATGGATTTTTTGACAAAGAGGATCATATGAATCATGGATATTTAAATACGGTTTAACAGGTCATAAACACAGAAGTAAAGAATGCAGTCACATTCAACATTCAATTCTAAAATTTACTGAGACTGAGGAGGGTTTCAAAGTCACAGCAGAGCACCACATTAGCTACCTACATGAGGTGCCCGTGCAAAGCTGCAGTCAAGGGAACACACATGACCTTAAACAGAAATAGGATGCCAGAAGTTCTCACATCTGTACATGGTATTCAAAACAACACTAACACAAAACTCTAGAGATTTCTACTTTTAAAGTTTTTTTAAAAGGATGTGTAGAGATTGGGATGTTTCCAAAATAAGTAAGCAACAGGAATGCATGTGGCACACTGGGACAGTTTGGCCATACAGACCGATGACCCAAAGCATTTGGACTGCACAGACAGGCATGTCAAAACTCTGGGGGAGTACAGAAAGGATTACCAACCCACATGAAGCCATTAAAACACATAATGCCCCACCCCCCAAAAAAGAAAACCGAAACAAAACATGTATATATCTGAGGTTCCTTAGGCCAAACACAACAGGAAGGCACACAGCCTCTGTGGGTAGATGTTGAGGTGAGCCATGGCTCTCACCAGGGTGGCCTGGGCCCCACTGGACAAAAGGTCCAGCGATTTAACTCTCATGAGGCCCAGGAACCCTAAGATAGCTGCCCGCCTCAACATAGACACCCTCAGGCTGTCTGGCAAGAAAGTTTGTTGGCCAAGGCAGGAAAGACGTGGCACCCTGCACGTCCACAATGGCCACCGCTCTCCCCTGCCTGGGTTTCCCCATCACTCTGCCATTGGCCCGTGCTCACCCTCTGCGCCTACCTCTCTCCCCATTGGTTAAATTGTATGAATCCCCGCCTATGTAACACCCCTTGTCTGTTCTCTTGTTGGATGTTCTATGGTTGCTCCACCCTGAGCAGTGGGGTAGAAAACCCCCTATCAGAGGCTGCTTTTTGCTCTTCTTGGTCCCTTTTTCTTTGGCTCCAATAAACCCGTTCCTGTCCCCCCGAGAAAGGTCCCTCGTTGCTTCGTCTCTCCTTGCTCCTTCTCCATGGGTGGCTAAAGCGAGCCTCGCCTGGACCTCGCTTAGCCTCCCGCTCTCCCTCGGCACCCGTCCTCTGTTACTGTGGCACGCAGGGCTATTACCCGGTGCCCAGCCCCTGAGCTAACCACCCGGCGGGCATTGCAGCATATAGACTTAATCTCCCTAACTAGATAGGGAGCACTTGAACAAACTAGACACACCCAATTCCATGGGCCCAGATGGCTTTCACCCATGAGTCCCGAGGGAACAGACTAATGTCACTGTAAGATTGCCCTCAATTATCTTGGAATAGTTATGATAAACAGGAGAGTTTTCTGAAGACTGGAAGAGAGAAAATGTTACTCTTGACTTCAGTGGTGTAAAGAAAGCTCAGGATTACAGGCAGGTCAGTCTCACTGCTGTCCCTGTGAAGATTGGGAATGTCTTTCTGGAAAGCATGCAAATAGATGAAGGAAAAGCAGGCAGTAGTCGGCATGGGTTAGGAAAAGATAATCATGTTCAATCAACCTTATAGGCTTCTAAAATGAAATGAATAGATTGGTGGACACAGAAAACAATGGGTTAATGGGTTATACTTTCACAGCAGATGTGATATTCTACTATCTCTCCATTGTGAGAGAAACCATAAGGGTCCCTATTCATCTAAAGTGCTGTTATGCATTATGTAAATCTAACTTAAAATTTTGTGACTATAGATTTAGAGATAAACATTCAGAACTAAACTGTGTGTCTTTGTTGCTGAGATGAAGACAGTTTACTAAGTCTCACATGAATGTTCCCATTTATAACAGTACTCTGCTTTCAAATTTAGGTCGTTATCAGTACAAGCATCAAGTGAGTGACAGAAGTTCTAGGATCTTACAGCAGTCCAGAGAAAAGTTTCTCATACTTAAGAAAAATGAGATATCAAGAAAAATATTGAAGATTCTCTTTACTTCGGGACCCAGAAAATCAGAGCATTTCTCTCCATATTAGAGAAAAATGTAGAAACTATTAGAAGAAAGTAACAGCACTCTGTCAGAAAATGCAAGTTGTGTCTCTAAATCTTCTCTCCAGTTATCCCTACAAGATACTGTGCTAGAAGAATTATCATAAAAGTCTTAGAATTGTTTGTGTTGGATAGACCTTAAAGATCATTTAGTTCCAACCCTTCTGCCATCAGCAGGGATACCTTCCACTAGACCAAGTTGCCCATCCAACCTGGCATTGAACACTTGCAGGAACAAGGCATCCACTTCTCTGGGCAACCTGTTTCAGTGTCTCACTACCCTCACCGTAAAAAATTTCTCTCTAATATCTAATTTAAACCTGCTGTCTTCCAGTTTAAAGCCATTCTTCCTTGTTCTATCACTACATGCCCTTGTTAAAAGTCCTTTTCTGGCTGTCTTTTAGGCCCCTTTCAGACACTGGAAGGTGCTCTAAGGTGTGCCCAGAGCCTTCTCTTCTCCAGGCTGAACACTATTTAAATGTTTCTTCCCTGTGTGTGCATTTCGCAACTGAATGTCACAACTTTTTTACTTTCTCAATGTATTGCACTACAGAAATCTGAAGAAGTATGAAGGAATATGACTTTATTAGTAATTCTTAAATAACATAAATTGTCTGTATTCTGTCTTTCCTGCAGAAAGTCACAAGAAACTGTGATTGAAGATCCTCTTTTCTCCATTACAAAGTTCTTTATTTGGCAAGGATGAGTCCTTGCACCTGAGAGGTGTTGAGTAAGTGGCTTCAGAGCCTCACACATTTCGTGTTGAATTAAGAAGCTTCATATGCTGAATACCTCAGATTGGAATCTCTCTCACTGTTAGTGCATTCAGCTTGCCATGGAGCTTCATTTCCACTAATGAAAAGCAGATTCTTTACACATTTGTTCTGTCATAAATTTTGTGGTCTGATCCACATGTTAACTGGAGTACAAGGACATTTGGTTGGATACACTACTGAAACATTCTTTGTAGTGCATGTTACTTTTCATTAGGTAGGAGAGGATATTTTTACTTCTTCTAATAGAGTGATAAAATAAAACACATTTGGGGGTTGAATTACATGGTCACAGTCATCACAAAAGTAATTGCCATCAAGTAGCTGTGCCACTGAGGGTCTACAGTGACAAACAATGTACTTTGAGAGTACACTTTTGTCTCTTAAGTTGAGCTTCTTCCATAAGCCATCAGAAGATCTTTAAACAAGTTATTAAGGTCAGGGTTTTTTTGAATAATGTTCCAATGTTTCCCTGATAATTGCTTGGATTCTGCCTACCTATTCTTTAACCTAGTGACATGGCTAATAGAAAGTTATTTGTGTTTTGATGCAGAGTTGTTTCAATAAGAGCTCCACTCATGCTTTTCTAACTCCAGGTTTATTCTAGGCATGAGGGAATTGTGCTTAAGGCAAGCACCTATAAAATAAATAAAACTTCTTTCTCAGCCCATCAGACCTTTTCAATAAAGGCCTTTATGTTAGAGAATCTCTTGAATATAAAATGTTATTTAATCAGTAAGTCCCAGCTTTTATTAAAGCGAGCAATTTTTGTATGATTTCTTTTTCTCGTGAATAGGTGTATTTTCTATGATAGGCAATATTTCATCTTGAAACTTGTTAGTAAAACCATGTATCAAAATAACGTCCTTTTTTCCCATTATGTTCAATATGGAGATGCAATATTTTACAAATTTTCTCTGCACCTGTCAAAATAAACAAAATATAATTTCCAGGATAATTTGTAATGAATTTTAAACTTTGGGTTTTTTTCTTGGCAAGTTACATTTTCATCTTTACAATGTGGAAATAAAGAAGATTCATGTATGTTTTTCTTTGGATATATAACATGCCACTTTGACTGGAATAAATGAGTAAGCTTACACTAATGTATATAATGTCTACTAAGTAATTCAGAAATTATTATGTGTACATATTTTGGAAATGAAATAACTTGCATATTAATTATACTTCCCCACTTATTTAAGTGCTATTTTCAACATACTTGTTTTTGTAAGAAAAACTCCATGTAAAGCCTATCTTTTGATTTATGATGAAAAACAGCAAAATAGAATGATAACTCTCCCTCCACCTCTGACAGAAACAGCACTTTATTCTTTACTTCAATGCTAGAATTCTAACTCCTTATTTGGAAGAAACCCCAGAGTCTTTATGTGGAATGAAGAAAGTACTCTTCTATCTCTTGACATTAACATTGACATTGAACTAGATGATCTGGAAAGTCTCTTCCAACCTGGATGGTTCTGTGACTCTGTGATCAAAAAAAAAACCAAACCAAACCAAACCACGAAGTACAGAAAGAGAATACTTGTAATTGAAGTGAGTATCAGTTCTGACTAAAATCCTTGTGGAAAACATGCAAAAGGGCATTAAAAGTGCTTGTAAAGGATCTGAAAAAGTAAAGTTTTGGAAGAATTGTCCAAACCATAGTGATGCTAGCCAGGAACTGATGACAAGTAAAATAAAACCTCTAAATATAAAGCTGTGAGAGTTTACAATTTGAAATATGGAGCCCAAATTAATTATTTGTGTAATTTGAATGAAGTCAGTTGGAATTATCCCAGGAATGAATATAGCCCAATTTGTTAAAGATATGGTACTGTAAATACTGCACTGTGTCAGATGTACATCTGTTCAACAACTGCCCTCAGCTAAATAAATAAGAGACTCTTTCCCCTAAGCTAAAAGTAACTTAAACGCTTAACTCAGACTGTCCCATTCTGTCAGGGTGCAGAAGTGGCCTTCAAACAAAGCATCTCTGTATTTTTCACTTGGAATCAAGTAAGGCATCTAAAAATAATTTAAAGAAAGAAAAGAAACAAAAATAAAAGAGAAGAAATTACCAAAGATCAGAAAGGAATAAAGGAAGGAGGGCAGCATGAAGGGGTATTCAGAATACAGCATTCAGTCACTAGCAGTCTGATCTTCAAAGGGTTTTAACCAAGTCATTAAAATAGGAGGTTAGTTTTTAATGAGAAGGTATACAAGATGCCTAGTATAATTAGACAGTGGGCTCTGAGGATTTACAGGACTTAGGAATTTTTGAAAGAGAAGAAATAGCTGAGCAAACTGAGTTTAGCAAGTACAATCCCTAATATTTTGCAAGCTTTGTTTTAATATTATTATTATTATTATTATTATTAATATTATTGCACTTCAACCCCAGCTGAGAACCAAGCCCCATATATCCACTTGATCTCTCTCTCACCAGTGGGATGGAGGAGAGAGCAGGAAGAATAAAAGATAAAGATGGTTTAAGAGGTAAAGCAAAAGTTGTGTGCACACAAGCAAAGTAAAACAAAGAATTCATTCACCACTTCCCATGGGCAGGCAGGTGTTCAGCCAGGAGAATAGGGCTCTATTGCATGTGGTTGTGACTTGGGAAGACATACACCATCACTCTGAACAACCCCCTCCCTCTTCCTCCTTATTCCCCCAGCTTTATATGCTGAGTATGATGCCATAAAGTCTGGAATATCCCTTAGGTCAGCTGGGGTCAGCTGTCCCAGCTGTGTGTCCTCCCAGCTTCTTGTGCACTCCCAGCCTTCTTCTAGTGGTGTGGGGTGAGGGGCAGAAAAGATCTTGACTCTGTTTAAGCCCAGCTCAGCAACAACTAAAAGATCTCTGACTTATCCACACTGTTTCCAGCACAAATTCAAAACATAACCCCATACAACTTAATGAAAAATAACTGTTCCCCAGCCAAAACCAGCACACATATATATGTTTTGAACCTTGTGAGGCACTGTGAAACAACAGTTCCTTCCTCACTAGCAGATTCATTGGAAAATCCTACTGTGGATTGTACTGGATCCTTTATCTTCTCTCCCCACCATCCTCACACAGTGAAAGCTATCGTTTTTGTTTACTAGATGATCCATCATGTACAAAAGAGTTTAGTAGGGTCAGTAAGTGAAAGCAAGGCCATGCTTTCATGAAGGATTTTTTTTTTTCCCTTTGTTTACTGCTATGCATATAAAAGGCTCAAGTTCTATACAAATGCATCATTTACTTGAAATACTGATAAGTTGTCCTAGTGATAAACACCTCTAAATTCTAGAAAGTTACAAATGTTTAAGGTAGAGTGAAAAAAAAAGTAAGGGTTGTTATAGATAGAGAAAATATTTAAATTATATCTTGCTCACACAAATATGAAGCCTACAGAAGCATTGTTTGGAGTTATATTTCTCTCTAGTTTAATCTAGTAAATCTAGTAGAGATGCTTTTTTGCTTTTTTTTTTTTTTCCGTTTCATGGACCCTTTTCCTTTACTTTGCTTTTGCTTTCCTTGCCTAGATGTGGTGGCCTCCTTCTTGAGCTCCCTGGCTCACTTTTTTTCTATATGAGAGGGCTTTTTGCATGTAAGCACTTACCAACCTTTTTTATTTTTAGGAAATAAAAGAGCTGAATGCACGTTTTAATACATTTTTAATGGCTGGTACTGACAGACAAGACACTTTGTTGGTATGGTCTTACATTACTATTATGTTAAAAGACTTTTATTTTTATCAATATCTATTGTGCCGTCTGGTTAAAATGACAAAGACTCCCACGCTGAGCAAATTGAACAAGCTTTTCACTTCATTGAAGAAAAGGACCAGTTCTGGCTGCAATGGCTTTTTTTTTTGGAGAGGGGGAGTCATTGTTCACATTCTATTGACTCTATAGTTCCTGTTAAATAATGTTCATGTATTATTAAGAGAATATTCATCTTTAGTGTACAAATAACTTTCTTTAAAACAGTTCAATTTAAAGTATTTCCTCCTGAGACTTGGTCTTCTGCTGCCACCTATAGCCAATATAAGGTATTGTTGTATGCAGTGCGTGTTTTGTCACACAGTTTCAGAGACATTCCTTCAGTTTTATGTATCAGAATTATTTCGTTTATAAAATATACTGGAGAAAGTAACAGAGAGATGCTGAAAGAGAAATCATAGGACCGGAAAAAGCCATTCTTATTGATTTATAGTCAAAAACTTTTAGCTCTAGAATGAACATATTTTGGTCCATTTATTGTCTCTCCAAAAGTGAAAAGAATTCCTTCTTTTGACTACATACATCAGTTCTGTTCTGTGTTTGGTCATTGTTTGCTGTGCCTCTTGTGTTCAAGACAGCACTTAGTGATAAGGTTTTCTGGCATCTCACTCCAAGCTGGTGAAATACCCTTTTGTATGTCCTTCATGCTCATTGTCCTTTTGCTGTATCAGATTGGAAGGAAAATTCAGACTGGTGGTTTTCTTGTCTTGTTTGTAACACACAGTACAGATTAAATTCTGCCAGGCTCCAGGCCTCCTGGAGCTATAAATCTCACAACAGGCACTGCACAGATGTGTGTCAGAAGGAATACCAACCTTTGCCTCATTCTGCTGAACCTCTGTGGGCACTGTGAAAGAAACCTCTGCTAAGCAATTGTACAGCATAATGAAGTGTTAAAAAAGGTGTAAAAACGAGAAAACCTCAGGATATTTTCCTTTACTCAAACATGGTGATCCACCTTCGACAGAGGCTTGAGATCAAAATGACTCTTCTTCAGCTTCTTCTTCTTCAGTTCCATCTCTGGGGTCCTGTCCCAGTGGCAGAAACAAGCTCCTGATACACATTCAAACCATAGCATATTGTAGCAATATAGCTGCAATGCAACGTGGAGCCAACTCTTTCCTGTGCAGAAGAAAAATAATAGCTTAGACTGTGAACACTGAAAGGCAACAGATAGTTTTGCGTGTGTGTGTTGTGGGGGAAAGGGGAGGATCAGTATCAAAATCTCAACTTGGGAATCCTCAGGAGGAAGCCTGCTACATGCTAGTTAAGACTGGTAAAGGCTAGCTGTAATTTTCATATTTGAATGTGGCTATGTAAAAGTGTCACTTCCTGAATTCTCCAGTCATTAAAGAGGCATGAGACAGAACCACCAGCTGAGACAATAAGCAGACATTATGCGTCTGCATGTGAACTACTTAGGTTGGGAAAAATGGAGATGGAAGATCAGGACAAGTAAAGGAGGGGAAAAAAAAAGAGAGCAAGAGCAAGTGGCTTCAGGAAACAGGAGGCAGCCTGGAAAGAATAAGGTGAAAATCACTGCTGGAGGAAAGGTCTGAGAAGCAGGTGAATATCCCAGATGTCAGACATGACATCTCACAAGGAGAAGGTGACATGGGAGTGGTCAGGGGCCTTGTCTGATGTCCCCGAAACTGGCTAACTGCCAGCAGCGGCATGGTGTGAAAGAGGCACAACTTTATGCCTGATTTTCCCAGACCAGCAGGAACCCCAGTGTGGCAAGGGGAAGCTGAACCTAGAGAGTGTAATACAGGAGAAATTGAGCAAGTGTTTGTTATAAATGAAAGTGGAAGCTTTAATTTTGATGGTTCTCTAATTTTGATGGTTCTTGAATAAACATCAATTTACGTATCCACTATGATTTTTAGTTTCTCTGGTCTCCATCATCAGGACAGACCATATCCTGCCCAGAAGCAAAAGTTACAAAGAACCCCTGGTAAAGTTCCTACAAACTCAGTAGATCCCAGCTATGGCTTGTTCAGCTCTGTTTTCTTTGAAATAAAATTTATTCACAAACTAAGAAATAAATCCCATAAGTATAAGCATAATTCTTAAATTGAGCACTGCAAATTAAATTGGTTTAGTCACTGTGATGCTGGATCTGTGATGCTTCTGAGGAACTTAGACCTGAAGAATCTTAGGTTTAGATGTCTGTGTTTCATGGGTACAGAAAAACTAAAAACCATTGTGAATTTACAAATATTTTAATAAAATAGAGGAGTTCTTTCCCTGATAAAAAAATAATTGTTGGTGACATCTTTTCCTATTAGACCAACATTGTTTTATTCATCAAATAGACCTAAATTTAAAAAAGAAACCAATCGCCCCCCCCCTTAGTCTCATCATAATTTTCTTCCTTACTCTCATTTTCACTTTTATAGATTCCAGGGCCTGAAAGACCCATGAAATTTCTGATTGACCTTCTGCTTAGCACAATTTTTAGCCCTGTTCAGTGCCTTCTCACAATAACACATTTGCATAACTATGTTTATCAGCTACAATGACCTTCCTCTTGCCTTCTACCAGTCATTGTAATTTAACACAAGAGGTACTTCATATACTACAGATTTTAATATGCCTTTTGCTGAAGAAGGGCTCATTTGTAAACACAGCCAGAATGTAAGTTTCATGTTTAAATTTACTCATAGATGTGCATTGTGTCTATCACTACTTCAATATATCCATTAGGTGATTTTTATGTCAAATAATATTTTTACCTGCAGAGAAATAAGTTTTATTTCTTGGGTTCTTATTCTTAGTAGTAAAATATAAGAAAAAAATAGTTCAAAGCCACCAATAGCAGATTTGAAATAGCAGACCCTTACAGGTCTAGTACCCTTGTTTTCTGCTTTATCTTACACTCAAAACCAGGAAACATACACCAAATTACACTAAGCAGTTAATAGGGCAATTATTTTCCAGATTATTTCTACATATTAAAATATAAACTGTGAAAAAAAATATTGCCACATTTCGTAAATCTATCCTTCAGGTTCTTTTTTTTTTTCTCCCAAAAAATTACACCAGTTGCTATTTATTCTCTGTAATTTTTTATTAACTGCTGACAGAAATTACAAGGGCTAATTGCTGTATACTTTCATAAACACATATACTACATATTTTGATGTTGCCATTTTGAAGTCAAATGAACTGCTAAATGAGAATGAATAATGTGTACAAGAAGAGTCTGAACTTTTCATTTTGATGGAAAAAGCAAAACCAATGTTATTTTCACAGGAAATAATTATTTTGCAAACATGCACTAATTAGTGTCCAGACTCTGGTTCTCTTTTCAGATTATTAATATGAATTTTTACAGACTCTTCAAGAAATACTGCAAAGTTCAAGACCAATATAATAAATTTTATTTGTTCCTGTGTGAATAGTGTAAATATGTATTAAAGGTTTTGCTCCTTATCAGCCAAAATGCACACTCATCACTCACCCCCAACTGTCTCCTTTGCCTGAGAACAGGTATTTTTATTTATCTTAATGAAGGGGATAACACTATTTCATTGGCATGGATTGCTACCATGAAAAAAGTCTGAGAAATCAATCCTGGATTAAGGACTGAAGGATTTGGCCTAATATCTGTAAAATATGAGAATATAATTCTTTTTCAAGGAAGAAGAATTATCATCATCTATTGTCTGTTGATGAACTCTGCGATGACTGCTTCACATAGCACTCTGGGTAGCAGTAAATGACTATTGCACTTGAGAAGTCAGATTTATTTTGCACACGTAACACATTATTTTCATTCTTGGTCTTCGAGGACTCTTCGTTCAGAATCTAAAATGTTTCATCAAACAATGTAGCATCTGTTAAAATCATAATCACTTGTACCAAAATTCATATTAAAAATATACTGTACTTTACTTCCTTTGTATTTATTGCCCCCCAGAATAGGTGTCTTAACAATTTCAGAGATATATAGCAGGCTTATATGTTGGAAAAAAAGTGTTTCACTATATTTTCGTTTTTAGCTAACATCAGAAGCACAGCAATGTTAATTTAGAAAAATAAATAGGCTTTAACTGTTTTTATGGGCAATGCAAAGACAAAGTAATAAAGCAAGCATGTGGGCTTTATTAATCTATCATGACTAGTGTTATTAGCATGAAATATATTATGCAGACTTTAGTCAATTTGCAGTGTGATTTGTAAGAAATTAAACCACGGCTTGTTAGTGTGAAGGTGAAGAGGAATCTTAAATTCTACTAGACCTTGCTGTTGAATCTTAACTGTAGGTAAAAGACTCAAGAAACCAAGAAGAGATGAAAGAAAGGATCAAAGAATGTCAAAGATGCCTACTGCTGCATGGCAATTGTCATTTTGGCAGCCAGTAACCATTGTCTTTTTAAAACCACACTAAAGGCATGAAAATACAAATATTAGTTTAAGAGTAACAGACTAATCTCTTTTGAAGTTCTGAGTCTCCTTTTCATTGTCTTTCATGTGTTTGTTCACTGGATCATTCTGTGAATATTTATTTTTAACCCTGGGACATGCATTAGCAAATGACAAGGTAAAAAAGCAAAACCTGATCTTTTTTTTTTTTTTAATGCTGTTTTCTCTTTTTCATATATTTGTCCTTTTCATTTTCTTTAAGGGTCATGAAAGTGCTTTAAGTTTCTGTTTCTTTATGAAGAAGCAGCATAGCCTGGAAACATACTAATTTTTAAACTGGATTCTCTCTGCACATCAGGAAATCCTGTCTTGAATGGAGGGAGAGAGGTGAGGGGAAATTTAGTCTTGCAGAAAATCTTCAAGATTTGTGCAGTCCCTTGACTTGACTAACACAGCAATTTGTCTTAATGCATTTCTGTTTGAGAAACACCCAATGATATCTAGGGTCAAAAACTTCTATTGTTATAAACATTAGGGGGGACCTGTATGTACTTCAAAGTTAGTTCAAACTAAAATAAAATGTTTAAAAATATTTAGCAGCCAAGTAAATCAGTACAGAAGCCATACAGACATACATGTCTCTCTGAAATTTAATTTTTTTTTTCCTTCGAGGGAAAAATAAATTATTTATTGAAATGATTTAGTGAAAGAATGCTGTCATTTTACCTGTAAGTTCGGTAGGTAATATGTCTTTTACACCTCCCAAAGAAGAATCAGAAGCCTTTTTAAACAAAGATCCAGAAGTTCGTTGAAATATTATCAACAAGTGAGACAAAAACAAGAAGAAAGTGTGGGTTTGTGGCCTGAATCTCTGTGCTTTATGCATACAATCAAAGACATGAAATACAAAACACTGTTAAGGGCCTTTTGTCCTACTTGACTATTACACAAAAGAAATTAGGTCATTCATTTTAGAGCAAACCTAAGCATGGTACAATGAGGTTGTACACAACCCTATGAAGTGATGATCTTATGTTCTACTTATTCCTTATTCTGATTTTGATGTTCAAAACTGAGGCAAATAATTTTTAAAACACTTAGGAAAAGCTTGAGTACATCAAAATCTCAAAAATAAAACCTGATACAATTAAATGGTACATGTGTCATATTAAAACAATTGGAATGCATCCCAAGAGGACAAAAAAAAAATCACAAAAGATTAGGGACATATTTCAAAATACATCACTGAAGCAATCAACAATCATTAAAATGAACAACATATCACCATAGGGAGTCTTAAATTAAAAATCCTTCATACTTCAGAAATCAGTATAGTTAGTGTTGCCAATGGTACACTTGGGATTATTTTAATATACTATAGGATCTGGCTGTTTGTTTGATATGCATAGTTACCCCTTTGATCAGTTATCATTTGTAATTTCCGGTTTTTTTTATTATTATTTTGCAGATAACATTTCCAGTGATTTATCATCAGTCCTCTGTTTTAATGGAGGGGTTATTGTTTATTACACTAAATAGTTTTACCTCTTAGAGAGGATTATTTTGTCTTTTTTTTTTAGGAAGAGGAAGAGGCAATTTGCCATATTTCATATTGCCCAACTTCTGTTTAATGGTGAGGACATTTAACCTAAAGATGCTTGCTGGTGGCTACACTTCAACTAGCCATCGTGCAGAAGAAAACAAATTTGATCCAGCATTTTACTCTATGATCTTTTAGTACCAATATATAGAAATATCAGTGTCATTCAGTCCTGGCTTTACCTATTTAAAAAAAAAAAAAAAATCATTAGTGGATTGAGGATTTAATCTGTGTCTCTTTTGCAGACACTGTTTCTATGACTTTTTTTTTTCACTTGAAGAGAAGTTGAGGAAAAAAGAGGGAAGTATTTTCCATTTTATTCCTATCTGATATAATCTGTATGAAGATTCAAGATAGAATTTATGTAGATATTCAGAAGAACAAATATCTACAGTGTGAATAATAATGCATTTTAAAAAATGGTGCAGATACAGACTTTATAATAAAGAGACCGTAGCAAGAGAAAGATACTTTTATAAAAATATTGTAAATGAAACTTGAGAAATATTCTCAAATTTTGTTTCATTGCAGTTATAAATAGTGATGAAGGAGCTTTTTGAAAGGAATAAATCACATTAAAAAATATGTGATTGAAGGGAAATAGTTGATATTTATTATAAGAGCTAAAATTTAGACAACCCAACCTATAGTTATTCAAGTCATCAGTGATATGTTGGTGTTGGGCTAGAAGGTTCTAGCCCTCCATTTGCTCTTACTGTGCCATTAAATTTTACAGAAGAAGTGCTAGAGCTGAAAGCAATTTCTGCTTGTGTTTCTGTTTTGATATTGTGAAGTGCATTCCATGAAGAACAGGACTGCTGTGTACTAAAATAAGCACTTAATGCCAGCCTCTTCTGCAAAGAGCAACAATGATCTCTAGTGGCAGCAAGTTTTATTTCAAGTTTAGTGATAATAAAAAGAAGGTGTTCTGCATCCTCATTTAATTTAGGTTGATTGTGTTGATTGTGAAAAAGTTTTCTTTTTTAAAAAAAAGCATTCAAGTAGCAGAAGTTAATGAAACTTAATTCCACTTATTCAGTCTTTGTCTCCTTTCAATACATATTCAAGCTTTCAAATCTAACATCCCCTTTGAAAATAACCCAGTTTTACACATGCAACTGTCTGCTATATTTTTTGTTTCACAAACTCTTTCAGACATATTACTTTCATAACAATTTTCAGCCGAGCCCTAAAAATTTCTGAGTTACTGTTGATACAACAGAAAACAAAAAAATGATAAATTCACTCTTCCCTGTATACAGAGTAGCTTTATACTGTCTTTATATATTTGTAATTTATTTTCCATCAAAAATATTAGGTTTTGGCCACGCAAACCAGCAGCATTTTGTTATCTAGGAACACATTATTAATAGTATGATTAGGAATTCTTGTAAAATTTTTGTATTTAAAGTTGACTCAGGATTACAAGATACTGGGTTTTCCATTAGTTTTGAAGGAAAAGAAAGAAAAAAAAATCAAAAATCAAAACTCTTTTCTTTCCATATGCTGTCCTCATTCTGTTTTAAAAATATTAGGCCAATAGTGTTTTTTGAACCTCATAGCTGCTTACATTATGAAAATGTGTTTTCATCTCTCATTCTTTGTATCCTTTCAGAGATAGCAAAGAAATGCAAGACAAAGCAAGGCTGCATTCATACATAGGTGTAAGGAAGAATCTCAATTATTCATCTTATTGAAAATTATTTACATAGACTCTGTGGCCATTAAATCTCTGGTCAAAAGTTCTGTGAAGCCATATAAATCTGTTTCCCTTTGGGATCCAGAAAACTATGTTTACTATTTTTCTAAGGTCACCTTAATTATTTTGGAGGACTATATATGTTAGATGTATAATGCAGGGCACAACAGAAAATGTACTGACAACCTTTCAAATTGGAACAGAATCATAAAATGGTTTGGACTGGAAGAGACCTTTAAAGTGGAGTGGAGCAGAGGGGCAGAATCCTCCCTTCACCCTGCTGCCCATGATGCCTTTCATGCAGCCGAGGACACATCTGGCTCTCTGGGCTGTGAGTGCACAGTGCTGGGTCATGTCCAGCCTCTCATCCACCAGCACCCCCAAGTCCTTCTGGGCAGGGCTGCTCTCGATCTGTTCATCCCCAGCCTGTGCACTTGGCCTTGTTAAACCTCATGAGATTCCCTTGGGCCCGCTTCTCGAGCTTGTCCAGGCCTCTGTGGATTGCATCTTGTCCTTCAGGTGTGTCAACCACACTGCTTAGCTTGGAGCCATCTGCAAATTTTTGAGCTATTGACAGTTTCTGTCTGTATGCAACAGCTCAGCCTGTTCCTTATTCACATATCAGTCCATGTATTGAATCCATCTCTGTCCAGCAAAAGAGAAGGATGATGTGGGGGACTGTGTCAAAGGCTTTACAGAAGTCCAAAAGACTTCTGTAGAGACAGAAGTCCAGTCTAAATGACATCTGAAGCCCTTCCCTTGTCCAGAGATGTAGTCACTCCATCATAGAAGGCCACTGGGTTGGTCAGGGCAGACTTGCAGGACTTGCCCTTTGTGAAGCTATGCTGGGTGTTCCAAATCACCAACCTGTTCTCCATGTGCCTTAGCAGAGCTTCTAGAAGGATCTGTTTCATGATCTTCCTAAAGAAGTGAGACTTATAGGTCAGTAGTTCCCAGAATTCTCCTTTCCACCCTTTTGAAAGATGGGTCAAGAAAAGTAAGATATTCTCTTTTATACCAGTACAATTATGTAGTGCAGGTATTTTTGCTAGATGTATGATGGAAACCTTGACTTCTGTCAGGAACAGAACATTCAGCTTTCTTATTCTCCTTTAGTTTTCCTCTTGCCACATGCTTTTTTACTTGGCTTCACTTTTCCCCTTGTTTGTTTTTTTGCTTGGTTTTGTGTTTGGTTTTTGGGGGTTTTTTGTTGGTTGAATTGGATTGGGTTGGGTTTTGTTCATGATACATATATTATTACTATGTTTCAAGGAACTTATAGTGTCTAAAGGATGTTGTTGATTAATTGTTTATCTGTGTTTAAGAGCAAGGAACTCAGGGATCTAAAAGATGTGCTGTGAAACATATTTGTGAAACATATCAAATGAATTCCCTAATCCTAAAACATTTGGTGTTAAGAATATGTACAGTGACAGACAGAGCACCAAGTTTCAAAATGGATCCCAAAGCAGCTGGTAGTCTGAACAGTGCTTCCTAATGACATAGTCCTGCTTGGAGTTAGTCAGTGGAGAAACACTGAGAGTCAAAAAAATCTTCACTTACATTTTCAAGCTGAGATGTTTTTCCTGTTTTGTGATGAGATGTTCTCCTTTAAAAACCTATAACCTTTCTCCAAAAGCAGAAAACCCTGTTTAGTTTACGCCCCCTCATTATATAGTAGAGAAATAGCCTTCTTGTCAAGACAGTGAAAGACTTTTCAGGCCACGCTTCTGTAATCTGTATAAGTAGTATTAATACTCTATTGCCTTTTTCCTTGTAAGATTTTCAAAGTGAAATCTATGCTAGAGAGAGTTTTACCTCTTACCTTTTAAAGATCCTAGTAGTACGTCATCTTCTGAGGACGGACGGACGGACAAAAGAAAGAAAGAGAGAAAGAAAGAGAGAAAGAAAGAGAGAAAGAAAGAGAGAAAGAAAGAAAGAGAGAAAGAAAGAAAGAGAGAAAGAGAGAAAGAGAGAAAGAGAGAAAGAGAGAAAGAAAGAAAGAAAGAAAGAAAGAAAGAAAGAAAGAAAGAAAGAAAGAAAGAAAGAAAAAGAGTATAAGATAGAACACTGCTATTTTAGCCTCAACAGCTTGTGACACACAGTAACAATGATGCTGTTTTGATGGAAAAGTTAAAAAAAAAAAAAGAAACTTTTGTCTTGGTTATATTTTTCCTCACTGGCACTATTGGTAAGAGAAATTTTCAGCATTAAAGTTCTACTGGCTGCCTGATGATTTTATTTATATTTGTATTTATGTGAATTTGCCACAAAATCTGGTAACTCAGTATATGAACTTGTACACACACATCCATATTTTCCTGGCTTTCACACTCCATGACCACACAATTTTTGCTACTTTGAAAGAGATGAGGAAGCTACAGCCAGTAAAGAAGCTGTTTTCTTGCTTAGAAGATGTAGTCAAAACTAGCTCATTATGGCAGGGCTTTCAAGATTTCACTATCTCCATATATGTTCGTAGATACAATCAAGGCATTCATATTTAATTGCTCCTTAGTATACTGCATACTTAGGGCTTAGCTCCTTCAAAGCCTCTTTCTTTTCCTTTGTATTAATACAACAACAGATATCACTCAATGTAATATGATTCTTGGTTCCTGGATATGCACATTTTGGATGTAGACTGCTTCCCATGAAGATTGCTTGACCACACATATATTTTCCTGATGACCCTTCCAGACAGCCATTTTCGTTCAGTGTTTAGCCTGAAGCAGACTCTGGTGTTTGTCTATACAACATTTGACACTAAGAGAGAAATCTGTAATACTTTTGTCAGCATGTTTCATTTTTTTAAAATAGTCTGTGCACACATAGGTTGCACAAAAGGGCATCCAGAGTTGGGCAAAAGAACAGAAAAGGCGTAAAGTACTTCCATTCACTCAAATTACCTGAAGCTTCTTTTCCTTGTTGTAATCCTTCCCTTTCACTTTAATCACCTCCTGTCATTGAACTGGCAGGTGAATTCTTCCTTCACAGTAAAGACTTTCTCCTTTTCCTTCCCAGTGTTTCTCTCCACCCCAGCACCATCATTTCAGACCCAGCAAACTCCTTTCAGCCTTCCTCATCCACCACCTGTTCTGTCACCACTTCCTACATCACTGCAGAGCCTGGAGCTGGCTCTGCCAACAGCCTTTTGACTACAACAATTTTACATAAACTTTGTCATTCTTTCTAGCATAATTGCTGATCATAGCTGGTTGTGCAGGCATTAGGCACAGGTGTGCATGTATTTAATTATACACATTAGTCTAGTACTGCTTAGATCCCAAAAGAAAAATATTTGAACATGGGCAGCAGACTACCATCTGGGATAACAAGATGCAACACGTGACAGCCGTTTCCCACTGGAAGAGAGTCTAAAGGCCAAAAGGGTTGTTAATACTTCAATTAAATTTTTTTCCTAATATAAACAAAAAGGCACCAAAAGTCAACATTTAAAAGATGCTAATCTCTTTATCTTTCAGAATTCTAGAGCTACAAATCCCAGTTTGCAACATCCAAGAAAAGGCTTTCAGGTATTGAGGAGCAGGCTCAGAGGAGGAATGGAGTGTCTCAGAGTGCTTTCTAAGTTATTTATTTGCATGAACCAAAAATCAGGAATTTGATGTTCCTGATTACATATAGACTGATAAAAGTTACTTGTAATAACCCAGCTAGAGCTCAAGCCTGCGACAATACCAGGGCACCAGTCACCCTCAAGAAATTTCTTGACTCATTCAGTAACAGTACATGGTCAAATGATTTAGCTTCCCAGTCAATTAGTACAATGTTGAACCCCCTTAATTAAATAAATAATAATCAATTGTCCATGCTATATAGACATGAATTCTCTTTTTCACTCCATCTTCAGGTCAAGTAACTAGTTGCTTGTGGAAGAAAAATTGGGTGGAGATTTATTAATAGTTCACTGCAAAGGTTGCTCTCCAAATGTATGAAAAATATTGCTTCATATTTGATTATCTTCACTATAAGTTTTTCAACATTACCTAAAAGGAGTTTTGTCTTTAGATCCTCGATGACATCACAAGATATGTAAAATATATAGTTTGAAATGTCTTGGTGGTAGGGTATGATGCCAGCTTCACAGCTTCTTCAGACACTCCAGGTGGTTCTTCAGAACTTTACAGACACTTTCACTTGAAAAAAAAAAATTAAAATAGAGTAAAAAATAATAATATTTATGTTTTAGGCCTACAACTACACCACAAGAGGCATCCCTGTTCAAGTGATCTGAAACTCTAGAGCCTCACTCAGTCATCCTCCATCATAATCATTTGTTAAGGCATGGATAAACACTGCTACCAAAAGTATTTGCTAATGTAAGCCTGAGAAGGTCCTGTTCTCTGGTACTTTGCTGAGAATCACAAAATTTTAGGTTCTTCCTATATATTTTAAAGGCACAACTAAGAAAATGAAGCATCACCAGTAATTTTATCTACTTAGGTAGATTAAGGTTGCAGTCTGAAAAGTCCCACTTTTTCTGTTGAATGTGTAAGGACAAAACTGGAATCTGAAGACTCAGTTAGGATTTCCATCTTTGTTCCTATTTCATGGTAAGAGTTAGCCTTTAGGAATAGGATTCACACAAATTGGCAGGCTGAGCAAGGTATGCATAAGAGTAGGGTAAGAGCTATTATTTAATGTCAGCCACAAGCTCTCGATGGAAAAGTCACTTAACTGTGTCAATCATTTCTCACAAAATGCACCTGCAAGATCCAAATTAAAATCTTCTTATTTTTGTGGAAGGGATTTAAAGACATATTTCCTAAACTGCTCTATTATTGCACTCTATTTTAAGGTACTGTTCTCATAATCTTACTCAAAGCCATTCCCCTCTATAAATCATAGTAATTGGGTCAAAGAGACAGGAACATTCAACATGGGTTTGTGATAGGACCAAGTGTACAGAACACACTCTGGATGTCTTTGCGTCACTCATGTTGTGATTTTGCCAGTCCCTGTAGATAAACACTTGAAGACGAACAAAAATACGTTTTAATAGTAAAAATATTAAAACCAAGCAGTAAATATAAATTTGATAATTCACATGTAGTCAGTAGAAATATAGACAACTAGTGATTAAGGCATACACAGAATTAAGCAACACAGAGAAGGGGTTGTGAGCTCTGTGTGGTGTCTTTTATTAAACTCTTAAGGAATTTAGCACTTAGGTACAAATGCTAAAATTACTCAGGACTCAAAGGCTGTAAGCACTATATCTCACCATAGTTTTATGAAATCCAATAAAGTTTGCAACATCCAAGCAATCTTAGAAGAAGAAAATTTATACATTAGATGCAATAAAATCTGATCACTGCACATTAACAGCTATCCTACAATTATAATTTTTTACTTTCTCTTGTTGTTTCAGTTTATTTTAATTTTTATGTGATGAGACAACCCCTCTTCATGTTCTGAAATATTCTGAAAAACAGATGTTATGGCAATATGATCTTGTGGAAAACTTTTTCAACCATATAAAAGACAAATAGTCTTGCAAAAGAAAAAATAAAAGAAAGCAACAACTTAGAATGACAGTTATTTCATATACCTGTTTGACTAGGAGCTAAAGAATAGTCTTGTTAATTTTGGAATTTTACTAGAATGGATTACCACTATATCCTAACACAAGGAGTATCCATTTAAAATAGGTTTTAGTAAATTAAACTGAATACAGCTTTAAATATTCCTAACAAAACACCTGTTGTTACTTTTTTGCTGATTCTTTCCTCCAAATCTCAAAAATACACAATCATATTCGAAAAAATGAAAAAATACAATCCTCTAGAACTTCCTCTGACTTTGTGAAAGGCCTCTTTAAAAATAAGATACATATAAGTGAAGAAGTGTGTAATTTTAGGAGTTACAATTCTCAAAAGCCATTAGATGTGTTTTGTGTGGTATATATGGTAGCGGGTGAAAAACAGAAGAAAAAGACTCAGAAACAGATGTTATATCTAGGTAGGAAAGAAATATAACAGAAAGTTTAAATTAAAGAGAAACATGCCCAAGCTGGATTTCTAATCTATGGATGCTGCGTAACGTTGGACGTATTGATTGGACATGTAGATTGGCTCTGCTACCAAAATGAAATTTCTTAGGCAGCAACAGAAGTGATGTGCTTTAAATGATAAAATTGTCTCTCATCTGCTCCTGGGTATTTAATTTTTTTTCATGCTTCAGGAATGTAATTCTAATATGGTGTGTATATATATACATGTATATATATACTGTCTTCTAAAACTTATCTTAAATTGTCCTATTTTCCAAAGTGCTGATTATATCAAATTTTACTGAAGAATTTGGCTGTATTGTCTGCCCTGCCTTTTATCTGTCTTCTGAAAGAAGATATCTGAAAGATTAAATTAGGTTGATTATTCATGTCAAGCAGGTATCTACATAGGAGAACATCAATTCAGCATTTACAGCATAGACAGTGGAAGGTCCTCCATACAATAATAATATATAAATATAATAGTGGGCAAGTGAGTTGATCATTTATTCACCATGGAATCTGGGTTCTGGATTTATCTACTGGAAAGTCATACAATGCTGATAACTACAAGCAATCCCTTCAGTTGCAATTCAGTCTGGGTTTATGTCCACTCAGAATTGCACAGAGATGCCTGTACCTGAAACAGCCATCAGCAAAGAAAAGCAAAAACTAATTGCTAGATCCTCAAAAGGGCTACAAAGAATTAGTGTAGACAAAAAGAAATAGATTCCTATTAATATCTGTGACCTATTTAATGATAATTTTATATCCTGTAACTTGCTAATGATATTTTTGTTGCAATACTCTTTTCATTATTTTAAACTTTGCAGTTCCAGTGTAGTGCAAAACATTGTCCCTGTGGAAAGAAAGTTCACTGAAAATCAGAAAAATCTCCAGTGGCATAGGAAATCAAATCCCACTGGCTAGGGAAGCAGGCACAGAATATTTATGAGTGGGTTTTGACTACACAGGAACTCCTATCTTACACTAGCTCAGAAAGCATAAACAAGGATAACAAAAATTTAACGAACTTTGTAGAAAGTCACAAGCAGTAACATCTATAGAGATAAAGAAACCAGCATGCTGTCAGGTAATACTATGGCTGGGATGACATCATAAGAACTTTTGGAAAATATGAAAGAAAATTATTGTGGAACTTCCACTTTTTGTATTGTGAATACTATTACAACACATGAAACCTTACGAGTACAGGTGAGAGAAGAGTAAGTCCCATAATTAAGCCAACAGTAAATATTTCGATCATCATAATCAAATTTTAGAATGGTTTGGGTCGGAAGGACCTTAAAGATCACCTAGTTCAAACTCCCCTGCCATGAGCAGGCACACCTCCAAATATACCAGGTTGTTTAAAACCTCATCGAAGTGTGAACACAATAAATTAAATCCAGTCCTCTAAATACTTTTGTTGTGGTGTGCTGCACAGGAATATAGATACAAAACACCAGTAAAACTATTGTAAAATTGGACATGAACTTAAACACCTGTAATACTGGGTTGAAAGTGAAAGATTTATCTATATTTTTGTTATTTTGTCACAGTTTGATTATTAAGAATGAAATCCACATAAACAGAAATAATTAATACTGTTTTTAAAAAGCTGGAATATTAAGTGTTTAATTACCACAATCAATAGTATGAAATAAATGGATTAAAAATCACGAAGCCAGCCTACCATCAAAACCATAGGAAATCAAATAAAATCAATCACCTTATAGCCTTGATTTATGCATTCTTGCTGACTCCTTGTTAGATCTTTTGCCTGAATATACATGAATACAAGCACCTCACTGACAGTAAATCCAGTGGTACTCAAGGATGCAAAAAAGATAGGTTTCAGTCAACATGATTTTCCCATTATGTGTTTAGGTTCCTGAAAAACAAAACTGACTGTAGTGGTTTGACTCTGGCTGAGTGCCAGGCCCCACCAAGACACTCTATCCCTGCCCTTCTCAACTGGACAAGAAAAACATGATGAAAGGCTCATGAGTTATGGACAGGGAATGATCGCTCATCAATTACTATCACGGGCAAAAGAGACCCACCTTGGGGAAATTCATTTATTAGCCATCAGATCAGAATAAGTTAATGAGAAATAAACCCAAATATTGAAACCACCTTTCCTCTACTCCTCCCTTCTTCCCAGGTTTAAGTTCACTCACTATTTTCACTAGTTAATCCCAAATGGCATAGGGGGGATGAGGAATGGGGTTGTGCTCAGTTCATCACATTTTTTCTTTGCCACTCCTTCCTCCTCATTCTCTTCCCCTGATCCAGCATGGGGTCTCCCCCATAGGAGACTTCTCCACAAACTTCTTCAGTGTGAGTTCTTCATGAACTGCTCCATTATGGGTCCCTTCTACAGACTGGAAACGTTCAGTAACAAACTGCTTTGGTATGGGTCCCCCACACAGGATCACAAGTCCTGCCCATACCTGTGCTCCAGAGTAGGCTACTGTCTCCATGGGCCCACAGGTCCTCCCAGGTGCTTTCCCTGTGGCCTTCCCACAGGATCACAGCCTTTTTTCTGGCATCCACCTGCTCCAGCATGAGGTCCTCCATGGGCTGAGGGAGAATCTCTGCTCTCTGCTCCATGGGCTGCAGGGGAAAAGCTGCCTCACCATGGTCTGTCTGCACCATGGGCTGCAGGGGAATCATATCTCTGGCACCTGGAGCACCTCCTCACCCTCCTTCCCATCCTCCTTCACTGACCTTGGTGTCTGCAGGGTAGTTTTTCTGACATGTTTTCACTCTTCTTTTTGGCTGAAGTTGTGTAGCAGTTTTTTTCCCCTTTTCAAATCTTTTCCCAGAGACACTACCACCATCACTGACGGGATTGGCCTTGGCCAGAAGTGGGTCCCTCTTGGAGCTGGCTGGCACTGACTCTGTTGGACATGGGGGAAACTTCTGGCATCTTCTCACAGAAGTCACTGCTGTAGTGCCCCCACTACCAAAATATTGCCACACAACCCAAACATATTATAACTCTCTACTACTACTCTTAATGCAGCAAAGTAAAATTAAGGGTGACTTCACCCCACATAATACCTATTTTAGAACCACTCACATTTACTGATTTACTGTCTGATTTTCAGCTCATCAGCCGCTACCTGACACTGTGACAGATGACTACTTCAATGGTTAAGATTTTAGCACTTATTTTATCATTTCATTTTACCATTTTATTTGCTTGGTTACATTCAGTGCCACCATCAGGCACTATACTTAGGTATAGTACCCAAAGTTTCATTGATGTAGCCTAGGCAAAATGGACATAGCAATTCAGGGGAATTAGACAAAAAAAGTCACCTTATTTACAAGGAACAAGAAAATTCTTTGCAGCATAAGAATTCTGTGCTATGTGCAGAGATAAACCATATGGGGCAAAAGTTCTTGTACCAGATGAAAACATGCCAAACACTGTTTCAGTAATTTCACAATCTAAATGACTGAGTTCCAGATCCAGAGAACATGGCCCAGCATTGTTTAATTTACTCATATAGATCCATGTGTGCTAAAATGAACTCTAATGAATTTTACTATATATGCGAATGCTACATTGAGGTGAACTAGATAATTAATCTTCAAGTTTGGCAAATTCATAGCACAAAAATGTCAAAACAAGTACTAGTTAAATTCTGTCCTTCTTCAGCTAAAGGCTCAAGAAATACCGCTGATCAACAGAGATAAATAGCAGATCACCAGCTTCTGAGCAGAAGCAAACAGGTAGATGACTTCTGGAAACATGGCCACAGACATCCCCAGGTAAAATATGAAAAACATGTTGTTTACTGGAAATAAAGGGATACAGATTGTGTCATTGTCAGTTTTTTCCATAATAGGGCAACAGGCAGAGCATGTCACCTTTCAGGGTGTTTGTGCAATTTTAGGCTCTTAAATTTTAAATATTTGACATAAATTATCACAGATTAAGTCCACTTCATTACAGCTATGCAAACAGAGGCATGTATCTGCTATATTATTTCTTTTCTAAACCTTTCTTTCAAAGTTGTTTTTTTTTAAAGCCAAGATTAATAGGCTAAAATTATCATGTTCTGGTCTTAGTACCAAAGTTGCCTTGCTGAAGGGAGTGACTCTGCAGTTCACTGCGAGAATATTTTTTACTTACTCTAAAAAACATATAAAGCTACTGAATATATTTTTCTCAGAGACCAGTAATGTCTGAACACAAAGCTACTGTTTCTGAGTCTGGGCAGCTCATAAAAGAATGTGTAGATACATGTGTTTGAGTCTAAATGAAAGAATGAAAGGAATGACCTGGAGAATTGGGCTTTAGATTATCCACATTGCTGGATGTCTTACTCACTAACTGCATAATACCACTTACTCCAGCTCCTTCCAAAATAATGCTCACACACAGTTCCAGGACAACACTTCCACAGGAAAATATAGCCCATGTAAGGTCCCCAAGATTCATTTTTTGGTTGCTAGGAAATCAAAAGTACAGTTTTATCACAATTGTCCATTAAAACACAGTCATGCAGTAATGCACATGCCTATTGGGTGTAATGAACATTGATCTGAGAGTAAGAAAGATGTGTTCCCACATATGAAATGTTTTAGCTCTGAAATTCACTTCCAGCGATAATCTTTTATTGTCTACATTCCTTTAATAGTAGTTTCACTCTAGCATCTCTGGAGTGAGAAACATCTGCCCAGTGCAGATGCAGAAACTGACCTATGGCAAGCTGTGACTGTATCTGTTGGTTTCCTTTCTTTTATAGTCTTCTGATACTCTTACTGCAGCTTAGTATCTTCAAATGTATCCATGTGACTTCATGCAACATGCATCTTCAGAGCCTTACCATAAAAATGCCATTTTATGGCTTCAGCACTGTCCAAATGGGACTGACACATGCATAGACAGCTGTATTCAGTACACAGGCCAGCAGTCACAGGCATTTTTATTTAAAGTCACAGCCAAGAATGATAGCCATTTTTTCATGAGATGTGAAAAGGTTGACAAATATTTCTGGAACACTTTCCCAGAAAGTCAAAAATCTGAATTCAGACCATTGCTCTTCATAAGACTTTCCAAACCAATGTCTTTCATCCTCATCTACTGAAATTGTGTCATTAGGGCAGTGTGGCAAAAATATAGGATCCATCAAGTCAGTGAGAGTCCAAGAAATCCAGAATATGATTCTGTAATGTGGTAATCTGGAAATTTCCCAATGAAAGATATTACTCAGACTTCTGGACAACTTCCAGAGCTCTACAAACATATTTCAAAATGTGTGTTTAACATGAAGTGCATGAATGCATGAAAAACCCACACAAACTGAGATTAAAATATAAGATCCTTGAGTTACACAAGCCCATGGTCAGCAAGGCTATGGAAGTAGGGACCTTTTTTTCTTTGTCCTAATCTTACGTTCTTACTATAGCTGGCCACACAGTGGCACAGCTTCAACAAGAAAGACAACAGACAAAATCCCAGGCCAGTTCTTCAAACACTACCAGTATGCTGAATGAGGAACTGGTGTTCCTGTAAAAAAATACCATTGTAGGCTTTTGTTTAGTTGGATTTTGTTGGTTTGGTTTGTTTGCCTGGGTACAGTTTTTTTGTTCGGTTGATTGGATGGTTAGCGGTTTTGGTTGGTTGGTTGGGTTTGTATCTGAGAGTATTACCTAGGTTTACACATTTCAATTCTCCAGCCACACCTTGGCCTCCAGTTGTGAATTTGGGCACCAATAAATAATGTGGAAGGGAGCTGAATAGAAAATAACTGAAGAAAGATGGTCACTGATAAAGAGATTGTGCTAATCAGGTATTAGATTATAAACATCTTAGAAACACTTCATTTGGCAGAAGCTTACTCTTAAGTTTTTCCTAATGGGAAACAAGGGAGAAAAATAGGGAATAGCTGATATGGGAATTTTACTGAATCTCCGAAGTTGAAAGTCTTGTGAAGGAGATAGTCTTAAAGCATAAAAAATTGCTGTACTGGATATAACTTGAAGTCCACTTTTCACAGCTTCCTGCTATGTACCATGATTAGGAGACTTACATTTGCTTCAGAGGACAGAAAGAAATACTGATTAAAACAGTTCTCAGAAAAAATGTACCTTCAAAGTAATTTTTACTGCTCAGTTTAGATCACTGTGAATTATGAGGACATAATTTAGAGAACTGAATTAGGAAAACAAAAACCCCAAAACATTATGGAAGCTGGTTTTCTGTGGGAACTTAACTACACAAAACACACTACTTTTTTTCGGTTTTGCTTTATTCCTTCATGCAACAGACAATTCTTTATCTACCCACAAGATGGCACCAGAAGATCGAATAAAATTTATTTCTGTGTGTCGGGTCACACACCTTGATGTTCTCCATCCGCATCTTTGCCTCCAAAGTGGCAGAAATATACTATGTATGGCACAGATCCAGAAACTTGCACCTACAAAACACTTTAAAATTAGATATGGTTTTAATAAAGAGTAAATGCAGTACTCAGATTGATTCAAATAGGCATTCTGTCGCATGTTACATCAATACTTAAAAATATATATTTTGAAAAAATACCTCGGTGATGGTTTAAAAGATAAAGGTTTATTTCCAGGTAAGACTATTTTTTCAGTAACATGATTTGAGTTTGGTATTTGATATTCTTTTAAAGGTACAGTAGCATACATTTTATTAAACAGCCCTAAGTTCCATAATATTAAAACATTTTTCAAAGTTAATAGAAAATAACATAATTTTTAATGGGTTTCTGTGTAAAGGGGTAAATTTTTTTTAGTGGGGCAACTGCTAAGGACCATAGAGCTGATGAAACTTAGTTTATTTTCTAATTTTTTATTTATTAAATCTTAAGGAAACATTTAGTTTCTGTAGTAATGCAAAGTCTATGATGAATGTTCATATTACCCTCTCCTGGGAATTTTCCACATAAATATATGTTATTTGCAAATTGAAATAAGGCCCTTAGGAGTTATTTATTCATTAGTTCCTGTAACAAAGAAATTTAGAAAATCTGTAACATGATGTATCAAACAAGGAGGCCCGTGGGAAAGAAATATATAAGGACAGATTCTTGGCTGATGTTTCAGAGATGTTTATTTCTCCAGCCGCATGGCTGAGGATCTGCCAAGGAACTCTTACAGTCATGGGACCTGAGGGTCCTTGCCCACGCAGGGGAACACAAAACAACCAATGGGGAACGAGGCTGACCAGTGCCTCCCCCCCAGGGCCCCTCTCCCAGGGCTACATGGCAGGGGGGAGAGAGACCCCAACAGTATTTGAAATTTTTCAAGTTGATTGAACTGTAAAACTTGTACAAAAATTGATCTTTCACAAAAGAAAATCCCTATACCTTTGTAAAAACGAGATCTATAATTAAATTACAAAAATAATCTGATTTACTTCAGAACTCAAGTGTATGTCCTTTCTTCTTATAAAGGATAGTTTATGTACATGACGAAAATATGTATGAAAAGCATTCCAAAAAATAAGACCCTAAGAATAAGAGAAAACTAGCCAAGGAAATTTTAAACCTTATGTCACAGCACATTGCAAATGCTAATAATATGTAGATTATTTGCCATAGCTGCAAAAAGTAAAGAGAAGCATATAATAAATCAGAAATATATTCTAGTAAGGTCTCTATGCTGAATGAGGAATTTGTCCTTCTCTTGCCAAAACCCACAAGGAAACATGAAAAAGCAAGCCTGAATGCTCATGAGAAACAGTCAGCAGTTGTGCAAAGAGTAAATGTAAATTTTTATATGACAACCAAAGGCAACAGATCAGCATGGCTGAGTCAAGGCCTGCTGGTCAAACTTAAGAAGCAAATGAATAAGCAGTGGACATAGGGATGAGAATAAAGTTCAGTTTTTCAGGGAAGGGATCAGGAAAGTCAAGGTGCAGCTGGAGCTGAATTTGGCAAAAATTCAGGAAGAATATCAGGAAGGGCTTCTACAGGAATGTCAGCCTGAAAAGGAAGGTATACTCTCCTGATAAACATGAATGGCAAACTGGTAACAATGGACGAGGAGAAGGTTGAGGGGCTCAACAACCTTTTTGGCTCAGTCTCTGCTGGCAACCTCTCTTCCCAAACCTCTTGAGCAGATGAGCAGCAGGATGGGGACTAGGGGAGCAAAATCCCACTGTGAGAGTTTTGTGACCAGTTGAGGAGCCTGTGTAAACCTATGAGACCTCATGAGATTCATCCCAGAATCCTGAGGGAATTGGCTGATGTAGTTGCCAAGTCACTGTCCACGATATTTGAAGTCACTGAGGTGAAGTCCTGGTGATGACTGAAAAAAGAGAAAGACTACACCCATCTTTAAAAAGGGTAGAATGGAGGCCACTGAGAACTACTGGCCTGTCAACCTCCCCTCACAAATTCCCCCACAACATCCTTCTCTCTAAATCGGAGAGATATGGATTTGATGGCTTGTCTGTTCAGTGAATGGGGGCTTAGTTGGATGGTCCCAACCAGAGGGTAGTGGTCAATAACTGAATGTCCTAAAGGGCATCAGTGACAAGTGGTGCCCCTCAGTTGTCTGTATTCGAACCAGTACTGCCTAGTAGCTTCACTGGTGACATAGACAGAGGGATCAAGTACACCCTCATCAAATTTGCAGATGATACCAAGCTGAGCAGTGTGGTTGACACACCTGAAGAACAGGATGCCACCCAGAGGGAGCTGGAGAAGCTTGAGATGTGGGCCCATGGGAATCTCATGAGGTTTAACAAGACCACGTGCAAGGTGCTGCACCCGGTTTGGTGGAACCCCCAGTATCAACATGGGCTGGGGGGATGAACAGACAGAGAGCAGCCCTGCTAAACAGGAATTGAGGGTGCTTATGGATGAGAAGCTGGACATGAGCCATCAACATGCTCTTGCAGCCTAGATGTGTCCTGGGCTGCATCCAAAGCAGTGTGGCCAGCAGGATGATGGAGGGGATTCTGCCCCTGTGCTCTGCTCTAATGAGACCCCAGCTGAAACACTGCATCCAGCTCTGGGGTCCCCAGCACAGCAAAAACATGGACCTGGGGGAGCAAGTCCAGGGGAGGGCCACAAAAAGGATCGGAGGGATAGAACATCTCTCATGAGGGAAGGCTTTAATAACTGGAGTCGTTCAGCCTGGAGAAGGCTCTGGGGACAACCTATTGAGGCCTTTCAATACTTAAAGACTTTTTACAAGGGACTGTTGTGATAGGGTAAGGAGTAATGGCTTTAAATTGCAAGACAAATTAGAGTAGATATGAGGAAGACATTTTTTATAATGAAAGTGGTGAAACACTGAAACAGGTTTCCCAGAGAGGTGGTAGATGCCCTATTCACAGTCAGATTGGACATCACTCTGAGCATCCAGACCTAGCTGAAGATGTCCCTGTCCATTCCAGGAAGGGTTGCACATTTAAAGGTCATTTCCAACCCAACATCATTTTTTCTGGTCCTCAGTGACTGCCTCATACGTCATCAACACTAGATGTCTGACTTTTTTTTTTTAACCTAAAATTACTAAAAAAGTATTTTAGAATGAAAACAGGTTATATAGTAATCCGATTTTAACTCTGTGAATGGCAGATAATTTCACTAAAGTGAGGGAAATGTGTAAATTGAACTCAGAATTCATACTGGTGTAGCAGAAACCAGAACAGAGACCTTAGTGTCAAAGATCTCATAGAACTATCTAAGTCCCTTTGTGAAGTCATAGAAATAATCTAACAAAGTTTCCATTCTATATTTTTGACACTCGTGCTGTATTAGGGAAGTCTGGTCTGAACATATATCTTTCTTTTAGAGTGCAACATCATTGTATTCAGCAACAAAGAGAGTTCATACATTTAAAATATGATCACTATGTAGTTTACCCATGTATAGTTTGCATGAATACATGCTGCTCAGGTTTTTTTTCTATTTACGACAAGATGTACATAAACAACTGCTCAGTGGTGTGGTTAAAAGGCTTATTTCTGTTTCTGCAAAAGAAGTATTGCTTTTTACACCACTAACTACTTGCAAGAAATCTCAATCTTTCCATAACTTAACTCAGCTGGGAGTTTCCTGATATGTCCCACTGAAAGAGTCATGTTTTAGAAAACACTGTCACCTTTGCAGCACATTTTTAAACGACAGTGATTGTCAGCAGACTGATCTCATAAAGGGTGTGTTTCTTAAGAGAATGTAGGCTTTTTTACTTCATCAGTCTCTAGGGTCCATATAGGCAAAGCACAGCAAGTGCCACTTGAGTCATTGTCTGTTGATGTTTTAAAATAGAGGGTAATAATAATAATACTAAAAGCAAAAGTGTTTTGACTTTCATAAACATTATACATACTTCAAACTCATAACCTGTATGACTCTGTATCTAAAAACTAGGGCTAAACAATGAGAATGCAAACTCAGGCATGAAAAAGCTAGGAAACATGGAATGAATGTATCCCTTTGCCTTGAATGTTTCTGTTCAATAAGTGTGTTAAGACATATGTCTTTAACTGCATTCCATTTTCTTCCACTGCACTTCCTTCCCATTTGGCACACAGGATGGATGGCAATGACAGGCTGCCCCCCTTTCCTCCTCTGTTTGAGGTATACCACCAATACATAATTTCTACATTTTGTTCAAGATACATAATGAAATCAAAATGGCACATATCTTGATATTCCCACTCATCTGCGGTAATCTGTTTACCCACTGCTTTTCCTATCCCATATTGTTCCCTCATCCCCGCCTTCCCCTGTCCCTAGCCCTGGCCACTCCCTGGGATCTCCCTATTGGTTCCTGTACCCCAACTCCGCCCATGTACCGCCCCTGAGCCCCTGACAGGACCCGCCCTGTGCCTGAGTGGGGAGGTCTCTCTGCCTCTGGGGATGGCTGGGACAAGGTGTGGTTAAAAGTTCTCTGAATCACTCGTGGGAGGCACTTCTTGCCTCCTTCACCGTCACCGTGCTGTAGAGCTGATAGCTGCCAGAGCAAGAGTGCGGAGCCATCCCAAGTGGACTACGGGAGGGCGACAATGGTCACACTGCCCTAGGCAGCTCCGCTGAGCTCTCAGGGAAAGCTGCAGCCTGCTAAACTAAACCTAGCACTGCAACACTCATCCTTTCTGTTCTTATTGTGAGAGTGTTTAAATGCTTCATATCTACTTAGAGGCAGAGTTATCCAACACCTCTGTGGTGCTTAAAGAAGAGGTCATCAACCTGTTTAAATGTTACACATAGTGTATTCTAACCTCCATTTAGAAATTTGATTTGAATGCAAAGTGCTGCAGGATGTGACACTCTGCTGTGTCTCATGATGGAAAATTTCCATTTATTCTCTCTTTAAAACCTGAAGTAAAGTCACAATCAGAATATCTTGTATGTGAAAAAACCTGATATTCCAGTATTGCCTCTCTGAGCATGAGAAATTCACAAAATGTCCTTTTGTTTAAATAAGAGGTACCAGATGTCACAGCAAGTAAACTACACCTCAGCTGCCTGTGGATTAGCAAATTCCCTGTGTTCAACATTACTTAGATTAATTGGCAGGCCATTTGCTTTTGACGTGCTGCTATTTGCACTGAAGGACAGGGCACAGCCTCAGCTACATGATTGCATCAAAGTCTACTAAAAAAAGCTTCAGCTTTAGCAACTATAGTAATTTAAAAAAAGTAACTGACAAAGCCCCCCAAAAACAACATGAGTATTTATTGTTTATGCTTCAAACATGTTTCTTTTGCATATAACCCACAAATAAAAGTGCCTTCAACAATTCTATCTTAAGATATTTTAACAGCTGAAAACATTTTCAAAACCTCTGACTGTTCATTTATAAATCAGAATTGGTATTATCTAGTTTTGTAGAACTTCTTGCTGTCACTCAAGAGGACAAATTGTCTATAAAATAAAAATGTGAGCTGGGAATACCCATGGTAATCTGAATCAACTAGTAAAGTTTGATAGCCATCTATATATTTTGAGTAAGGTTGTTCAAGGTCTACAGGACTCAAATAACCCTTTTTCTCTTGCATCAAACATAAATAAACAAGTAAAACTGTAATCCCTATATCCTACAAAGCATTAAATTGCTCATGTTTCTCATCATCCTCATGTTTGTTAGGCAGCATCACAGAGTAGAATGGCAATATCACTTTATTATTCTACAGAAATATTGGAAAAAAAATTTTTTTTTCAGACTCTACATTGTGTAATTTGAAGTGCAAATAACTTGAAATCTCAAGCATTGAAATATTGAACAAGCATTAGATATACTATGCGAGTTCCATCCCTTTGAATCAGGGTCAAAAGCAGTCTGAAACCGAAAAAAATTCAGTGGGGAAAATAAAAGAAAAAGGCAGTAAACAAAGATCAGATTTGTTCAGGAGTCGTTTTGCTGCAAAGGTAGATCTAAATGCTATGTCCATAATACTTCTTCATGATAAGGATGAGAAAAGACTGAGAAAAGCTTCTGGAAGGTTTTGCAGTCAGATGTTTGACAGCAACAGCTGTCTCCAGGCTGTACACTGCTGCAACATGTGTGTTTCAAGCCCAATTGGGAGCTGATTAATACTGACAGTTTTGGTCCAGGAGCAGTCTCACATAAGGCCGATTCTACTCCATTATCATAAAGCCTTCCTTCTGAGTGCCCCGATGGGACGTACTGCTTTTGGTACTCAGAAAGCCACATAGGAGGTTGGTGCTGGTCCTAATGTGCATCTCATGAGCCAGAGAAGCCCCGGCATACCCAGAGGCCTGTCAGGTGGCTGATGCTACAGCCTCTTTGCCTCTGAGCACTTGAGCTCTGGAGCTCTGATGTGTCTTACCAGAGGACCTACCTCTGCCCTGCCACTGACCAAAAGGAAGAATAGGAACAAGGCCTAGGACATATATCTAGGACCAAATCTTCCACTTCAATGCCTTTCAGAGATTCCTCTGTGATACAGGTACGACAATGGGGAGAAGAATGCTGCTATATGTCTTCTTCTGTCCCCTCTAAGAGATATATATATAGCATGGTTTATTACATTATTCCTGCTATGCTGAGAAGAATGTTCCTAACCTGAGTCCTCTAGACTCAGTAAAGTCCCTGTTCCACTTCCAGACAGAGACATTTCCCAAAACAGAGACAAGTGTTCACCACATCCCTTCCTAGAAAAGCTAACTTGTAACCTTGATATGACTGTCTCAAGATCAGGGGTTGGCTAATGTGAACAGAGAATAGTATGTTGCCATCCCTCCTACTTCTGATTTTATAAACCTCTATCATATTTCCCCTAAGTAACATTTTTTAGATTAAATGTTCTTAGCTTATTCAGTCATTTCTTGTTCAGAAACTATTCTGTATTTTTCTGCCTTCTTTGGACTTTTCCTAAGTCAATATATTGTATCCTTCTTTAGAATCAGAGCTGCTTGAGTTATTCAAGGTGTGGCAAAGTCAGCTGCCAGCATTATGGCGGCTTGTCTTGTTCTGTCTCCTTCTCCTAATTTTCCCTAGCATTTTATTTGTTTTTCTGAACACTGGTATTATAAAACTGGTATTTCAGGAAATGTTTTTTTACACCTCAAGATATCAGTCTTGAGAGGTAATGGTTAGTTCAGAGCCTATAATTTTATATGTGAAATTAGGATTGTTTTTCTCCCATGTACATCGTGTTGTATTATTTACACTGAATTTCATTTGACATTTTTGCCCTTCAGTCTTACAGTTTTCTTTTAATTCCTCACAGTTAGCTTTCTAACTTACTATCTTGAATAATACGGTTTTGTCAGCAGCCTTTTTCTTTTCAATAATCTCCTGCTTTCCAGGTCAGTGATGAATATGTTTTACAGTACAGGTGCCTGCTTACCAGCATTGATGACCTGTCTCCACTTCAAGGACTGACAACTTGCTCCTATTCGTGTTTTTCTTTCTCCTAACCAGTCATTTATCTATGCAACAAATGCCTTTGCTCATGCCACCTAATTTACTTAAAAGCTTTGTGTGAGATACTTTGTCCAAAGGCCTTTTGAAATCCATGTAAACTAAATAAATTCCCCCTCCTCTCCCACAATCACTCAATTTCAGATAAGTCTCCCACTGAGAGCAGCTCCCTAATGGGACTCTTCTCTCCCCTTGTTCTTCTGCAAGGTTCACCACTGAAACCTCTCAACAATGACTTTTTTCTACTTCTTTGTTTTTAGTATACCTTTTGTATTCTGATCATCAAATGGCTATATAGACTTCTTGATCCTGATATGTGTAAAAAAAGAATGTTAGTTTTGTTTCCCTTTGCCACTTGTTTGTTCTTCTTAATTACTCTTTATACTTTCGCATTCTATGATCCCTCCTAGTTTCCTCTGAATGTAAGTGTACGACTTCAGCTTTTTTTTAATTATTTCTAGAAACCTCCATTATATTACTATTCAATTTTTGCTTTATATCTTATAGTCTAACTTGCTTTACAAAAGTATTAAAAATATTGATTCTTTTTTATGAAACAAGTTGCATGTTGCTTTTTTTTTCTCTTCACCCTGAAAAACTGACTTTCTGAATTGCTGCTGTGTTTGAAGTGGGACCATAAGAGAAACAAAAATTACATTTACTCTCTCAAGTTATCCAGAGAAATATTCCATATTCCTATGAAAACCTTCTATGCACACAACTGGAAATGGTCTTCTTACCAAGTTTATTCCTGGGGTTTTTTTGGGTGGCGGGGCTGGCAAGGGGATAATTAGACTAGATTGGCTTAAGTGCATGGGTCAAATTTTTCTTGCAAAATTTAAAACAGGCAACAGAGATTTGAATTGATAAGAAGATGAAAGCCTAGACAATAAAAATTAATCATGATTTGCATTTCTGGGCAAGTAGCTGGGGAGAAATATTGTCCCTTGGGTCATGTGCCAGGAAGTGTACATTAATTTTCTGCCTTGCTGTAGATGTCATGAGTGAAAAGCATAGAGAAAAGGATGTGTTCTGAACATTTCAGAATCAGGTCTGTACCTTCAATATTCTTTCATGGAATCATTTTAACTACCATCTGCTTTGGATTACTGTAATTTCCCCAGGCTTAAATTGAAGTAATTTGCAAAAGATTCTGACATCTTTCTTAAAGGTTACAGAGTAAAGAGAAAAAGACCAAAAGGTCAAATTTCAAGAAGAACAATTAAGCAGAAAATCATGTGTGATGAAAATAACCAAAGATTAAAGTTTTTTCCTAGAAAAGGCTGCAGTTACAGCCTTTCATATAGCAAGAACACTAACATTCTAGATCACAACTATTTATCTGGAATAATATTCTATTTATTTAAATATATACCACTGTAATTTTTCTCTTTTCTGATCTTTATCACACCATTATTTCATTTTTTGAAGTTAAGTGCCACTTACATTTTTCTTGGAGTATGACTAGTGTAACATAAAGGAAGCCATTTATTATTTCATCAGAAGTTATGTATTCCTATTGCCATGCATGTCAGCTGCTGGTGAAATGAGGCCCTTCCATTTGGGACCCTTTTATACTGCCACAACAAATAAAAAAAGAAGGAAGTCTGAGTAATAATGAACAACATAACTCAAGAATTACTATTATACTTGTATATTCTATATGATACACTTACTATCTTTGCACTGTCTTAGTTTTTACATTGTCTTATCCAGTATTTTACTTTACAATGTGTATATAATAGAATAACCTGATAAGTAGTTAAAACTATGTCGACACTTCCTCCACTCAAAAGGCTTTTACTTGAGTAGGGTCGAGGCTTAAGCTTGACAGGCAGACTGGGTTCTGTATAAGCAGCTCATATAGTGGTGGAAAACAAAGTAAGAGAATACAATTTTTCGGGGACTGACAAAAGAGAATGAGCTTGGTCTTCTTTCCCTGTACTCAGAGGGGTATATTGGATGGAATCTCATTCATTAAAGGCAGTTTCTTTGTCCATTCTGACACTTCTGCTCCAGTTAAAATGAGTTCAATTAACTAGAAATTCATCTTGAAGGCCTTTCCTCACAGGTAAAAGTGTTTGTAATTTGCCTCTGGAGATACAGTGTGACAGGGCCTCGGTAAACATCAAAAGTGAGACAGACAATCCTTGTTTCTTAGTCTCCAAACCTCCGACTTGACTGCAGTTATCACAGAGACGTATCTGTTCTCAGCTACTGGTCAGGCATTTGACCTGAGATGGTGTCAGAATACTCCAGCCTCTCAAAGCTCTCTAATTAAAAAAGTGTGTTGCCTGACAAGAGGATTTGAAAAAATACTGATGTTTTCTCCTGCTAATATAAGTATCAATAACAACAATAATATGAACTGTTATGAAGAAAATAAAATGTAGCTTGAAATTGTCAGAAAATAATTGTTAGCTTTTGTGGTGGATTAGCCTTGGCTAACACCCAGGCACCCACACAGACACTCTCTTACTTCTCCTCAACACTATGAGGAAGAAAATAGGCTGGGAAAGCTCAAGGTCAAGATAAAGACAGGGAGTTTATTTACTAATTACTGTCATGGGCAAAAAAGACTTGAACAGCAATTAAAAATATATAAAGCACCACTCTTTGTGAGATGTAAGGGCCATTTAGAAATAGATATATGGAATAGCCTTTTTTAAAATTTTATTCCTGTGTGTGTGTGTTTGATATTTACAGACTGGTGCTCAAATGAAAGGATACCTCTTAGATAACCAGCTGAACCTCAACATGTGTACCCTTTAATCAAATTCCAAAATATTTTAGATTTTATTTTTCATTGCTAATGATTTTTTCAAATGAATAAGAAATGTTTGGAAGGTTTTCTGTAGAACATCCTTTAAAAATGAAGTTTCACCAGTCACTTTATAGAAAACTTGAAAACAGCAGGTGTGTTGCACTACTCAGACAATAAACAAGCTTTTTTTTTCTCACAGGGAAAGACAGACAGTAATGTAATAAAGATGTAGACAAACAGAGTCTAACAAAAAGATAGTCTTGACAATGTAATGGGAGGAATTATAACACAAATCTATACAGAATTCAACAGTTGTAATGCTGAATTAATCTTCTATTGCCCACAAATGTTGAATGAGAACATATCGAAATGCAGTAAATGGTAGACTGATAGCAGGTGAAAAGAGAAACTAAAGACAGCAGACAAATCTTTAGTAACATTTAATTTTAGCTAGTTAATCTATCTTGCTCACGTAGTCAACAATGGCCAAGAGGAAAGTCATAATCAAATTTATATTTCCTAGAACTGTATACTTCTGTGAGTTCAATTTAAGTCAAGCAAGAGGTCAATTATAGGGAAAAAGTTTTAGACTAACTGGTATTTAGTTTTCATTTGATACATACAGTGCAGTTAATTGCTTTCACATGCCCCTAGGAATGTAACAATGTAATATTTTAAATTTAGTTACAATTTTATTATAATGTGGAAAACATAATATGGAAAATTGTTTTAATATATTCACTTATCTTAAAACTCCTTAATGATAAATTAAATAGGTTACTATTTATGCAGAATTAAGCACTTAAATTTGGCCTAGAGAATTTCAGACAGGTAGAAGAAAACACTTATAAGCATTTGAGACTCTGATTTAGGTTTTTGATTCACATATCAATTAATGTGACAAGGCTGATTTGAATTTTGAAAATTTTTTTTGCACACTACTTTTAATTTGTTTAGAGAAAAAAATAGTTCACAAACAATATTTTCCGGACACTGTAAAATGATTAATACATTTGAGAGTGTTCTAATTTGCCCACAGAGAATTCAAGAACACAGAGAGGTGAAATTCAATGAATAAATTAGAAAAAAACTTTCTCAGCTTAAGTTAGAATGCACAGATCAGCAAATTTAGTCACCTTCTTTCAATGCTTACACTGATGAATATATCATCCCAGCATTTTTTTAATTTGCATAATCTTAGGGATGCTGTTTGTAGTTGTTAATGTGTGTCAGTCGTTTCTATTGTATATTAATGGCTATCAAATTCACTTTTTTCATTGAAATAGGGCATCACAACTAAATTTGAAGCTTATCTTGCTGATATTTTTTATATCATGTAATGTATTCTACATGTTATCCTGCCTTTTAAATATAGCACATAGAAATAATTGAAAAGAATACCAGTGAAAAGAATGTTATCTTAATCGAGCAATTCTTAAGACACCTAAAAAGACACCTAAAGAACTGAACTGAACAAAAGAATTCAAGAAAAAAAAGTAATTTTCATACCCAGGTAATACTTGAAGTGTTCCATATTGGGGAGAAATCTCCTTTATGCTGAGTATGTAGCTAAGTGACAGTTAAGGCTCATTTTTAGGTGATAATTGGATCTTTTGAAAATCTTATGTTGAACTACTGCTCAGGTAATTACACTTTTTAAAAGAAACAATCTGTTTCTACTGAAACAATTTTCAAATCCAACTAGTTCAGTGGCTTTAAATTGAGCAAATCTGAACATAGCCACTCATTTGGGAGAAAGAACATGCCTGTTCTGTAAAAATGCAAATTTTACAGCTTGCAAGAATACAAGCAATTTGGGTCAACTAGCAAGCACAGATAAATAAGTTAAGATGCTAAAATTGGATCTTCCTTTCATTTACTGAAACCTCCTTGGTACTTTTCAAAGAGTGCTGGTGAAAATTGTGTTGTTTTAATGGGTTTTTTTTCTACAACTCATTATTTCACGAGTATAAACCTAGATGAAGGTTAAAAGACCTTGGGATGAAGAAATAATTTTGACAATCTTAGAAGCATTCCTCCCTAAGTGCTAAGTAATGCAGCCATTTCTTCACAATAGATGTTTAAATAATAGAAGCCATGTTTCTATGTGATTGGTAGGAGGGCCAATATCCAAATATAATATGGAAAATAGTTAAAATATTTATATTAGTTTATGTATATATAAATATTAACTAAAGGCAAATATTTGGTTGCTTTAGGAAGATGATTACCTTGTCAGATATGAAATATGGCTATAAAGGGAAACTTTATCACAAACGAAAAGACCCATTACTTGAAGAATACATGTTATTAGAGTGAAAAAGAATTGTAAATTCATGGACCCAAATGGGTACTATTTTGCTTGAAATATTTATGGAAATACTGTGTTGTCTATATTTGATGATAAGTGGTTGTTGAAGAGCTGACATGTCATTCTATCCAGTTTTTGATGCAAGACTGTATTAACCTTGAGTTCAGGATGATATTAATCCTTCTTGTGCTCTCCTCACACAATACAGCAGTGTGTCATCTGCAGCATGGATACATTAATAATCAGCAGGAATTTTCGAGGATATTGACAAAAATGAGAAAGTGAAAAAAAATCATCTGTTCTGAAACATTAAGGTAAAGTTAGAGATTAGATTAATCTAGTCAATTAAATAGAAATAGACTGGGCTTTGTTTGTCTGCATTTTTGTTTTTAAGAAAAGAAGAATTAAAGAAGGCTTGGGGATATTGCTTATTATATTTTTAGTTTATTCAGTTGAAATCTGAATAGGACTTAATAATGTCAGTCCTTAAGAGCATACAGTAATAAGAAAAGCTAAAAATCCCCCAATGCTCAAAACTGAGCAGGTTGAATACTAGCTTATACGAACAGGTATTTGTTTTATTGAAACAAAAATAGACAGCTCATGAATAAAATATTTTAAATCAGAAAATCTATCATAACTGATCCACAGAAATTAATTAAAAAAACATGTAATTCCACTGCTGACGTAAAAATTACAGCATGAAAAACAGATGGACAGAAGGGGAAGGAGAGAAAGTAGGCAATATAGAGTTATATTTTAAATATTTCTAGGATGTATGTAATATAATCTCTTTTATTTTTATGGACATTCTTGAAAATACTTTATTTGAACTACAAATTATTTTTCTGTGCTCCCTCAGAAATGTGTCAGAGCAGTGGAAGGGAATTATTTCATATGAAAATGAATCTTTTTATGTTACTGCTTTCTGGAATAAATATGTACAGCCTCCACCATAGTTCACAGACTCAATTTCATTCTGCTTTTGATCATTTCATTTCACATGTGGAAGACCACATCCAAAGAGTTGAAGTCAACAGCTTTGTGTCCCACTGGAGAGCAGTATCAAGTGGTGTGTAGCAATGTTCCATACTAGGAGCAGTACTGTTCAATGTCTTTATTATTTACATAAACAGTGGGATTTCATATTCTCTCAGCAAATTTGTGGATAACACCAAGCTGTGTGGTATGGCTGACATGCCTGATGAACTGGATGCAATCCAGAAGTGTTGTGGTTTAAGTGGTGCAGCCAGTTAAGCCCCACACAGCCACTCACTCACTGGAGGGGAGAATAAGAGTAAAACTGAGAACATCCATGGATTGACATAAAGACATCTTAACAGGCAAAGCAAAAGCAGTGTACCCAAAAAAAGCAAAACAAGGAATCAATTCACCACTTCCCATGGGCAGGCAGGTGTTCAGCCACTCTGGGAAACAGGGCTCCAACCTGCATAACAGTTACTTGGGAAGACAAATGTCATCAACCTCTTCCTTCTTCTTCCCCCAGCTCTATATGCTGAGCATGATGCCATGCTATGGGATATCCCTTAGGTCAGTTTGGGTCAGCTGTCCCAGCTGGATGTCCTCACATCTTCTTGTGCACCTGCATCCTCCTTGCTGATGGATTGGGGTGAGAGGCAGAAAAGGCCTTGACTGTGCAAACACTGCTCAGCAACAACAAAAACATCTCCATATTATCAACATTGTTTCCAGCCTAAATCCAAAACCAGCCCAATACTGGCCAGTGTGAAGAAAAGTAGCCCTACCACAGCCACAACAAGCACAAGAGGGACCTTAAAAGGCTTAAGGAGTGGGCACATGTGAATCTCAATAAGTTCAGTGAGGCCAAGTGCAAAGTCCTGCATGTGTGCTGGGGCGATCCCCACCATCAATACAGACTGGAGGCTGAACATTTTCAGGGCAGCCTTGCTAAGGAGCACTTGGAGAAAGTGATGGATAAAAAATCTGACACGAGCTAACAATGTTTCTTACAGCCCAAGAGACCTACTGTGTCCTGGGCTGCATTAAAAGAGGTGATTCTACCCCTGTACTCTGCTCTGGTGAAAGCCAAATGGGAGTACTACATGCAGATCTAGGGCCCCCAGCCCAAGACGTGGACTTCTTGGTGGAAGGAATTGAAAGCCATGCCTGTGAAGACAGGCTAAGAGAAATGGGATTGTTCGGCCTAGAGAGGAGAAGGCTTTAAGAAGACCTCATTGCAGCCTTTCAATATATAAAGGGGAGCTGTAAGAGAGAAGGAGAGATATTTTTTACCAGGGTCTGTCAGTGACAAGACACAGCAATTATTTTAAACATAAAGAAGATAGGTTTACAGCCATGGGGGGTGGTGAGGCACAGGAACTGGTTGCTCAGAGAACTGGCGAATGGCCCATCCCCGGCAGTGCTCAAGGCTGGGTTGGGTGGTGTCCCTTGGAAGGGGGGTTGGAGAAGATGATTTTTTAAGGTCCCTTTCAACCCAAGCCATTCTATGATTCTATAATCACCATTCAGAATCTCATTGCTGTGTCAGTAAAAAGCAAAAAAATATTCCTTGGAGATTAACAATGGAAGGAGAAGACTATGGCTGGCTTCAGACCCAATGACATGGCATTTCTTGTAGAATGTGTGTCCTATAACCATAGAATCATGTAGGTTGGGAAAGATCCTTAATATCCTCAAGTCCAGCAGTTAACCTCACACTGCTGAGTCCACTAAACCATGTCCCTAAGCACCACAACTACACATCTTCTAAATACCTCCAGGGGTGGTGGCACAACCACTTCCCTGGGCAGGCTGTTCCATTGCCACCATCCAGGCAGTGTGACATAATGACTTTGCTGACTCTGCTTTTACTGGCATCTTAAGCTCTTAGTAGTTGATCATCATCAGTAGAAATTATTACAGATAACCATAAAATATTTACTGCTTTATAAATCAAATAATCTCAAAAAACCAGTGAAATTAAAGGAGAACTGTGTGATTTGTGAATACAAATTGCAAGCTCACAGTGAGATACACGTTCCAGCTGTTATTAAGCATTCTAAGTGCATTTGCATTTGAAGACATAAGGTGTGTGGATTCATTATATCCTAGATACTACTTTCTAATTTTATTTTATTTAACAACAGTTAATTTAATCTCCTGATTTAATGAATCCATTCACCAACAGATTAAATTCTTCTACAAAATTTTCAAACACAATGTAATGAAGTCACTTTCGGTCTGGAGTTGTCAGACCACAAGTTAACATAGTGAAATATCCTCATTTTCTCAACATTAAACATAAAACTTTTTATTGAAATATTTGCCCTAGTAACTTAAAGAAGAAGTTATAAATAATGAATGTCTTTTCTTGTAATGCAAAAAGTTAGATCAATCTACAAAAAAAAAAAAAAGCTCTTTGTCATTCAGAATTAAAATAAAGTATTTGGACGTAATGAAATAAGAATGTTCAGGTTCAAAGAAAACTTAGTTTTTAAGCCACAATTTGGACAGAAGAAACCAGATACAGAGAAAAATCTAAAAAAAATTAAGCACTGATAAATCATGGTCTTACCAGTGTGAAAGAATATGTATGCTAATTTCATCTATGAAATGCAAACATAATTTTGTTATTAAAGTGAAAACCTATTCACTGTAGTTACAGTAATATTTATTTAACTCTAAAAATTGGACTATGGCTTTGCCAGATAATCTTGTCATTATAACAGGAAATCCATACCAAAATAAATTGAACATTATAGCACTCTGTTACCACCTAATAAATGTTGTTGCCATTTGTCCAACAAAAATATTAGGAGTGTGCTCTGGTGATCTGAGTAGTGGGCTGTGAAATTGGCACCTGTATTCTTCATCACTGGATGTGACCTTGAGCATTCTACTAAAATATAAATCTCATTGTATTTCAAAAGCCCATTTAATTGAGAAACAGGTTATAAGTATCTCAAAAACTGAATGCCTCAAAAATTTAATAAAAGAAATTAGTAAACATGTTTGAAAACGTGTGATGTGTGTTACATTAAGCATCAAATTACTATGAGTTTAATAATCTAAAGATAGGATATCAACAAAGACTTGTATAATGCAGAGATCTAAAATGTGTTTGATGCCACACAGAATATATGGAAAAGAATTTCACACTAGAACATCAGCATCCTTGATCTCTTAACATTGTGCGAAAATTTATTTTTTGAGATTATGAGTTGTACATCATATATCCGTGTAAAATATGTTACTGTGACAAATTTTAATCTCCTATTTTCATTTTCTTTAAATAGAGAAATAGACAAAATCTTTCTTCTCACTGTTTTTTTCATTTCACAGATTACACTTTTGTGCCATAGAGTGTCAATCCTTTTGTTCTTTGCACTTCCTCCCAATTTTAAGTGCCACCCATATTCAAGCACATCCATTATTTACAACATTTTTATATGACATCAGTTCAGAAATATTAGGACCACAAAGTCCAAGTAAAGGCAGCAGAAAGCTCTGAACTCAACTTGCATTACTATTTGAAGCCAGTTTTATATTACCACTCGAGTAGCACCCTAGTCTTCCAGCTTCCCACTGAAATTTCACAGAATACAGCAAAGGGACTTTGTGGCTTACAAAAAGTTTTATAGAGGTGACTTTAATGTGAAGGATAAAATCCTTCCAAATCTTCCTGCTGTCTGGTCTATTCATAACAGATCAATAAAGAAATAGTAAAATTGTTTAAAAGTAGACTTCTGATATTAAGAAGGAATATAATTTGAAGAGAGTATTGTTTTAACAGTTACTGTCTGTTCTAGTTATATATGTGTGAGCATTCTATGGCAAAATAAAAAGAGAATAAACTTCCTTCTTGCCATCAGAGTGACTGTGAAGAAGGACTAAACATCTGTGTTGCCCAAAATAGAAAGACAGTAGATAAATATAAATTTTTCCTGGATGAGAAAATCAAATACATCCATGAACATTCCCCATCACTGAAGTCAACTAATACAGAACTGCATGTATCTGTGGGGATAATTTCCTTTAGTCTGCAAGAGAGGGTGACAATGTGCAATAATAAGAGAGAATACATATAATATTTATCATAAGAAATTAATAATTTTATTATTAAAATAATAAGAATAAAATAAGAAAGAAACGTGGAATATTTTAATTCCTCATATGTATATATACATATATATATATATACATATATATATATATGCATGGGAATTAATTTGAAGAGGACTGGTTTTCTTGGGTCAGAAGTATTTACCTTATCATTACTCTTTAATTTAATTTTAGGTATAGCTGTAGTTGCCATGTACCTGTCAGAATTTGTAAAGACCTTCTATTTATACCAAAACCCTTTTAGAGACATTTAGGCATAAAACCTCAGAAAACTGTAAGAAAGAAATGTACTCTATTCCTAGAGTGACCTATGTCACAGAATGAGAAACAAAGCATAAATGCATTAATGGATAGATTTCAGCCATCAAAAATTTCCATAACATGGGATTTAGACATTATTAATGTTCTTGAATTCAAAACAATGACTCAGTCAGCCTGCTCACAAGTTCAGGCTAACCTCAAGGGAATTTTCAATTGACTAGTAGCTCCTTTTTGAACAGCACAGATCTCAAGACACCTGAACTTAGAATTCCTAGAAACTCTTGCTTAAATATCAGAGCCATGCAGAGACAACAAAAAGTATTGCCTAGGTCGACAGGGGAACCTGTCTCTCCTGTGTTCAGAGCATTCCTAATGTACAGTGACAGCCCAGAGTTCAGCAAGACACACAGCAGTCACAATCACTTTACAGGGTATGAACTGTTGGCACTGTCACCACCAGCTAACTTTTATACAGTGGTCTGTTCTTGGCATTATTTACCCAGCAGGTGTGGAACAAAGATTCTGAATCCTCCACAGCATGGCAATATGTAGTCAAACACTAAGCTCTCAGCCTCCAGATATGCTAGACACTCTCAGCTGAAGCTGCCCACTTTGGAGTTTCAAATTTCATGTTAAACTCCTGGCAGACTTCATTGTAGATATGTGCTCCTGTTTCACAAAAAAGAACTGAATAAAACAAGATTTGGACCAGAGAAAATAATGAAAGAATTTCATCCCCAAATATATATCACATACTCAAGTGAATGATCTAAGTATTTCCCTAAAATTATGTCAGTGTTACTCAATGCAGTGAGACTCTCAGAAGGATACCAAGGTAGTCTAAAAATATCTAGAGATCTCTAGTATAAATCATGCAGGCATATATTCGAGAAATTTAAGGACAAAAAACCAAAACATCTCTCAACTGAAGCTGCATGAACTAATGAAGTTGCATGATGACCCGAATATTGCAAGAACTCCATCAGTGAAAGACACTGAACACTCGTCTACAGAGTTCCAAACCCACTTTCTGAGTATTGAAGGATATCAAAGATAAAAGTATGATTAATTTTTAAGTTCTAACATGGGGAGGGAGGGGGGGTAGGTGGGGGGGGAGAGGTGTCCTACTTTTTATCCCTTAAATTATCTAGAAGCAATTTTTATGGATATATTTTATTTTTCAGTTTAGAAAAAAATGTAATTTTTATATTTTGTGTTTAAAAAGTCAGACCATTCCTTAAGAGAGGTGGTGTCTTTAGAGATCTTTTTTCAGTTCAGAGTTCTCTTTTAAAAATTGAAGCCAAGTTGCAATATTTTTGTAGCGGATGTGTTTCACAATCTGGGGATTTTTTCCACCAGTTTCAGGTGGTGTTGGTTATGAAAACCTATTAAACAACTTTGGCACATCTGAAAATATTTCCTCCCCTTTGTGTAGCTTGGTTCAAAGTTTTATTAAAGCATTAGCAGGAGCCTGGGATCAAAGAGTACATTTGACCAGAATGGCTGGAAATCCCACAAGTTTTCTCTCATCGTATTTTCAATTTCATTGTGCAATTTTGAGATGCGAAATCCTTTTTTTTAACTGCAAGTTCCCCATATAAGATATGGTTATAATAATAGGATATGCTGATTCTTATGGCCTGAAGGCAGAAAGATATCTATAGAGTTTAAATTATTCAGTTCATGGGGTAAATGTTTTATCTTTTCTGTATTGCTTTTAATTCTGAGTTAGAAACAAGATGGAGTCCTGTTTAGATTACTTGCACATATTGAAAATAAACCTCAAAGCCTCCATAGACTTTTAAGACCTATCACCGGTGCAATTTGGGATAGTTTTACATCCCTTGAGTTTTAATTTAATAAACCTGGTTTCTTGAAAATGGTTATGAAGAAGGTGAAAACCAAAATGAAATTCAATTAATAAGATCTTTGGATTGCTTATGCGGTCACTAGTGCTTATTTCTCCAACAAACCACCTTCTGTTACCTGTTTCATTTCCAAGCCAAAAATAGTTTCTTCTGATTGTTGCTAAACAGCTGTAGCGGGTTTAGTTCGGAAACCGGGCAGAAACACTAATTAAGTGTAGTGGTTTGGTTCAAAATATCCATTACTTACTTATTTTCCTTCTGTGAGATAAGAATTAGGAGAAAGCAAAGCAGGCACAAAACTTAAACAGTTGCAGTACAAAGAAAGAGTTTTATTACTAATAGAATTAAAAGTAAAGAGAAATAACAAGAAATTAAAACAAACCCCCTTCCTCCCCCTTCCAGCACTTTCCTCCTTTTACCCAACTCACACAAAGGGTAACAGAACATGGGATTTTAGTCAATGTTGCAGTTCTTGATAAGTCTCTTTCATATGCTTAAGGGAAAAAAAGGTTTTCTTCAGCTGTATGTGGTTCCCAAACTGCCACCAACAGCAAACCCACCCGGAAAGAAACAATCTGCTGTGGTGTAAAACATCTCTCCCATGAAAAATCTCACAGTTCCTTCACACGGCAAAACATGAGCCATCACAGGGGGTTACTAATCTTTTTAAGGATGAGTCATTTTGGCCTGAACACAAAGGTTTTCTTTGCTACAAGTCTCTAAAAGCCTCTTGATGCTTCTATATAGCCTGGCATAAGCAATCTTCACAATTTTCACAGGCCACACGTGAACTTTTCATCCCCCCATGTACTTCAAATGGATTACAGAGACAAACAGTTTGTGATATTACAGTTTCTTACTGTGGCACGCAAGAAGTTTCTTAAGCTACGCGCCAGAATCGCGGCACCGCCCTCTTTTCTCCCGTCGCCATTTCCAGCTCCGTCCCACGGGACTCACTTCTCTTTCTCTCTGACTCTGACGCCGCCATGCTGAAGAGTGTTCTTGTTCAGGCTTTATGGTGGGGAAAGCCTCGCTCCCTTTGTGCTGCTGGCTGCATGGTGTCTTCTTCAGTTCAGCACGAAGTGTGCTGGCTGCAGACAGGAGGCTCTGCCGGCTCCCGTTGACTCCGCCGGCTCCGCATGGAGAGGAGAGGGACCCGCCAGTCCCAGGAAGCTGCACTGGATGGGGTTAGCTGTGTGGCAGTCCATGGCTGGTTTTAGATGTGAGCAGTCCATGGCTGGTTTTAGCTGTGAGCAGTCCATGGCTGGTTTTAGCTGCCTGCGGCTCTGGGACAGTTCCACCCCACCAGTGGCCCAGGGTCTCTGCTGTGGCCTTGGGAAAAGGGGAGGGGAGTGGGGGCCCCGGCCCAGCCTGGCAGAGCCTGGAGGCTCCGAGGCCCCGTCCACCTTCCAGCAGGTGATCTAGGACAAAAAGACACTTCCCACCTTTCCGTGCGGTTTAAATATGTAAATTGTGAGAAGCGTCATTAGTCTAAAAGACTGTCCATCAACTCAGGTTCAACCCACTACAACAGCTCTTAGGAAGATTTGAATCATCAGATAAGCATTGTCCTCTTGATTCCATGAAACTCTTGATACTTCTAAACTGCTGTGTTGTAAAATTAGGGACTGAAATCTGCATCAGTTAGTTAAAAAGATAAACTGAAAAAAGAAATGGACTGTCTTTCAGTGAGTAGAAGCTAGGATGCATTAACTTTGTGCTAATACTGTAGTCTGGATGAGAATTACTATTCTGAAATAAATCTCATGGCCATCCCCACCTAATGTGTTTGCACAGTGTTTGGAGCATGTGTTATATTTCTTTCGTTATGATTTGATTTGCCTTTCTCCTTAGATGGAAATTTTTTATCAGTAAAACAGGAGAACAAAGACTGCACACTGATGTTTAGTCAGACTTGCAGTTCCCCATCAAAAAAATTTAAAAAGAAAACAAAGGGAGGGTGGAGGGTGGAATTAATAGAAAAGCAGAAGATATAATTTTGTTTCCTTTACTTTTGAGGAATCAGCCTTCTCCTATTTAGCCACCAAAGAAAATACTACTGTTCGTGAGATGTCTTACATGTATAAGATAAACACAGTATTTGTGTAGGTGTGTGGTTTTTTCTCTTGCAAACTTAATAGTTATACATATATATGGATATACTATATATATATATATATATATATGCATATAAATACGTAGAATCATAGAATATCCTGAGTTGGAAGGAATCCGCAAGGATCATCAAGTCCAAATCCTGGCCCTGCCCCACATCATTCCCAAGAGTCACACCTTGTGCCTGAGAGCATTGTCCAAATGCTTCTTGAACTCTGCCAAGCTTTGTGCTGTGATCACTTCCCTGGGGAGCCTGTTCCAGTGCCCAGCTACCCTCTGGGTGAAGAACCTTTTCCTGATATACAACCTAAACCTCCCCTGACACAACTTCAGACCATTCCCTTGGGTCCTGTCTCTGGTAACCAGAGAGAGATCAGTACTTGCCCCTCCTCTTACTCTCATGTGGAAGTTGTAGATGACAATGAAGTCTTCCCTCAGTCTTCTCTGCTCCAGGCTGAATTAACCAAGTCACCTCAGGAACTTTCCTAGGCACTTTTCCCTTATAAACCCCTCATTATCTTTGTTTCCCTCCTTTGGATGGCTTCTGGTGGCTTTATTATTTCAATAGAGTTATCTGATTGATATTCTTCAGTAGACTTTTATACAGAGGGTATGAGAAGCTGCAGCTGCCTCAGCAGCAAGCAGTATGCAAAGATTAATCGGACAATTCCAAGTCAAGGAGTAAAATGTCTCCTGTCATCAGCCTGGTGACAGAAAGTGTGAAGGCTGGGACAGTTGGCAAGGGAAACAAGGAGGCTGGGTTCCAGGAGGCAGGCGATTTATTGTCACACATTTACACCGTTTGATTCAAAGTCTATTAATATACTAATAATGTCATTATTCATGCAATTTGAAAATCATAGTACTTAATTCTGTTTTATTTTAAATTGGATACACACACACACTAAAAAGTGTGGGCTGTAAGTTACTAGTCCATTAGATCTACAATGAACAATGACGTACAATGGATGATTTAGGAGTCATCTATCCAAAATCATGAGCACATTTTCTGAGGAGACTAATTCATACCCGTTGCAAGTTCCAAAGCTGTTGAGTTTTAGGTGCTTGTGCCTCACATACTTGTGAATGCATAGGGGAAAGAAAATGTAACATTGAATGGTTGGAAACAATTCAAACAAGAAAATGAAAAATGAAGATTTAGTCATATAAGAGAGCAGAATATGTCTGTTTTCCTACTGACAAAATGCAGAAGTCTTTCTCCTGTTCTTCCACACCTGACTGTTGGTCAGGTATCCCCCACCTACCCTTCAAATCATCTCTAATGCTTGTTAGGCTACATATTAGTTCAAATTTCTAGAAATCTGCCTGATAAAAGAAACAGGAACTGTATAGTCATTACAGAGAAAGTAGAATTTTATACTTCATGGTATCAAGAATATGTCAATTCACCAACATTATGATCACGTCTGGTTTCACAAGGTAATATTTGCTCTCACAGAACAAGGACTGCTTCTTTCTCATCAGGGTTGATAAGCCAGATGGTAGGACAGAAAGTAAGTTTAGACCTAATCTTGGTATAAATAAAGTAATCTTACTCTTCAATTTCTTCTATTTTCACTCAGCCAAATTTTTTACTATAACTATCATTATTTTGGTCTATTCTGAACAAGGGGAACACTAGTATTTCTGATCTGTTTTAGTTCATCTGGAGTAGCAGTAATCTGAAAGAAAGAGGACCAGCTATAAGTCTGCTTACCACAGCACTAAAAATTTTATGGAACTGAGCACACAGCATGTGCTTTATGATTTTAGTACATTATGCAGAACATTCAAATCTGCACAGACCATTCTGAAAGTTTATCCACAGAGTTAAGCTAAGAACCTCCTGCACTTGTAACTCCCCAAAATTCCTAGAATGCAGCAATGTATTGGTAGCATACTTCAATCCCCTTCCAAAAGCAGATTGTTCCCATCAGGCTCAAGAGAACCTAAAACTCATCGCTGTGTATGTTTGAACAGCTGCCATAAGCTCTGTCATTCTTTGCCTCTTTGGCCACTTAGCTTTAGAGAATGTGCCATTCCCAAAGGAATGGCAAGGCAAGGAATGGGAAACATTTTCTAATGGTTGCCTATATCATGCCAGCTGGAACCTTCAGGACTACCTGAATGCCTCCATTATGTACTTTGAAAATGAAGTACCTATGCAAGGCAAACGTCTTCACATTCTATTTTTTTCAGTGAGGAAGCACTAAGATGTAATGGGTTCAAGACTTCATTAAATCAAACAAGTGAGACATTTTGCAGCTGCAGGGTTTCAGAATGTATTTTGTGATTTGACAATACTTCTTTATTGCCTAAAATATATTCAACATAGAAAAGGACATCATGTTCCAAGTGTAAAACAATATTTATCTCCCTGTTTTATGGAACTTCTAAAGTCACAAGAATGTTGCTATTTTTTTCCTTTTCAGAATGAATGATAACTGCAGTGCTTGAAGTGCAGCCATTCATATTGATACTTCCAAGTGTCACTAAAACTTGTGAAAATAGTCCAAGAAAAAGTAATAGTATGAATTATTGTTACAAGCACTATCAGTTATAATGTTTAATGCAAAAAGTTAGAAACACTTTAAATTCTATATTTTGTCTTCTAAGGAAAAAAACACAATTATCTCATATTCATGTTGAAATAAATTGAGTTTTCTGAAGTAATTTCTGGCTATCTAGTCTTCTTAAGTTGCGTTTCTGAACTGATTTATTTAACATTTGACAGCTAAAATCTGTCCATAACTGTTGGAATTAACCATAGTAGTTGTTATTCTCCAGAAAAAATTATGCAGCTAAATTTAACTCTTCTCCAGATGTTAAAACATCTTGAACTCATTTGTGTAGTTTAGTAGGTATTGCATTATATGAAGAGAAAATTTGTAGTCATTAAGATGACTAATTTTGCTATATAGTTCTAATTTTTATTTACAATGACTTTTATTCTTTTAATTTCAATTCAACATGGCAAAATAAATTGTCTGCCACTGGTCTAAATTTGTGAAAGACCACTTCATCCTTAATTAAGATTTGTTTTAAAATTATTTTTAACTAAAAATGAAACAATCTTATTTGGTAAAAAGACACTTTCTGGAAATGATTTTTTTGTCTGAGCAAACTTAAATATCTGTTTAGATCATGTCTTCTAAATTATTAATTTTAAAATGTCAAAACCTAGCATTTCTTGTTCTAACTGAAAGAATATGCATTTAACTATGGATCAGCATTACTGATGTAATTTATCACAGAAAAATCTTCTTTTTATAATCATTATTTTGCTCATGGCATCACCCTTTGCCTATGAATGCACTATAAATAACATCAATTTTTTAAATTGAAACAGCCAATTCTGTATCTTTGTCCATTCGGTAGAAGTTTAATCATAATTTGCATTTAATCTCTGTATGTCATTACTTTGTTTACTTTCCTATTCTCTCAATATCAATGAGTATAGAGAACTGTATTTCTTCTGGAGCAGTAATAGCACGTAACGTGAATGTTTCATTTCAGAGGTTTTCTCTCTAGAATTATCGGAATGAAAAATGAAAGAGCTGGCATCTGATGCACTGGCTAGTGATTAAGTTATACACACTAGCATCAATCCACAATAATGGTAATTTTGGAGGGAAATACCTCTCATCTAACTTCAGTAATCTATTATGTAAATGGGTACACCTTAGGTGATATCTTTAGGCTTCTGTCAGCGCTGCTGAAGAGAAATAGGCATATTTAGGGTATGATTTATCCACCATTTTAAATGTCTGTGTAAGAATAAAATAGATGATACCTCATAAGTGATTCTTCCTCTTCATTAACTATAAAATGAGCCTTGGGTATCTATTTGAGGTTCATACATCTGTGCTATTTCCTAAGTTCAAAAAAATGTGTTTCCATCCTAAATGTCAGTAAGACATTTTAAGAAATTAGCATGGCTTCAGAATATCACTGGTAATATTCCATCTTCACCGCCTATTGATTCACTAATAAAATAATTCAGTTTATATTTCAGTTTTTTCATTTTAATTTTTGTTAGTGACAAGATTAAAATGAGACTTGAAGTTTTAGCATTCTTCCCCTAATTCCAGGAGAAAGTTTGAGGAGAAAGGGGATTTGCTGTGACTCCAGCGTTGCAACTGTAAACATTTTAATGTAGGCGTCTCCTTGTGACCTTGACTGAATTTAAGTGAATCAAGGATTTCCACTTAAGTTGCCCAAATATATCCTTGGTTTCTAGGAGATGGTCCACGAGAAAGTGTGTCTTCTGTATTTCCTTCGCCCTATCTTCAGCCCTGTAGAGATGTCTTGATCATTCTAACAAAGCTCAGCTGACAATAGGTACCTAGGGGAAGGTAACTGATTTAGGTCAAAATAAAGGCAGGGAGATTGCTTGCCATTTACCATCAGAGGCAAATCAGACTTGACTTTGGGAAAATTAATTTAATTTATTGCCAGTTGATATGGACAATGAGAAGCAAGACAAAAACACACCTTCCTGCCAACCTCTCCCCCTCTTTTTTTTCCAGGCTCAAATTCACTCCTTCACTCCTGACTCGTCCACCTTCCACCACACAAACAGCACTGGTTAATGTGGAATGGGAGCTGAGGTCAGTCTGTAAAAGCTTCTCTCTGCCACTGCTTTCTCCTCACACTTGTCCCATTCCCTGTTGGCCACAGGCTGCAGCACACCTGTTCTGGTGTGGTCCTATCAACAGGCTACAGAGGCACCTCCTTCCCTCCTTTTTCGCTCACCTTGCTGTCTACAGTGCTATGTGAAATACCACATATGTGGAGCACACACACTCCTCACTTGTCCTTCTGAAGCTGTCATGCAGTATTTTTAAAAAGTTTTTAAAATGTGTTTTAAAATATGGTTTCCTAAATACACTTTCCCCAAGGTCCCTCCACCTTTTCTGTGGGGTTCTGACAACCCATCAGCCTGAGACGGGTTGTTTGGAGCCAGTGGAACCACCTATGTCCAGCATGGGGCAGCCCTGACCACTCCTCACAGAGGTTCCTGAAGCCTCTGCTGCCAGCACTGGGGCATCTGAACTCAGTACATTAAAGGTGAAAAGCCAATAGTATTTCAGTCTTTTTCAGAAAGCTGTGGTTTTGGAAGCCTGCTGCACAGTAAAGCTCTTTCTTGGCATTATAGTTGTCAAAATATCCCTGTAAAGTAGGTGATGCCTGATAATCCCAAAAACCTATTGTTATGGAGATCGGAGTGGAAATACTTTTGTATGCTACTCACATGATTTCCCAATGCAATATTTTCAAATATATGCTGTATGATTTTGTCTGTTTAGATTTGTCTGAAAAGTAATAGAGCAAGAGGGACAGCTTGTGAAATACATCTGAGGAATCATGGATTTGAAAAGTGGAGAACAAAAGTATGAGGCAGAAAATTGTTATCATCACATGTTCTTGTATCAGACTCCAAATGATTCTTTGCTTTAAGTAATTGAAGCCTCTGTGTTTGAATGAATTGTCCTAGAATTTTAAGATATTTTTAAGGTTTGTGGAGATTTCTTTGTTTCTTTTTCATGGAAGAAGAGAGTGCTGTATAATCATTGTGTACTGGAGTTGAAGCTTCAGGTAAGAAAGTAAACATGTATCCATCAACAATTAAAAATGTGGCATTTGTATTTAACTATAGCAAAACCTAAGAGATTTCCTATATCGTCAGAAAAATGTCAAAGTTTTCAGCACATATAAATTTGGCAGATATATTATATAAATATCACAGCTAACTGTAAATGATGAACAAATAGAACATCCCCAGAAACTGACTGGTTGAGATGTATAAGAGCAGCAATATATTGACCTTCTTAATGTCTGAACATCATGACAAAAACTTTGCAGCAAATGAGAAAGTAAGAGCGATGTATTGAAAATTCAGTACATGAGAAATGAGAATGACAAAAAGTCCTCAAATCAGGATGGGAAATGCTAAAGTATATGCAGAACTCAGGGGAGAATTTGCATTGAGTGGAAGTGATGCTGCTATTTTGACTGTGCCTGCTGCATAGCAGGTGATTACTTCATGACAGAGAAGAATGATCCTTCTATCTCTCATCTCTCTAGGTAGTTACATAGCTGTCATCACTTCAGTACATGAATGTAGTTTCCTCTTCCTTCATTTATACAACACATCATTTATCTACTTTATGTACACCATTTAGAACTACTTGCAGGAAGTCTCTGTGGAAACCTTTGGTTGCAATTAGGTTCTGTCAAGTTAATTTCAAAAGTTATAAGTCATCTAAGTTTCTCTTGCATTTTATCAAAACCGGTTCCCTTTAGGATACTAAGATGCTCCTACAGAAAAATACTAGCTCAATGTTCACTCATCTGCAGCTATTCATTGTAACTTTCATCAACAGAAGAGAAAACTGTTTAATGGATATTTAGAAGATGTAAAATTGTTGTCATGGACAGATCTTTACTGCTTCATTTTGCAACTAAGTCACAGACATAAAAAGGATAACAGTAAAGATTTTAAAATTTTTAGCAATAAGAACTTTCAAAAGTCAGTCACAATCCTAATATACTGATACAACCGCTTAAAAAAAGGGGAAAGGTAGTAGTAATTGTAACCATTTTCTGTTCCTGAACTAATTTAGGTCATTGGTAGATACCATTGGTAGTCTTGAGAAAAATGTGATCAAAATAACTGCAACGTAGTAGGATTTACCACAAATTAAAGAATTCCCTGGGTTTAATATGACACAATACTTTATGACACTTTTTCAGATACTATGTCAATTTCATCCCCCTGTGAAAGGCTGCTGATTTCAAGAAAGTTTCATAACTTAGCAGAAACTAATGCGCAGGACATTCCACTTGAACACGAGGAGAACTTCTTCACTGTGAGGGTGACCACACATTGGAACAGATTTCCCAGAGAGGTTGTGGAGTCTCCTCCACTGCAGATATGCAAGAACCATCTGGATTCAATCCTGTGCCACGTGCTCCAGGATGACCCTTCTTGAGCAGAGAGGTTGGACCAGATGACACGTGGTGGTCCATTCCAGCCTCACGCATTCTGTGATTCTGTGACTAAGTGAAAAATTATGACAATAACCAAGGCACCACTCCTTAGGCACCACTCCTTACAGTTTTAATATTTTAAAAACTCAATACCTCCAATTTTATTGTTATTTAATAGAAATGCAAGTATGCTTTCCTTTGAGTAGATCTCCTGAATTTTCCTACAATGGTATGAGACTTTAGTTAATATATTTTCTGCATTTGTATTGTTATTAAATTTTACCAGCTACTCATGTCAGGCAAAGTTACAGGATGGAAAATTTTGTTTTACATTCAAGTTCTGTTCTGTTGTTTATCTACCTAGGTAACAAAATAAAGTTGATCCAAGTGTGAACAAATAATTTGTCAACAACTAGAAGCAGCATGCTTTCTAGAAATGAAAATGTTTGTTCAGTGGGGTTTTTTTAAGCATTTTCTACTCTAGCAATTAATCCTCTCTTCAGCTTTGTTGAAACCATAGTAGCTATCATTGTTTCATCAAAGTTTCCTGCAAGATTTCTTTTCCTATAATTACTAAACATTAGTTTATGCATTCTTTTTGGGTCCTACTTATTTAATTGTGTTTTCCCAATGAAAACAATCCAAAAGTATATATGTATACCTATATTTGCATTCTGTTTATGTATCTGACATTCAGTAAAACTCACAAATGTTAAAAAACTAGAATTTATGACCAGACTAAGAAGAAAAAAGACACCTTTTAAAATGTATTGTATTATTAAGAACACTAAGATCCACTTTTCGATTAAACCACAGTAATTTACAAAATCTAGGTGTGTTGGACCCAGGAGGTGAACAACCTGCTGTTTTCTTGTACTCTGCCTTTCAACTGTTAAACTGTATACAAATTTGCAGCTGCCAAGTGTCAGGTCATTGATTTTCCTTCCTACTAGGCAACAGCTGCTCTGCTCACTCTACAGAAATCTTCCTCTCTAGATGACATTGGGAGTGTAATGAGAGACTGCATTACTGATGAAATAAAACCTTGGACTACTCTAAGAAAATTATAAAACCCCCCCCAAATTTTAGTAGAAATGTGCAGAAGAGATTGGTGGGAACAAATGTGGTACTTATTTGGAGTCATATCATACAATATCAATTTTCTGATACACCCTCTACTGTTCAAAATTTTACTTTGTTTGCTAGTAAAATAAAGAGAGATTCTTCAGCTGTTGTGCTTACTCTTTTATTAAATTCTTAGACAATATTGCTGTCCTCCATGACCTGAAAGGATGATTTTATCTGTTAAATGAGGCATTACAAAAAAAAGTGAATGTTGACACAGCTCTAACAAGTAGATTCTGTTTTATTTTAAAAAGTTATGTTATCTGGTCAAAATGTCACTTCCATTTGCAATTTACATCAAAAATATAATAGATAAACTTAGAAATTATTAGAAAATGAATTAAGAACAGAATGGAACACATAATCATGCACAACTGCATGATGCACATATAATTTTAACAATACATGTACTCCTGGTCACACTATTTGATAAAAGTCATGGCAAAATGAGTACATAAAGAGAGAGCAGCACAAGCATAAATCACAGAATGACAGAGTGACAGAATCACTGAATCACCCTGAACAAAATCTTTTCAAAGAAAGTGTTCATTTGCATGGAACAGATTCCGTATCTCTATTTTATCAGATCTGCACTTACCCTTGGTGGAAAAGGATTGGGTCAGAGAATGCATAGGCAAACAGGGCCTGCAGAAGTCCTTGGGTTCTCATAGATACACTCACAAGTACTGATGTAATTTCAAAGCTACTTTCAGTAATGTTTGAATGGTCATGGTGAGTGGAAGAAGCACCCAAGGGATGGAGAAAAAAGATGTCACTCCTATTTTCAAGTGGGACAAGAAAGAGGAACCAAGAATCCACAGATCAGTTAGCCTCACTTTGATCCTCATAAAGGTGATGAAAGAACCAACCTGGAAACTGTTTCCAGGCTCATGAAGGACAGGAAGTTGACTGGGAGCAGTCAGCATGGATTCATCAAGGGGAATTCATGCTTGAACAATGTGATAAATTTCTATGATTAGATGCCTGGCCTAGTAGATGCAGGGAGAGCAGTGGATATTGTCTAAGGACTTAAATCTTTTGACACTTTCATTCATATGATCCTCATGGAAATGCTGATGACATAGGGGGTAGATGAGCAGACCCTAAGGTGGAATGAAAACTGTCTGAATGACCAGAGCTAGAATGTGGCACAAAGTCTAGTTCAAGGTCAGTAGCTTGCAGCATACCCAAGGGATCAATATTGAGTCTGAAGCTGTTCAAAATTTTCATTAATGCCATGCTAATTTCATTAGTGCTACGTTGTCGTTGAACACTAAGAATGTTGTTTGGGTTTGGTTTAGATTTTTTCCCTGTGAGAAAACTCTCAGAACTATAGCTCATTTGTTACCAGGTAAGAATTCTTCCATTGCTTTTCTGAGTCTAGAATCCGACAGTTAGGTTCACCTCCATCAGTTATAAACATCTCTCAAAGTTAGATTCAGTTTGCTTATTAAAATCAGCAGAGAGAAATAAACATATCTTAGAGAGTAATTTCTTTGATCTGCTTAAAGTGTTTACATGAGATGATCTGTATAGTGAAATTGTTCCTTTGTCTTTATATTATGAAGATTATAAAGAGAGGCAAAGGTATACAGTTCAGATGCCTGTACCAGAACCCCCTATCTCTGCTGAATGAACATCAGACAAAATATCTAAGTACTTAAGTATTTCCTTTGGCTACTCATACATATTCAATATTAACTATATAATAAATAGTCTAAAAAAGAGTAGTTTTCATGAGCTAAAAATAAAATCCACAAAAACTAAAATATGTAAGTTCTGGATTAAGAGCCATTACTTTTACCATGACAAATGATAAATATCACACATAGGTTGGAAAACTAGCCAGAAGAATAAACAAAAATTTATTTTCCATGTGCATCAAGCAGCATTAAAAATTATTAATAAGGAATTTACCATGCCTGTTAAAATTATTAGTTTCAATTTTGATATAATCAGTTTTCAAAGTTTAAAAAAATTGCAGTACAAAATTTTCAAGTTAAAATTGCAACCCCAAGACTCATTATCCTCTTAAAGACTTTTAATTTGCACTAAAATGAGAAATACATGTAAAGAAAAGCCAACCTGTTAAGAATGAATATATTTTCATGATTGATGCCCAATACAGATTAATAAGCAGCAAATCTTCCAAAACTTGCTTGATCTGGGTCCAGATAAAAGTGGAAATTAGAGGAGGCAGATGATAAAATATACCCTTTAAAAAGAATGATACATGCATCACAAGAAATATTACATGAAAATTAATTGTAATTACCTCATCCATTAAAACTGGTTCACAGATTGAAAGCTGTTTGAGGAACAGTAAATGAAGGAGAACAAAGCACAGCAGTATGTAAAGTCTGGATGTGCAGTGCAAAATTAATAACTATTAGAGTCTGTAAGAGGCAATAGGATGCCAGCTAATATCTACAAATGATCCTAAGCTGGAAAAAGCTGCAAATTATAAATACAGGGAAGAGAGAGAATATGGTGTCAGCTAAAAAATGAGAGTATATTCCCCAAAAAAATAAAAGGGACAGACTATTGCAGACATTAGCTGGAATACGTAATTAAAGGTTTGTTTTAAGAAAGTGGTTAGACTGTAAAGCCCCAGAGGTACCACTGATTGAGAATTATTCTGTTACCTTCAGATGGAAAAAAAGCAAATAAACAAAAGGCCCAGAGCGGACTTGCTAGCGCTGAATTCCAGAAGCAGAAATGCAGAAACTAAGTTAACAGGTAGGAAAAGGACATGGTCCCATTCTCAATATGTCCATTGCTACAGATCCAAATAAGATGCAATTGTGAGCAGTGAAGGATACTTCTTAATCCAAAATAGGCATTTTGTGTCTTGCCTCCTGAGATGAGATAGGCAGTATGGCATACTAACCTAGTGAGAGAAATGTGTTGAGTGGTAACTTTGCAATTCATTCCACAAAACAAATCAATTATATATTTATCAAGATGAACTCTGGCTAGAGTACCAAACACAGATTAGATTGGCCAGTCAGATATTGCTCTGAATTGAAAACAAAATGTAAATGTTTCTTTGATCCAAACCTGACTGAAAGAGAGATAGGGACTAACTAAACCTGAGCCCTCAAACTTCAACAGCCCATCAATATAAAACTAGAAATCCTAATAACATACTAAAGTTATATTAATCTGATATGGGCTTGAGCACAACCTTTGCATTGAGTTCAGTCCCAAGTATAGTTACTTTTTTTCTATTCCTTCAAATTTCCTGTTAATTAATGGTTACTTAATAATTACTTCTGCATCTAAACTTCATATGTCTCTGTGCCCTGAAGGAAACTGTATTAAAAACAAAGGATCTCCAGAGAGCGATTCTAATGATGAGTGAACCAATAAAGAGGACACTCAACAAGTATTTGGTTTACATTCTTACCTTCAAAAAAAAGATGTCTCTTTTCTCCCAAATTTCATGAACAAAAATATCTTTTTAACTAGTTCTGGCAATAAAGAGGTCATGCAAAAGCATCCTTGAGAAAATATTTCCTTGAGCAGCTTATTACATGCAGTTAGACTGCTAACTTAAACAGAAAAGCTATGTAAGGCAAGAGCAGAATCTGACTCCTCTTCCCTCTCACTAAAAAGTACATGCTGAACATAGAGTTTTTAAAAAGGGCCAGAAATTAGAGACATCATGTCTCATCATGTCATTCTTACAAAATAGGACAAGATTATTTTTCAAGTACTTCTGTAGAATTTGGATGCACAATTCCAGTTCTTACTACCATCTCAGGAAGGGTTAGCTTCCATTCCTTATTTCCCACTTACAAATTGTCACTTACATTATAGTCAGTTTAATTCCAGCGAGTGGACAAAAATATTTGTGCTTGAAGTCTTCCCTTGCTTGTATCATTTGCAAAAGCATTTAATGCTTAGGTGGAAAAGTTTTACCCTTTTGGCTCAATGCTTCTTAAAAAAAAAAAAGGTATTTGAAATCTAATGTAAGTTAAATGAAAAGTTGTAGTCCTCTATATAACCTCTCCAAATAGAAAGCAATAATAGGTTTATTTGAGTGATACCCTGAAATAAATACATTCAGAGAGATCTCATTAGATACAGACTTTCTTTGCCTTTAGTCCAGTCAAGTACCTATAATTTTCCTTCAAGGTCAAACAGTAGGATGTTCGATCTGAAGCAAAATCACAGCATTTCTTTCCATTAAATCCTGGTTTCCTGAAGCTCTGAAGTGCTGTGTGAACACCTTGAGGTACATCATATGTTCTGTGTTCATTTACGAGTCCAATTTAATGTAAGACGCTATCCTTGCAATGTTTAGGACATTAACTAGAACTAGGCAGTTGCCTAAGAGATTAGATGGTATCACAGAGTAGTAATATAAAAAAACAAAATCAGTTTTAAATTAAGCTACTGTAAATCTCGATAACAGATTTAGTAAAGGCTAACAGTAAGATAAGAGAACTTATGGCTATTTTGTAAATATAATCTAAGAACACAATATATAGCATCAACTAAAGTTGTTATTAAATTTTCTGTACAGCTTTAGTGTCAATATCCTGCTAATGAAATGAGCAGATGCTTTCTAACCTTAAAATTCCCCTGAAAAGATTTTCTTCTGTAGTAGCAAGCTGTTAAACAGCACTGTTTGGAGCCACTACCTGAAAATGCTGCAGACCCCTGGAAACACCTACCAAGAGACCTCACTTTCCACACTGGCATTAGCTTTTGATAAAAGCCAAACCTGTAAATGTGTAACTTCTGAGCGTGAACAATACATCCTTCCACAGGCTCTAGAAATCAGTGGTGATGTCAGGAAATGTATCTATTATATATATATTAGTAGAAGCTCAATATTCAGACATGACCTCTACCCACATTTTCATCACATTCCCTCAAGAATTATGGGCATAGATTCCATACTAAAAAGGATTTTTGAGTAGTTTACTTCTTTTCTACAAGAAAGCTTCTGAAACTTGAGAGAATAATATATCCCCTTATGAAACATTATCTAGCTCTATATAAGGATAAATGTACTTATTTAAGTCATTACTTGGTTTTGAATTGTATGGCTCAATCATTTTGGAAGAACTTTGTTGTATCAATATAAGCAGATATATTTAAATTTTGAGTTACTTTATTAGAAATTACTAGTGTAAGATTTCTTCATTCTCAAATTTATAAGTTAAAGCAATAGTGTCAGAACAGTGAATTTACATTTAGTCTTGCTGTCCTAAATCTTTCTCTGTACATTTGGAAATTCCAATACTAAGATACAAATACAGGAGGAAAAGGAAAATTGATCATTGGTTCATATAGGCTGTGCATGGCATATACTGCTTTAAAGTCAAAATTCACATTACAGTATTTTACAAACACTTTTATTTTAATCACACTGCATTCCAAGTTGCTAAAGATTTTTTTTATATTATATTAATCATATATCATATCATATCATAATATTAATATTATACACTCCGCATATTATAGATATCATCTGTAGGAAAAAAAGTTTACAATTTGCTTTACTAGGAATTCCTTCTTTTTCAGTTTTTAAGTTTTGGTTGTGTTATGCAAGCATATCTTTTAACATTCTCGAATTTTACTATCAAATTATATTATTTTAACAACCAAAAAGTGCTTTCAATCTATCTCTAAACCATGCAATAATTTACAAAGATTCTTGCTGGAAAAGGATTCATTCTTGCCCAGCATGAGTTCTCTTCCCAAGATACATTTAATTAATCATATGTTGCCTTTTCTATACTATTGAACCAAACATTTTCATCTTAGCATGATTTGAAAATAGAGTTTTAGAGATTTCAGAGCAACAAATGCAGAAATTTTAATGTAGAATATATTTTTTTGCATTATTTAAACAGTGTTTCCAGGGATCCATGAGCCTACAAGGGTTAAAATCCTGTTTAAATTTCATTTAATTTCTGAAAGGTTTTGCTTCTCTGAAGATTTAGAATTAATCATAGTAAATAATAAAAGAACACATAACCTTTAGTAACTAGAACAGATTAAACAACATTTGTAATTAATAAGCATTACCCCATTATTAAATGGCATCAGGGATGACTGGTTTATAGCCATATTAACATTGATGGAAAACGTTGTATCTAAATGTCAAGCCATTTTCCTTGGGCTTCAACCATTCTTCCATTCTAATACATAACAAATTGGTCAAGCTACAGCATGTAAATAGCAGAAAGGTTATTGAAGCACCAGCATGATCCCATTTTAACCTACTGTTTACCCAGGTTAAATATTCCCAGTGTTAAAAAAAGTTGCAAGGCTGTATTCAACTATAAATACCATATCTGAGCAACTATAGATACTGTAGCTGAGAACAGATTGTATAAATGCTTCTGGAGTATTCGTACAGACAATTTTGATCTCCATTAATAAAAAAATTCAGTGTACTATTAAACTTCAAATAAAATGTAAAGTTATAGAAACTACTCATAGTGGTCACATTTAATCCATTGTAACATTATGCTGAGGAGACATGAAGTAATTTCTTCTTCCAAGCCAAGAACAATCCTTGGGGAAAAAAAAAGGACAATTTCCCAAGACTTTATAATTAGTCATATGATTCTGTATTTTTTATCTGATTGGTACAGTTCCTCAAATGTTCAAAGAAATAGATAGCACAACATATCAACTGGATGGATTCCTTCATCCATCACCCTCTGGCACAGAACATAATCCACTCAGCTTGTAAAGATCCTCAAAATTATCATTGTTGTAGACTTATTAATTCAGAATATGATAATCACTTCAAAAGCCATCTCCTCCAGCCTGTCATTCTTTTCCAGACAGCATCATCAGGACAGACTAGTATTCATCAAACTTCAGTGAACTTTTAGTAAATTAAATCTCCTTTTGAGATTATCAGATTCTGGCACACCTGCAATTTAACATAATCAAATGTATTTTAGGTAAAATGACACCACAAATAGATTCATTTAAAGGGCACATACACTTCTTATGAACATGCTTAAAGAAAGAATTTGATAAAGGCTTCCTAAATATGACTAGGAGCTGCAAAAATGCTTAAAAATTTAAGGTGAAACGGTCACAGCACCAGCCTGCCATTATTCAAGAATTGTTTGGACAGGCACATGGTGTGGCTCTTGGGGATGGCGCTATGCAGGACAAGGAGTTGGACTCAAAGATCCTTGTGGGTCCCTTACTGTAAGAGCCTAATAATAAGGGAAAGGCTCCAAAAAGTGCTTCGTCATTATGGCTGCTCAACACCTGAAAGGCTTCAAAAGTGCTTTTCCATTATGACTGCTCTAAACCTGAAAAACTCCAAAAATGCCTCATCATTTTGTCTGCTTATCATTATACAGGCAGTTTGGACCATGAGTAGCCCGCCTTGAGGCCCATAAAAAGGAAGGTGAAACTGGTGCAAGTTGGAGGGAAAAGCAAGGGGCAGAGTCCCTGACCTTTGCCTTCTCCCCCACCACCACCACCACCGCCTGCTGTGGGACACTCTGAGCCTCCTGGAGCCGATGCTGCCTGCCTGAGGAGAACCCCCCGAACCTGCACCCCTGGACCGGAATCACGAGTGAGTTGTGGAACTCCTACATCCCATGCACCCCATACTCCTGCATCCCATGGTGAGAGCACCATGAGTGGACCGAGATTTGGCTGCAGCCATCGGGCACCGCGCCTGCAACTCGGAGGACGGGCTGCTGCATCCCAGCCAAACTGCTCCCGAGATTGGAGAAGGCAGATAAGATGCTTCAAACAACAACAACAAAAAAGCAAAAACTGCTTTGCTCCCCCCACCCCATCTTGGCAGCACTAAAGGTAGCACAGTGTGGTGGTGACCTATCCTTTGCTTTTCTTTTTAAGTAACCTTGGCTTTTTCTAACTTTCCTCTACTTTTCTCTTTCCTTCTCTTTGCCTCTTTTGCTATTAAATAAAATACATCAATTTTTTGGCATCAACATCCAACCTCATTTGGTTTTAATCTCGTTTCTGGGAATATTTTGAACCTTCTAAGTTCTTTCCCGTTTATGCACAGAGACTTAGCTTTTTTTGCTTTTCTGGGTTTAAACCAGGTCATAACACTTACAACTCAATGTATTCTGTGATTCTGTGACATCTAAGGAATTAACACTGCTGTAGCTCAGTATAGGTATTTTTTACAGATTATTTTTTTCCTAGTGAAGATAAAAGTGTATATAAGCACTTGTAATAAAACAGGGTCCGTATTTGGTATGCAACATTGCTCCTTTTTTGAAGAGTTATTTCAACTTTATATTTTAAGTAAATGTAATAATAAAAGAGGAACTGGTTGCCTGGAAAGCATCCAGACAAGTATACTGAGTACCTGTATTCTCATAGAATGTAATTGCATCATTTATTTCACTGTAAGACAAAGACATAAAATTTCAGCCTCATTAGATTTTAGGATGTCAAAGTTGGTTTTTTTTGCCAAACATTAACTTTTTTTACAAGAAAATGAGACACAAATTGGCATAATCATTTACAAATGTTAAATAATACTTGGTTAATATTTCTTGGCAATACATTGAAATACCATAAAAGCCTGAGGGCAAAGTTAATGTCTTGCTGATTATTGCATATAGTTGATTTTTCATAACAGTATGAAGAAATTTGTTAGTGTATAACATTTCTAGTCTTTATTGACTAATAAAGATATGATAAACTGACTATATTAAATCTGGTTTTGTTTCTTTTTGTAGTACCTGCTCATTCAGATTCATAAATGTGTCCTGTAGAATTTTGTGAGGATCACATTGCAATATTACTGTAAGCTACATGAAATTTCACTGAGTTTCTAAGAAATTTATATATCTGTTTCAATATGGAGTAGCCTACCTACATATGCAACAGGAAAATTTATAACCTGAATGCTATGATTGGTACTTGGGAGTGAAAGATAGATTGAAGAGATTTCACAGAGAGAATCCAAGAAAAAACTTGCTTGAGGACCAAATGATAATCTCAGTTTGGATAGGAAAGGTAATTATTTTCTTTCCCTCAAGAAATGAGATCAGAATTTTATAATTATGTAGTGTTGTTAGTATTGTACATTAAGATTGTACATTAAGATATACATTTAAGATGCCTGTTGCAATTACCTGTGAACTTGTAACCTATCAACTTTAAGTATATTGCTTACCCAGTTAAGGCCAGAATGCTACTTACTTACTAAAGATAAGGGCTTCAAAGAGCAGAGTGTAGCTACTGATAATCCTTGCAAGTTTCTTTGCTCTTGTCTTGGACCATGACAGCAGGAAAATAATATGAATTAAAATACTACCAAAATGAAGATCACATGGGACTTTCAAGGTATAATCCATAAAGCAAGTGAGGGAATATTTAGATTTTGGCAAAGCACTTAAGAAAAGATTTGGAGTATGCTAGAGGAACATAGGGTCACCTGAGTGGAAGTGAATGTGTTATGGGAGAATGGCAAAGCTGCTGGAAGAAGCCTATTTGCTCCTGCTATACCAATTTTGTTTCTTCTATTTGTTCTTTTCTTTCACTGATTCAGTTGAAAAGTCAGTGACATAGAAGCTGCTTTGAAATTTGTTTAACTGAGAGTGAACTGACCTAGATGAGTGCATGTGGGAGTCAAGCTCACACATGACATTTGAAAAGTACAGCATTAAAAAATGTCAGTCATCCATATATCATCAAGGAACTCCTCAAAGCCAAGTTTAGAGTAATTCATATTACTCAAAGCCCCTTTGAAAGGTTCCAGGACAATGAAATAGCTAGGAGCTCAAAATATGCCTCATAGTGTGAATTGCCTGATAAAGCTAGTCTGAGATGATTAGGAAAAAAACAACTTCACAAAATATGGAAGAGGCATTGGAATGAATATTTTCCTCCAGCTCTATGTTCCTTTACCTTAAACACATCTGAAAAAATCTTGATTCAAACTTTCTTCTAACACTGTCTGCTAATCTACTATTATTAAACACCAAGCTATTAACTCTATGTGAATAAAAGTTATGGCAAGTCTTACAAAGATGACAGTCAGATGTTTTCAAATCTAGGAGAAACATGGCTCTGCAACAATAGGAAAGTCACAATGTAAACTGCAATATTTATCTTATTAATTCAATGTTTATTTGAAAACGATAATTAAAGAGTCCTTTACAGTTTAATAGAAGCAACTAAAGCTGCCTCATTTACACCTTTATTTTTAGACTTTTCACATTTTTCTATCCAATATTTTTTCTGATGCCTCACAGCAAAGAAGATAATTTGACTAAAATTTAGTTTATTATACTATAAACCATTCTTCAATACGTTTTTGAAGTTTTCCAATTCAGTGGTGATGCATTTCTAAAGAAAAAAAAAGCAACACAAAACCACCATCAAAGTCCACTTTGTTCTCCAGCATTGATAAAATGTCTTAATATCATAGAGGATATTACAGGAGATTTGTTTAAATTAGAACCCTTTCTCTTCACTACTTTTAAACATATAAATAGCTTATCTTGATGTAAAATCAATAAATGTTTCATTTCTACTTCTAATTACCTCTGGTCCTGCTTATAACAAATTCCCTTTAAAACAGACAACCTGACAAATTCTTTAAATGAAGTCCTACAAAATCCTGGCAAGTCAGGAATAAAAAAAGATATTCTGTGAAAAACCCAGCCATGCAGTGAATATTGTGTCTATGTCCATGATCCTGTGTGACTGAAACTGTTTATCAAGCTGTCCAGAGTGTGTGTAATCATGGGCAAAGTGGTAGCTGAATTGAATACATGAGGACTTTTAACTATAACTTTCATGTTCATCTGTTACTGTCTAAACAATGAGACAAAATCCTAATTAAAAGAAACAGTTTTTTTCTATTACATCTCCAATAATGTTAAACAATAACATACTTGAAAAACATTGTAATTTTTTTTCTGTTTTCAAAATAAAAAAATAAAAATTAGTACAACTCCAGAATTCTATCATGGGTTATATATTTTTATTGATGCTATGAATTCATTGCACCATTTTTGAACTTCTGGTTCTTTTGGGTGTATTAAAACTCTGCAGTAATAAGGCTACGATTATGTTTGAAGAACAAAGCTGTGACTCATTTCTTTTAGGCTTCATCGTTCTGTATTCCATAATGGAGGAACAACCTCTACCTATGCCCAGTAGCTTACTGATTGATTTTACATCTACCCTACTTTGAAGGGCAGTGGTGTGTTTTCCTAACAAGATACAATCAGCTGGATAAGGATATTGTAATACTGGACAAGGAACACTAATCACTTGATACTGGTACCAAAGTCTGTATAAGGGTACAATGTCATGAACGCCTGCATGATGACACTAGAATGCCTGCATTTGAACATGGTGCTACCTTTTTTCCTCATGTCTGCCTGGCATTGGCAATGCACAGATATTTTTGGCCTAAGTTCTGCAAAAAATCCAGTAGAAGCTTTAATACTAAATCAAACCAAGGCCAAAGGTATGTCTATATTTAAGAACCATGTGGGTTTTTTCAATTTTCCTCTTGCAAAATTATTGTATTATCCCAGAAATAGTACCAAGAGGAAAAATGTCTGTACAAATAGTTTGTAGCAACAGAGTTAATATGTCACCTTTCTATGTTCAACTTATGTCCATGAGTGCTGTGGCAAAGAAGCCTGGGAAAAGTGAATTTGTCCTTGCACATTCCTCAAGTATCTGCATTTACTTTATAGAACCCATAAGCCAACTGTTTTTCTTACTTGGGCACTTTCATCAGAAACATAAAACTTAGCTGAGCTACATCCTGGCTTTTATCTTGTTCTTAAAGGTGCTTCTTTTACAGCAATTGCTGGATTGCTGTAGAGTATACCAGTAAGTTCAGAAGAGTGTCCATGTAGAGAGACAGGGTAGGAATCCAGTTTATCTGCAAAAATGTCTACATAAAACTGATGTCTGAACACAAGATTAGATGTCTGGATTTACATTCTGTCACTATTGTTGTAATCAGCACACTCAGTGAGATTTACCCTACCTGTTTAATCTTTTGAATACCTCTCTAGAAACCAAGAACCATATTGAATGGATTCATACCTTCAGTAAGAGGAACTAGGACATCAAACCCACATATAAGAACTTATCCTACTCAGTGCAATGAATCCCACCTGCAGAACTACAGGTATATGAAACCCTGCAACAACTGCAGTAGGAAAGTACAAAATCGGGTAGTAAGAGTGACCAGCATAATTATAGGCTTAGGTTAAGCTGACCACAAGAATTGGCTAATTTACTCAAATGGAAAACCATGTAATTTTCCAGCATTTCTCTTTTTAATAAGTTCAGTGCTGATAATGATGATAATAAGGAAAGATATAGTAATGAGAAGTGAAAAAAATATTACCATGATTTCATTATAAAGCAAACTTCTTTGACAATCTTTGGCAATACGCACATGACAAAAACGTGATGAGAAAAAGAAATTGAAAGAAAAGAGTGTGAAGGGGGTTGAAATAAATGTATGGCATAATATATGAAGGTGTTTAGGATATATAAAGGAAATTAACTCCGAACTGTGAGTGTTAAGCCTCTGGAGGATTATACTGCCTGTATATTGTTTAACTGTCCAAAGAGAAAGAAAGTATTTTCCTTTACCTATTGTGGTCAACTTGGCTGAGCACTAGGTGCTCACTAAGCCATTCTGTCACTTCCCCTCCTTGATAGAAAAGGGGAGAAAATTAGACTAAAAGCTCATGGGTCAAGAAAAGCAGAGGGAGATAAACTTACCAATTACCATCATGGGCATAGTGGATGACTTGGCATGAAATTAATTTAATTTATTGCCGGTTAATGGCAGAGTAGGATAGTGAGAAATAAAAGCAGCTAAAACCACCTTTCCCCCACCTCTCTTCTTCCCAGATTGAACTTTACTCCTGGCTCTTCTGCCTCCTTCCCACAGGTGTCACAGAGGAATAGGGAATGGGCTTGTGCCCACTTCATAATACATTTTCTCTTCTGATGCTTCCTCCTCACACTCTTCCCCTGCTCCAGCATGGTGACCCACAGGATACAGCCCTTCATGAACTACTCCAGCGTGGGTCTTTCCCCCAGGCTGTTGTTCTCCACAAACTGCTCCAGCATGGCTCCTTCCCATGGGGTGCAATACTTCAGGAACAGATTGACGTAGCATGGGTCTTCCACAGGGTCACAAGCCCTGCCAGAAATCTGCTCTTGCATGGACTTCTCTCCATAGATCACAGATCCTGAAGGACCCCACTCCAGCACAGGGTCTCCACAGGCTGTAGCTTCCTTCAGGATACATCCACCTGTTCCAGAGTGATTCTCCAAAAGCTGCAGAGGAGCAACCTGATTCATCATAGTCTTCTCCACGGGCTGCAGGCAAATCTCTGTTCTGATGTGTGGAGCATCTGTTTGCTCTCCTCCTTTCACCTTGGTGTCTCTAAGGCTCTTTATCTCACACTTTCCTCATTCCTCTTTCTCACAGCATATTTTTTGCTCTTTTTTAAATGTTTTCCCAGAGTGTCATGGACACTCTCATCAGTGTCATGGACAGGCTCAGATGTGCCCTTCAATAGGTCCACTGAAGCCAATTGGAATTGGCTGTGTCTAACACAGCAGCACCTGCACTACCAAAACCTTACCACAGTCATGCAATACCGCCATGTGTGCATAGAACATAAATGAAGAACAATTTCTCAGAAGTCTTCTCAAAAGAGAAAATAGAATTAACCTTTGATATATTTTGCATTATGTTTTCCGAACAGAGCAGTGTTACAAATCTGTGTTTGAAGAGGCAGTTGTTTGTGCTTAATTAAGTTACCTCCTTTACTAGAAAGCACAAACTGGGAGGTCAGTCCTGGAACAAGAGATAAAGGAGGGTGAGTGTCGTGCTAGTGTATCCAGTTCATCACTCCGTAATTTTTGATGCTATCAGAAAACTGGGTAGAAATGTGTATATGAGCTGTTTTAATGCTATTGAATCATTCTCCTTCAGTATTTGAGTTTTGGATCAGGACAATGGTTTTGAAGTGTACCTCCTAATTGTCTCCTATGATTCACATGGTGGAGCAGTTTCAGACAGGCAATTATTGAAATCCTTTTGGCCAAAAACTAAACCCCTGCAAGCATTCCAGGGGCTCATGTAATGCACTACACTTTCTGAGTTCATGTCCTAGGACCAAAGTAAGCTGGGCCAAATTCCCCTGAAACACACACAGTGATTGCAATTTTCTCATCCTCAACCACTGGCTCTGTTATGTGATAAAATTGTATTTCACCACTTACTGATGTAGACGTGTTCCTCATGGCCATGAATCACATATCAGAAGATAAGTGATAACTATTAGCATTATTAAAATGAGAAATTATATACAAGCCTGTCATAAGAAATTTGGTAACTGCAGCATGTTGCCATAACTATTTATTTCTTACTCTCTGAACCATTAATATCATGCTGTCTTAATCAACCAAAATGAGATTTGAGCTTTTATTAAAACAGCTGTTCAACACTTTTTCCTTCCATAGAAGCATACAAAGAGGAAATCTCACTTACAGAATTATTAACACAATTTTTGTCTCAAGGAACAAATGAAAAAGGATCATTTCAAATAACATTTTGTGTGACAATATCACCTAAATTAATCACTATCTAGATTCATTTATTTCATAATTGGGAAGATCTTTTCTTCTGCATGAAAAAAGTGAGTCATTAATAGAACAGACATTCATAAAGTCAGATGGTTTTGTTCAAGCATGCAGCTTTGTAGATGTATAATCTTTATAAGCATAATTCAATTTCTTGATTAATAGAGTACAGTGAGATGAATGTAGAGGAAAAAAAGCCCCACACAACCCCAGATAATTTAGGTTGGAAAAGACCCTAAGATCATCAAGTCCAGTCATTAACCTGGTGCTACCAAGTCCACCACTAAACCATGTATTTAGGTCCCACATCTACACATCTTTTAAATACCTCCAGGTAAAGGGACTCAACAACTTCCCTGAGAACCCTGTTCTAAGGCTTGTCCACCCTTTCGGGGAAGAAATGTTTCCTAATATCCAGTCGAAACCTCCCCTGTCACAACTTGAGACCTTTTCCTCTTGTCCTATCATTTGTTACTTAGGAGAAGAGACCAACATCCCCTCAATACATCTTCCTTTCAGGTAGTTGAATAGATCAGTAAGATCTTTGCTGAACCTCCTTTTCTCTGGATTAAAGAACCCCAGCTCCCTCAGCATCTCCTCATAAGACTTGTGCTCCAAACCCTTCACCAACTTATTTGTCCTTCTCTAGAAATGCTCCAGCACCCCGATCTCCTTTTGTAATAAGGGGCCCAGAGCTGGACACAGCAGTCGAGGTGTGGCCTCACCAGTGCTGAGTACAGGGGGACAATCCCTGCCCTGGTCCTGCTGGCCACACTATTGCTGGCACAGGCCAGGATGCCATTGGTCTTCTTGACCACCTGGGTACATGCTGGATCATATTTAGCTGCTGTCAACCACCACCCCAGGTCCTTTTCTACTGGGCAGCTTTCCAGCCACTCTCCCTCAGCCTATTAGCACTGCATGGGGTTGCTGTGACCAAGGTGCGGGACCTGGCATTTGCCTTATTGAACTTCATACTGTTGGCCTCAGCCCATTGATCCAGCTTGTCCAGATCCCTCTGCAGAGCCTTCCTGCCCTCCTGCAGGTAACACTCCAGTCCAGCTTGATGTCATCTTCAAAATATCTTACTGAGGATGCACTCAATCCCTTCATCCAGATCGTTGATAAAGATATTAAGCAGGACTGACCCCACTATTGAGCCTTGGGGAACACCGCTTGTAACTGACCACGGTCAGTAACTCCATTCACCGTAACTCCCTGACCCCGGCCATCCAGACGGCTTTTCTACGCAGTGAAGAGTGGACCCATCCAAGCCGTGAGCTGCCAGTTTCTCCAAGAGAATGCTGTGTCAAAGGCTTTACTAAAGTCCAGGTAGACAACATCCACAGCCTTTCCCTCACCCACTAGAATATGTCACCTTGTCATAGAAAGAGATCAGGTTGGCCAAGCAGATTCTGCCTTTCATAAATCGATGCTGGCTGGGCCTGATAACTTGGTTGTCCTATACATGTCATGTAGAGACAATCAAACTTCTGAAGGTGAATCAGGTCAAGTGTTCAGGGTTATGAATACCTCTAAGAAATAAGACACTTAATGGAGTCTGACTACAAATGTCAGTTCTAAATTACACATCATATTATAAATTTAAAAAAAAAAAAATATTAACAAGCTGCCATTACTGTACTAGTGTTGCATGGGTTGAAATTCTTAGTTGGCTGACTAATTTGTATTTGACTGTTGCTTATTACTTTTTAATGCAAGAAATAAAAGCAGAAATCGATAAGAAATGTTCAGAAACCTATGAGACTAGTATATAAATGTTTTATTCATAGAAGAGAGATGTTCAGCCTTTTTGAAAATGACCATTAGGGTTTTTTCAGGAGCATCTTACATTCTTAGTTACTTTTCTATACTACTTACATATATTATTTCATGTATTAATTTTAGTTTTATTTAAATGTCAAAGACAATACAAGTTTTTTGAACGAAAAGAGAAAGACTCTCTGGAAACGAAGCCTTAGCATTCTATTATTTTAAATATATATATGTGTTTATGTTTCTGTTTATATATTTATTTATATGTTTTCTTGATTATGATTTCTTTATTTAACATTATAAATTAAAGCTATATGGGCAAAATTTCAAATATGTAAGTATCTTATTATTGTTGTTTCAGTGATTCTCTCTCATCTGAACACACAATGACTTCTGAGTATCCTCCAGAATGGTATTTTTAACCGTAGGTCCTATGTCAATACGTAAAAATCTAGAAAGATAAACCTAGACAGCTGAAAAGAATTTAACTTGAATTCAAATACCTTCTTTTCATCTTGATTTCATGTGAAGTACAAAATTTCCTATGAACATAACTCAGAATGGGTTGCAATATTTGGATCTTTAGCTGTAGGATATCAAACTGCTCAGTGATCATTGGGAGAGTCAGTGAAATGTAGAATGTCACAGAAGTGCTTTCTCATTTGCTTTGCTTCATCTCTTGCAAACACTGTGCATCTGACCTGCTGTCATCAAATACAAAAATAAATTACTAGTGTTATGTGAGATCAGATTTTGTTTGGTTTTTTTTAAATTGTTATAAATTTAATTTTGTCACATTCCTTGGTGGTGGTTTCTAAGGAGCTGAAACACTGCAAAGATTGTTTCTAAAAGCTAATATAAATGTGAGATTCCTTCAGTTTTGGTTTCAGATGGGGGTGCTGGCTAATTTATAGGACAATCTTATTTCTATTACATTTGTTTGTTTAATATCTGCTTCTGATACAGATGCTGAAAGACATTATTTTCCAATATGCATAAATGAATTCCATCATACTCTTGTGCACTTGTCATGCCAGTATCTCCACTAGCAGCAGCCTGAAAAACAAACCAGTAAACAGATTTCATTATCATAAATCGTTAAATTTTTTAAAGTTTTGTACAAATAATCAATAAAATGGATTTCATTTTTTAAAATCAGTATTGAACAGACAAACTAAAGGACAAATTAATGCATTTATATGCACTTATGCATTTTACATTCAACTCAACTGCCTTTTCTGCAGATTTGTTCCCCCTTTCTAAAGAGACAGCTGAAGAGCACTGGGAACTTTCATCACCAAGTCTGATGTTTCCAATTAATATTGATAGAGGAAATCATCGTCACAGTACTTCTTTCAGTTGTCACAACTTTCATGCATTTAAACAAATTACATTAAGTATCTGAGAAGAAACTGACAGTATTATCAGCTTATACTCATAGGTTTTTTTGGACATGAAGATGAAAATTTAAATTAGTGTATTTTCTTGATAGAAGTCCAGAATGCTAGGATTCTTCTCTGAAACAGGAGTGAAAAGTTTATGAGAAATTAGTTTCTGTATATGTCCCAACACTAGAAGAGCACAATCTTGTCTCGTGGTGAATTGCTCTTGTTTTCCACTTTCCACTACCCTTCTGTAGCAAAGGTCTAAATGTGCAAAGCAAAAAGTCAATTGGTTGTGTTCAACAGTCAAACAATCCAGTCCTTCAAGACTTTTCTTTTCCATTGATTATGCAGTTCCCTTTGGAGCAACACAGTAGACAGGGCTTTTATTAAGGGCTGCTGAATCATCATGAGTGTTCACATTTGTAATGAGGTGTGAGTAATAGTAAGACAAATTGCCTGGCACTCAGTTGGACCTCTGTGACACTGTGCAGGCTAAATTTTGCTCATTTGTTCATAATTTTACCTTTATTTAATGCTAGGCAAGAGCATACCATGAAACATGCTAAGAAAATTGTCTGTGTCCACACTTTTTCAACTCCATGCATAAAAAATGGGACTTACCCTTACTGTGTAATTGTAATTTAAAAAAAAAAAAAAAAAAAAAGAAAAAAAAAGTGCAAAAATTAAACAAAAAGCAAAAGGAAAGGAAGGAAAAATCCAACCCAGACAAAACTCAGGTATATATTTCTTCCTCTCTCTGCATAAAACAGGAAAAAAAAAAAACAAGTGAAGAAATTGAGAGAATAGTACATTAGATTTTTATATTCTCTACAGAAGCCTAATACCAGTGTCTACTAGTCATTATGTGGTATAGTGGGGTTTTTTTTTTTGATCACAGTTCTTATGAAAAATTGCAGTTGCGACCTGTAATTGTTAAATTCAAACTGCTTTGAAATAACCAGATATGTTTGTGTATTTAAACACACCACAAAGAAGAAGGGGATATAGGCTACCTAAAAGACCTGGGTCAGAAGATAAAGCAGAAATTAAGTAGTTGGCAGATATTTGATCTGTGTTTTAAAAAAGTCGTGATCCAGAATCTAAGCATCTCATATGATGGGGTAATGCTCTTAAGCCTCTGCTTCTGAACATTTCTAAACCTGTCACTGCATAAGCAAATCTCTTTTCCTTGGACAAGCCTAATTATAACACAGAAACGATTTCCTTTTTCCAGTCCACTGTGGTTGGCATTTTGAAAGTACTCTTAGGACTAGCTGACAATACAAAAGCTCCACAGCAGAATGCACATGTAATTTTCAAATTCATTTGGGGAGAAGAAATCTCCAGTAAGATCTAAAAAAGAGGTTGCAGCAATCATGCAAGTGTAAAATCTTAATCCTAACTAGGATCCTCATAACCAAACCCTAGCCAAACTTTCCTCTTCCACCAGTCAAGGAGTTCTCATGTGAAGCTACAGTTTTTTTCCCCTCCTCCCACTGAGAAAAAAATTGCAAACTTCCCGGTGTGAGAAAGGGAGTGTTAAATCAAAGAACATGATCTCCTGAGACACACAGCAGTGAAGAGGTACACATGGCTTTTATCATCAACCATAAAAAAATTGTGTACAGTTTATGTTTAAGCTACTTAATTTGAAAAAAATAATAGATGGTAGAATAAAAAAAAGAGAGAGGGAGAGAGAGAGAAAATAAAGAGAAAAAAATAAATAGCCACTCTGGACATATGACAGGTATCCCAGAGATGATTTGCCTATATGTCTGTATTACCTTAATTCAGAAATAGTGCAGTAAGCTCAGAGAGGCTGGTAAAAAATCACATGGATAATAACTGTCTTTGGAACAGGAACTGAGCAATCTTTTATTTTGAGTATTATTAGGCTATTAATGTCTTTAGGAGTAGTACCTTGGTAGTACCCCAGTGGATAATCTGGAACTCACGTGTTGATTTCCATAATTATTTCATAGTTGATTTATATATTCAATTTTAACCTATCTGAGTTAACCCCAAGGAAGTAGTGAGGATGAAGGGCACATTAAAAAAGCAAACAAAAAAGCACCACTCGGATCTATTTTCTTCTTGATGTCTCTCATTTTTCTCCAAGGACAATAGCAACATTTACTTTCACAGATCTGGAAAAAAATTAAGTCCAGTAAGTCTCAAAAGCTTTTATGTAAGAAAGGGACATTATAGATAAGAATTGGATGAGTCCAATTAGCCACCAAGATGCCTGATTGAGTGGATTCTGAAAGAGATGAAAGGAATTTCTGGCAGAAAGGCTGAAATGCACACTGAGACAGAGTAATGTGAATGAAAAAAATGTTATTAAAAGAAAAGATGAAGATCTTTTTGCATGATTTTTTGCAAGAAAAAATTCACAAGAGCTTTTAAAAATATTTAAAGTGTTTGGAAGTGAATGAACAGTGGTTTAGGCTATTTAAACTGAATTTGAAAGGGAGTTCCTTTTTCTCTGCATTATTTCAATCCTGACAGTGTGGATCCTCAGTGAAAGGAAAAGATATTAGTGTCAAAGAGCTTCTTTCTTTGTACTCCCTTGTGTAGGAAATGGTGACTTCAGTATTATTGCCTGGCTCTCTATTGTTATCAGTGTAACCTGTCTGCAAACATCATCATAGCATCATCATGGAATCATAGAACGGCTGGCTTGGAAGGGACCTTAAAGATCATCTAGTTCCAACCCCCCTTCTGTAGACAGAGACACCTTTCTGTAGACAGGTTGCTCAGAGACAATCCAACCTGGCTTTGAAAAGGTCCAAGGGTGGGGTAGATGGGTACTTCAGAACTTGCTTATATTGGGTTATCCATCCACTATTCACTTGGCCCATTGGAAATTAGTTTCAGCATGTGTGACCTGAGTTCTTTAACTACCTTAGGTTTGCACTGTCCTCTTCAGTATTTAAACTTACAATTTATACTGTGATTGTATCTTTCTGTTGTTTGGTTAATTTGTTTTGTGAACACGTGATTGTGAAAACATCCATTTAATGACCATGTAATTTAAACAGCAGAAAAAAAATCATAAAATTTTGAACCTGCCTGATTTGATAATACTAGAAGCTCGCATACACAGAACTCAAAACAAATTCACATTATGCAGAATTTCAGAAGCAACCTGGCTTCTGAAGAGTAATAAATACATCTAATGGCCTATTAGGCAAGGGTATTCAAGGAAAAAACATCCAAATCATTCAACGAACAGTGACTATATAGAAGAATGAAAAAAATGAAATATAGGCAAGTAAATGTGTTTTGACAGGCTAAATGCATTTTACTCTTACTTCAAAAAAATTGTTTTTTTCTTATTTATGGCTTTCCTTAGGGAAAATGTGTCCTTGTTGCATATTCCTTTTTAAACACCCTGTAAAGCCATTATGATACCTGCAGTAGAACAACTTGATTGGTTTATGCCCACACAGACAGAACAATGGTGTTGTAGATTTAAGAGCTGCCAAACTGTCCACACACACTACGCTGGAATTGCCTGTGATCTTCTATTATTTTTCTTTAAATATTTTATGCTTGTGACACAAATCCAATATTGCTTGCATGGCTGGAGGATGTTTTCAGATTCCAAGGTCATTTGCTGTGACCAGGGATCATGAACCCCATTAAAAAAAATAAAAAAACCCCAAAACATTTTCTAGCTCTGTTTCTGTTTATACACTATTATATTAAAAAAAGGCCTCTTTCTCAAACATAATCTGAAGATTCTAACATGAGCATGGAAAATGTCAACAAATTAATGAAATGGGAACAGTCAGGTAATCCTGAATTCTTGCTCCCATTGGTAAAGCTTTTAACTTTTCCATCTGTTGCAAGATTGTGAAAATCTAAAGGTCAGCAAGTGATTGTTTAGCCCTATATATAGGACCCAAAAAAATCACCTGTTTCACATGTCAATTTTAATTTATGTCACTCCAAGTTACATTTTAATGAATCCCAAGAACCCAATCCCCTCCTATTCCAAATATCAAATAATAGTTTGGCCTTATAAGACACCAGCCATCAGAAAACAATTTTAACCCATGAACCTGTGTATAAATCTCAGCCTAATTTTCCATCTTCAACACACACCTGAAAGTAGATTCAGAGACTCACAAAATGGTTGATGTTACAAAGGACCTCTGGAGGTCATCTGGTCCCACTGCCTGCACAAGCATCTGAAGTCAGTACCCAGGATCATGTCCAAATGGCCTTTGAATATCTCCAAGGATGGAGACTTCACAATGTCTCTGGGCTCAGACATTAACACAGTAAAAAAAAAAAAGTTTCCTGATACTCCTTAGGAAACTTGTATATTTCAGTTTGTGCCCATTCCCATTTGCTCTGTAAGTGGGAACTACTCAAGAGATGCTGGCTTCATCCTCCCCTCATGTACTTTATATACAGTGATAAGATCTCCTCACGAGCCTTCTCTTCTCCAGGCTGAACTGTCCTAGAGCTCTCAGTCTTTCTTCATAAGAGAGATGATCCTGTCCCATAATAGTCTTTGTGTCCCTTTGTGGGACTCTGCAGTATGTCCATGCCTCTCTTGTACTGAGGGGCCCTGAACTGGGCACAGCAGTCCACTGTGACCTCACCAGAGCCAAGTAGAGCGGAAGGATCATGTCCCTTGACTGATACCAGTACTTTGCCTAATGCACCCCAGGATATCATTGGCCTTTTTGTCAAGAGCACAGCACTGGTTTTGTTCAGCCTACTGTTCACCAGGACTTGGAAGTACAAATTTAGTTTCGAGCTGCTTGGTCCCCAACAGATACATATGCATGGGGCTGGTCCTTCCTGGGTGCAGGACTTTGCACTTTCCCATTGGACTTTGTAAGATTCCTGTTAGCCCACTTCTTCAGCCTGAAGTTCCTCTGGACACTCACAAGACCCTCTCGTGTATGACACACTTATCCCCAGTTTTGTGTCATTAGCAAACTAGTTGAGAGTTCACTTTGCCCTGTCATCCAACTGAATGACAAAGATTTAAAACAGGATTTACCCTTGAGGTACACCACTTGATTAGTGGTCTCCAACTAGACTTCTTGCTACTGATCACCACTCTCTGGGCACAGCTGTTCAGCATGTTTTCAATCCACCATGAGATTCTGCTCATCCAGTCACTATTTCGTCAGCTTCTCCATCAGGATCTTATGGAAGACCATGTCAAAAGCCTTTCTTAACTCAAGGTGGACAATATTCAGTGCTGTTCCCTCATCTATCAATGTAGTCATTTCATGGTCAAAGGTTATCAAGTTGAAAGGCGTATTGAGTTCATAAGGAACTACCTTCGTATCTGGGAGCAGCAGGAGTAAAATTCTGGGGAAGAGGTCAGGGTCTTTCCTTTCCAAGATATTGTCAGTTCCAGAAGGGTCTGCAGTGGACCCAACCCCAGTGGATTTGGTGGGGCCTTTGTAAAATATATTTAAGAAAGGTCAGAAAATACAGAATAGAAAGGGAGAGGAAACAAAACCAACCAGACGGAACACAAAGATAGAGGAGCAGAAGGTGGCTGCATGACAGTGTAGGCATACCATCCAAAGGCATGGCAGCTCATGGGTGAGACCACACTGGAGCACCCCAAAGGGGGTACACCACAGGAGTGGTGTACCCCAATGCTGTGGAGCACACATGTTGGTTGGAGCATAGGAAAAAAATGGGAAGGAAGGAGATGTCAAGAGAAGCTGCTACATCCTGACTGCAACCCCCACCAATCAGCCCAGTGCCATCTGTTGACTCACTGAAGTTACTGAAATGACGGAGTGCAATCCATGATGAAAACAGGGTGCAGAGGACAGGTGCTTGGAGTGAAGTTGAGCCTTTTGTGTTATATATCAGATCACTTTTTAAGTAAAAAAAGGGATACAAGGTGTTAGTATTTTTTTCTGTTTTCTTGTGGTTTTTTGGTTTGATTTTTTTCCCCTCCACTATTCAAGTAAGTAATTAAATATTTATTTTAATTTGCAATAAATAGTGTTAATTTCTGCATGTTGCCTGTTTTGCTCACTACAGCAAATGGTAAGTGATCTGCTTGTCTTAATCTTGACTCCAGAGTTTTCTTGTTCGTATTCTTCTTTTTTTCTACCAGCTGCACTGCTTATTTTTGACAATTAACGAGCATACAGTGGTTTTTTTGAACTGTTTTATGGCAAACTTGGAGCACTTTAAAATAAATCAGTGTGATTACTTATCTCAGTGTGCATCACTACACTTACATGGTATGAGACTCAAGTGCTATCATATAGTCTGTAAATGAAGTAATCGAACTCTATACCACTTAACACATTTTTTGTCACTAATGCATCTTTATTAATCAGCAGCACAAAGAACTTCAGTTTTTTAAATTTCACTGATTTCAGGATAAATTGTAGCTCAGATTTTTTGAGTTATTACAATGCATTCTTTAAGAGAAAAGCATTATGAACTAAAACATTTCATATAATACATGCAAAAGCATGGTATTGCATGTATTAAAGCTTATTAAATGGAACATAATTCTCTATCATGTAGCAGCACTGCAAATAATAATCTGATTTATTTTCATAAGTATCACTCTCAAAAAATGGTTAGTAATTTTAAGTAATTGATCAATTCTGCTGGGGATTCCTAATGACATCATAAACCATGACAGAACATTGTAGGTGGCTATTTTATCACTATCCTCTGCAGATGAAGTTTTATAGTGGAGGAGATGTGATAGAAGAGAGGAGCTAGAAATGTTAAGAGAGGGAGGGTACATTATCTCTATGTAGTCCTCCTGGAGAGAGTTGAATGAAATAGGGTCATCCAAGGAGAGTTATATATTATTTTATACTATATTTTGTTTCATTACATCACTGATTTTAGAAGAAGCCTGGGGATATGTCTAAATATTTTGGCCCAATTTTGTATTCAGTCCACTGATTGTTCCCACTAAACATGTTCCATTCATGGAAAAGTTTTGATGCATATAGATCAATTCCTTTTAGAGGAAAGGGAACTGCAAGTTCTTCTCTAAAATGTGCTGCTCCCCTTCATGGAGAAAAGTGACCTTTAAATCAGTGACTGGATTTTTCAACATCTTTGGCCAAGTGGGGAATGTTCAGTCCTACCAATTAGACTATACCTAGTGTTACAAAGAAAACACTAAAGTAAAAATTGGGTAGATATAAGTAGCTTAGAAGCAATTATTTCAATCTTCTGGGCTGTTTCTACTGAGCCAAATTGCTTGGCATTATAGGCTTTGCCTACAGTGGATACGACGGTAGGCTAAAGTCACCATGTAATCAGAAAATTGCAGACCATAAGGGCTCAGTTCCATGCTTCTAATACTTTCCTTTAGCTACCACAGCCCATAAAATACTCCTATTTCTACTCTCCCCCCAAATATTCTGACAATATGGTTTAATTTTTTTTGCTTATCAAATCCCTCAGCAGTTACCCTGTCAATATTTCTGCCAAGAATTTCCAGTACAAACAGACTTTTATGAAGCATTATTTTCCTCTACTAGAGCCCTTTTCACCTGCCATTTTAAAGACTCCTGCCATGCAGAATGGCTGCCGGCCATCTGTTTGCGGGAAGGAAGAAAGCATTTAATAATTCATAGGGTGGATGACAAATAATGTTTGACATTTCCCTCTGATTTCAGTATACTTAAGAAAATATATTATATCTGTAGAAACCATACAGTGGTTAGGAGAGTTTTACTTGTCACTCAAATAATCCAGTGGCAAGAAGATCAATGGAATAGCAGCCTTTCTAAAGTTGTTGTGGGTTTTTTTAGCATCAAGAGCCCTATTAATTCTGTTAGAAGTGAACAGTTTCAATTAGCAATTAAACATAATCAAACTTCACATAAATCAGAAGAGGCCTAAAGATACACTGTGGTCAAGCTCAAATGTACAGACATTCAGCACAATGAAGGGTTAATTTTCATAAACTGAGGAAAATAAATCTATTTTTTTTTATTTAACAGTAGACTTGAATAGAAAACAGACTAAATAGAAAACAAATTCCAGTGAAAATAGTGTTTTTCAAATTCAAGCCTGTGGCAATGAACCAGGATATATAAATTTCAGTCATTTTTCAGATCTATGCATAGATCACATCTTCCAGTGGCTGCCAAATAATTGTGAAAATGTAAAAAGCCTGATAATGCAAAAGGAACCTTTTTGGGACAGAAGGTGAGATTTAACTATAGGATATAATCAACCACATCCCACATTTGCCTGACTTATTAAAAAAATATTCCTGTTACCATTAAAATTGACATTTTAAAAAGTTCGTTTAGAAGCATTTCTCTGGATCTTCTGAGGGTCTGTGTTTCTTCAGTGAGTAACAGGCAAACTGACTTGAAATAGGTACAGTAAATTGTTCCAAGCTTCCTCTTTCATTCTGAGTTCCATTCAAAAGTCACTTGTCTTTATAGAGAAAATAACTAATTTTCATACTCACCATCACAAAATAAAATGCCTCATATATACTAGTCCTTAAATTAATTATCTTTCCTTTCTTGAAGTGTATATTCATATTATTTGAAAAAAAAAAATAGGAAAAAAAGAAAAATTGTGTGCAAGTAAAAGTACACGTACATCATATAACTAGTTAATATATAGAAAACTACAAGTTCATTTGTTATATGTTGTATTTAATTTATGACTAGCTTGTAGATAGAATGGGAGACAGTAATCAAAAATAAATATATCAAAAAACCCCACAAAACTTTAACACTGTGTAAAAATGGATGAGAGGCACATATTTTCAGAAAAAGGAGGGAGTACTCAAAAATGACAAGATTTTAACTTGTCAAACTCAACCATTGCAGGTGCTTTTTAACCTTTTATTTAAAGATTAGGTGAGATTTTTAAATGCTTTCAGATAGATTGGCTGGTAAATGCTACCATAATCTTTCAGTCATTTCAATTAGTAGTCTCTCAGTGATTTCTCTCAAAAGATGAGGATAATCCAAAGTTATTTCTGGGTGTTTTTTGGTTTTTCTTACAAAAAACATTATTAGCAGCAAAATACAGCTGACTTTCTTTAGACCACTTCAAGATTATTTTTAATTTCTTGCTTAAGAAACATACTTAATTGAGCTATATTTTCAAACCTCATGCTGAAATAATAGTCAAAGGAGTTCTGAAATAGTTTATTGTTTCAGACACAAAGACTTTTTAGATTGTGGAATTGTACATATGAGCAAAGTTGTAAGGAAATTAATACACTGCTTTATTTTTAAATATAACATTTTTTTAAAAAATCTATTTTAAAGGAAACATATTTATTTACCTGTAACATTTTCCAGACAGTATCAGCATACCTGGATTTTTTTATTTTTTAATAGCTTTACGTTTAAACCTTTTTATTTGTGATATTATTATTTGGTATGCCTACTGAAACACCTAAAAAATTCTTAGTGCTTTTCAGTTTAAATCAGAATCTATTTCTATGGCACAATTTTGTCTGTGTTGTCTAAAGGATGTCAACTAAGTTGAAATGTTTATGATCATATAATCTATAATGACAATAGTTCAGAATACAACTGCAGACATGAACTTGCATAAAGATAGAGGAAATAGTAAGCACAAAATTCATTTTTTTTCTGCTGGAAGATCATGGGGAAAAGTATTGAGTCATATATCAAAGTGCAGGGTTTTTTTACTGAGGTTTAAGTGATATATTATCTTCCTACTGAAAAAAAAAATAAAATTACTAAAAGTCAATTGTCTTACACATACCTTGAAAAAGACAACTCACTAGACAAAAAAAAAAAACATTTCTAGAAAAAGGGCAGATAAACAAATTAATTTTTTGCTTTCTGTGTAGTTATTGTTATTAGTTTTAGCTGGGTCATGCGAAGAAATAAATTTAACCAGAGGAACTGCAACTTTTCTCATTCTCTGCATCATCAAAGGCACTTCAGTTTGATGAGTAAAACGATTGCATTTTAGGAATACAAACTAGATGTTAAATGTTCAAGATTAACAAGATTTCCTTCCTTCAAAGGTTTTGAGGGCTTTTCTGTTCTTTGGGGGATTTGCCTTTCATTTTGTAGCGGCCTGCTCAGAATGCATTCCAAAGCTGGAAATGTGACAACAAAGTTAACTGAGTAGAATCCATTTCTAAAATAATTTTAACCAACCTCTGTTTCCTATATTCTTCATTGGAAGCATGTACTGTTTCTTATATCTTAATTGCATCATATCCCAATTTGAATATTATTTCCTAACAGACTTTCTGTTTTATATGCCTCAATTAAAACCTGAACTCTTAATGGTAACATTAATTCTAATTTTCATTAGGAAGTTTCAGATATGGGAATGATGGTCACGTATTAAGTTTAGTCTCCTTCTTAAAGAAGCAGATACAAGATTTGTTTTATTTTTAATACAAATACGGTATTATAGTTTCCTTAACATTTCATAGGTTTCTATATTGCCCAAAAAATATGTATTTAAGTATCAAAAATATCCCAGGTTTCTGAGCATGCAGAAGTTAGTTTGAACTGACCTTGTTTTCTTTTTCTTCTCAACTTTATCATCTATATCAATCACACATTGTCATTTCTTTTTCCTTCCAGTCTTTGTATCCCAATTCATCAAGTTTACCCTGGCACTAATCACTACTAACCTGTAGTTTTCTGGGATTGCAAACATTTTTTATTTGCTTTATAATGATACCTTTCCACCCTTCTTTTATATAAATTGTACTAATCTGTATTGACATCCCAGTTATAAGAATCTTCTCGCCAGGTTTCAGTTATGCCTACAAGATCACAACCACTATAATTTAGCAATCATTTTTTTTCAGTTTTCTTTGCTTGTCTCTCATTCTTCTAGAATTGTGTAAAGGCACACTAATACAGATGTCTTTTGATTCTTCAAGTTTCATTCTTTTGGCAAACACATCTTCTGATTTATTACTGTGCTACTAAAGGTGCCAAAAGCCTACCAGAATTCAGAGAACTAGATTTTTATAACAGATAATAAAATCTACAGTTATGTAATTCACAAAAAACCCCCACAAACCTTCTTGCTTCAGGGTTCAATCAGGAGCTAGCTACCTCTTTCTAGAAATAAAATTTCCTTAACACAGAAGTACCTATTAGGGAATGTAAAATTCACTATTGTTCCTAATTAAAGTTGTGGAATATAAGCTGTGGGAGTACCTTGGCACTTTTGAAGCTAAGATCTACTTGGATCCCTAAGCAGGCACCTATATTAAGGATTTTCACCTACAAGTTAAGAAGTCCTGTTCTTAAGTACAATTAACTGACAAGATTTTAAGTTATGTTGTAATGTGTAAATAAGAGGAATCTGACACTGGAATTTTTCTTCTCAAAAATATTTTTGATAGCATTGTTGATGCTCCATGTGCAAGATTTAATATCTAACAGTAGAAGGTAGGGAAAAAATGAGCAAGAGGGCGACCCAAATTCTGAATTACTAAGAGTTACTCCTGAGCAACACCAAAATTAATTCTACTCAGTGATAACGATAAAGACCTTTTTTCTTTATATTCACACTTTTTTTTTGTTTACAGCTTTGATTTGTTTTCTCAGTTACAGTATGGGAGTTAATTAATTCTTAATTATGACTACCAAATACGGGTACTTATATCCATATCCTGACTATCTCTGTCATTTTTCTTTCACATAAATAAGCTATTTTCATATTTAGAGCTTCTATTCACTCTAGATTTTTTGCTTCTTGATGTGGATGTCATTTGTATCAAAAGTAGTTTTTAGCTGATAGTTGTGGTTTGTTTCATAGTCAATACATAGTACCCATTCGAACAAGCAAAATTTTTCTCTGTACAATTTATTTTGTTTACATTCTTTATCAGACTCAATTCATTTACAGAAAGAAGTGTCAGAGATAACAGTAAAATATTTTTAGTATAAACCTAGGCTTATTTTTTTAGTGTTTGGGCATTTCTACATTAATCCTAAAAGTCTCAAAATTCTGAACCAGAATTTTCAATTTAACATGCATTTGAACCAGTAAATTATTGGGGTTTTTATGCCACATACAGATAAGAGGATGCATATTGTCCTTTCATTCTAAGGTAGCTACTAAACTGTCTTGCACATCTTTCTACTGAATAAACAGTGGTGTGTGGTCATTCATCATCCTGTGTTAGATTGAAGTCAGTGCTATCCTTTTCATCCTCCAAATACTATATTGGCCTCTCTTCCCTAAACATAGACAAAATACCAAATCTTAAGCACACTCTATGTATACATAGAAAATAAGTGAACAGATATGATTTAAAAGCCTGAGAGAATTTTGAAAGTCATCTATTAATACAAACTGTGGAAAACCAGGTTAACTCAGGCAAAATTCTTTACTGCACAAAGGGAGATGTTACAGTAGCTAAGCTGCTAGTTTTGTTAGCTTTAGAAAGTTATCAAAGGTGAAAGGTGGTAGAACAGATTAAATGCATGTATAAATGGGTAGGAGAAATAATAATATTAATATTATTATTAATAATAATAATAATAATAGTAAGTGAAAAAAATCCAAAGTACACAAAGTGATAATGACATTTATGCAGTACCTAAGACAAGATAAAGCTTCAAGTTATGTGTCTATGACTCTGAACATATAGATATCCATACAGACATGCTTGCCTACCTGCTCACCTGGGTTAATCCTGCTGATAAATTACCAAATGCAAATTTTCTCCTATAGAAGAAAATTACTAAGGTTAATGCCTCCCTGTGGCCCAGGTTTAGGATATCACTAGGAAACTTCCTAGCCTGGTTTGGCCTTCACACTATTTCCCATTACTACTCTTCCATGTGGGTGGTTATGAAGTTATAATGTGTAGTTCAAGGGTAATCAAAAGAGACTTTAGTGCCTTGGGATGGTTGGTAAGGGAATCTGGAGAACAAGTAAGTTTCTTCTCTATCTTTCCAGTTGCAGGCAGTGACATATGAAGAAACAGATTAACTCAGTCTATTAATGACACCGTGGTGTCACCAGCACAGTTTTGGGTTTTTTCAGTAATGGAGTGGCATCCAATTGGATTCACCTTTCTCAAAGGGAAAAGAGGATCTTTGATAGAGCTTTAAACTAGACTTGAAGTGCAAAAGGGGTAATATCAGTCTTGACAATGTCAAATGCAAATTGAGACATTGACCCAAATGGCTTTGCTTTCTTTTGTTACACTTACACATCTTACTGTATTTATAACAGAGTAATCATTTTCATTGTTTGTTTATTTATTTTTTAAGGAATCTGCCATAAATCCAAATAGAGTGCAAAATGTCTACTAATTTGAAATGTTTTGTTTACCCATGATGCACAGCCAAATCCACATTCTGTGTGTTTCCAGTGTTGGAATTTAGAGAAATACAGTGATCTTCAATCTTGTGGTATATGTACGTTCACCAAGTTCCTATAGATTGAAAAAGGCAGACATTTTCTTTGCTCCAGTTAGCAATACTAGAATTGGTTTCAGTTTTTATTCCCACTGATATTTTTCAGGTGATAATAATAGTGATGATGGCCCCAAGTCCATGATATCACAAAAAAAAGAAAATTAATTCAAGTTCTTTCTTGAAATAAAATAAACAAACAAACAAATAAACAAATAAATAAATAACACCCCCCCCAAAAAAAACAAGAAAAGAACAGCAAACTATTGACTTGTTTAGGTATCACTTTTTATCCTGCTATAAAAACCTGCAGTCTATCAGAAATGAAATAGTAACCTCTTTTTCTGAGAGAAAACAATTTTTCCTGTTTTCTTTTCTTGCCATTCAACATTTTCATCTGGGATAGTCTGTGCTTAATTAATTTTGCAGTTGTTCTTAGGATCATAACCTTTAATCTAATCTGCATTTTGCTTTGCTGAGTTCAAATCATATAGAGAAGAGCTCAAGCATGGAAAACAGCACATTTTTATAAAACATTTAAATCTTTCCAGCACCAAGAACTCTGCATCACTTTTTACAAATAATTCTGATCAAGTCTACTAAAAAGTATAAAAAAAGTAACTGCTTCTGCCAAGAAAGCAAATAATAAGATTAAAAGACTGTTCTCTTTTGGTACCTGTAAAAAGCTTTGTGCATACCCATCCGAGATAATCATCATTCACTAATTTCAGTTGTATTGTATTCTAGTTGATTTGAGGCATTAAAATAAGGAAATATCACAGAATCAGAATGATAGAACAATTCAGCTGTGAAGACCTCAGGAGGTCTCTAATCCAACCTCCTGCTCCTAACAGACTTAAATCTGAGGTCACACAGACAGCTCTGGGATTCATTTAGTCGGATTTTGAAAATCTCTAGGGATAGAAACTGTGTATCATCTCCCAGGAGCCTGTTTCACTGCTTGACTCTCTTCATTGTTGCACTAAGGGCATGGGAATTTAGAAGAAAATAAATGCTCTTGAAGTCCAGCTGGTCCAGAAAGATGAGAGGGGCTGGGTGCGGCTGAGCTTAATTTCTGATTATGGCAAATTTAGCACTAGATGTCTGGTGGAGTTCAAAAGAACTTTCATGAGCAAAGATGCACAAATAGTGCAATTTACCTATCCAACACTATAGGTCTGGTCATGTTCAATAAGGACTTTGCACAATCCAGATTCACAAATAGTATGGTTTATTGAAGCCACAGGAAAGAAGGTTCAGGATTGCTATGATAAATACACTAACTACAGAATGTTACTATGTTTTGTGACAGAAAGTATAGCAAGACTAATAGCACTGTATATGTTTAAATGAATATTCCTGGGTGTGCTCCTACATAGTTGGAGGTGCGAAACTCACCTAAAGGCACTCTTTCAGGAGAGGAGGAGAGACACAGTCCATGGACTGATCCTGAGCAGGCAGGAAAGTTTTCCCTCTTCAGTCCTTTCTGCCCTGAAGCACCCCTTTTATTCTATAAATTTTGGCCCATCCCAACATGACTGAGCAATCATGTGTTTTAGGTGGGGTTTAGAGACTTTGGTCACACGTGCGTTATACGTCACACCCTCTCTTTCATTTTCATCCCAAGAGTTCATGTAAGTTAATACTGTGAATATGTCCTAGTTAAAAAAATGCAAGCCAGATCATCCCCTATACAGATGGTCCATTCAATCTCTCAGAAATTCGACAGCAATTTTTCTTCCATGCTTTACTAACTTAAAAAAAGAATACTGGTTCTATTTAAAATGGAATTCTATTATCACTTCAGGAAAACACAGAGGGGAGAAGAGTAAATGTGCGGTGATTACAGAAGAGGAAGGAGGATTACCTGTAAAACCCCACAGATTTTACTGAACATAGTCCTGCCATAAAGTATTGTAGGAAGTCCAAGTTCTGGATGATGAGAGGAGAGAGATGACACACAGACTGTTGAATATTGACATGATTTGTCACAGAGATAGTGGGGGAAGTTAGTTTAATTGTTTACTTTCTGTTGAGGAGACTAAGTTTTCAACTCTTTCTTTTCAGGAATTACAGTCTTTTGGAAGACATTCCAACACTTCATAGTCATGGAATTTTTAAAGGTTGATTGTGCCTTGAGTTTTCATTCCTAGCAATATCTGTAATTCAAGGTGATACAGAGACATAGTTCCCAAATAACATTCAGACTAATAAAGTCATTAAAATATTTTAGTATCATGCTTTATCATTTTAAACCATCCAGAATCCTTATAGGCTTTTTAAATTGTTTATGCACACTTTGGGCAGCCATTTGTTAAGGAAGCAAATAAGCTGTTTGGGTGTCTAAGAAAAGCAATGGAAGGTAATATAGAGAACATTATTTTAATATTCCTTTACACTTTTAAAGCAGCTAAGCATCACACTAAACTTTGTAAATGCTTATGTATTCTGCATAGCCACCAGTTAAAATAGTATACCTTTTTCCTGTTGAAAGCAATAGCACAAGTACATCACATTTTGTATGCTGTCATGCTACCTGTTCCATGAAAGTAAATAACTGTTCACATTTATCCATGTTATTTATTCACTGAAGCAACTTGGAATCTCATTCAACTTTCTTTACCCCTGAAGCACTACTTGTGAATTAGTGTTCTTTAGCATGAGAAGAGATGCTGGAATTGAAGAATACAACCCTCCTTCAAGTATTTTAAAGTATTTTCTAAACATTTTTTTTTCAACTAAAGGAGGGAGGGAAAGCATGTTGTTCCATGTACTCTCATTTAGGTGTTTGCACATTTTAATCTTGAATAGAATTCCTGGGATAATTGGTTAGTAGCAACATTGGCTGCCCTTGAGCATAAGGAGGGATCAGGGCAAAAAGCAAGATCATAATCCTGCACTTCAAGAGAAAAGTTTTCCCCAGTTCAGAGATTAGACTGCAAGTATTAGGGAGCAGCAATTAGTCTGCCCAACAAGGGAAGGTGAGTCAGAAGCACCGTGTGATAAAAAGGCAGATGCAAGAAGTGACCACACCAAGGAGGACTCAGGGTGGGGAATGGCCAATCAGGGTCAGGATCAGAACCAGGGAGAGTAGTCAAGGTCAAACATAGTTCAATGGTCACTAAACTAGATTGTAGTCTGCATGATCAATTCAAGACTGATTTGAACCATTTTGGATGGACATAGTCTGGTTTGAATTTGAACAGAGAAAACCCTTCTCTTAGAACAATGGTTTATAGCATCTGAACAGAAATTTTTGTGATACCCTAACAGTTTGAATTACAAAAAGCATAAAACAATCTAGTAGCATTAAGGTGAGGTTTTATCTCAAAATAAAATTGAGGGAGAGAGAGATAAGAGAACACTTTCATGTTCTTATTTTCTGATTATTTTGTGGTGACAGTGTGTTGTAAGCAAGAGTTTCAGTCTAATGCAGGGAACAAGTACTTTATATGCTGAAGCCATAAGCTATGTCACTTTGGATGAAGGGTACAGGTTTGTCTTCCCCAGCCACTGGTGACCATTCATTCAGTCTTTACCCTCAAGTCTGGATCTAGCTCATAGCAGTGAATGCTTCAAACTCCTTGTTTACTGACAGGGTGCTGAAGGATGCTAAAATAATTGAAATGAACTTTGCTTTTTGGATCAACTGCTAAGGAGCCAAGATGACATAAAAGTGACACTTTGGAGGCAGAGAAACCTTCTTTGAATACATATTAGAAGCCAGTATTGCTTATATAAATATAACTTTTAGTGTAGATTTTGAACTACATTTTTTTATATGACAGTAATGAAAGAATAGCAACATTATTATAAAATCAGACATCTTTTGTATGTATATTTGGTTTTTTGTTTGCTTTACCAGCTCTGCTAGTGCTATTTTACTCCAAAAATTGTGACATTCTATAGTATTTATCATGCTCTAAATGTTCTCCTAGGAGAAAACAAATAAACAAAATTGTATTTTTCATTATAAGATGGGTTTGCTAGTATCTATTCCTAGTTTACAGCTATATCAAGATCTGATATTAAACTTTTTGGTATTTCTTAAAATACAGAAATAAAGCTGTGGGCTTTTGTTTTGTTTGGTTTGGTTTGTTTGTCAGGGAAAAGTAAAAACTGACATGTAGAATGAGAGAGTTATACCAAATAGCAGATATTCCTGCTGTATTATTATTTCCAATCAAAAGGACAGCTATTTCCCTTGTAAAAGCAAACAAATAAAAAGCAAAATAGGCATAGTCAATATTACACACTAACCTGATACTCTTTTACAGTGTAGTTACATTTGATTTAAGGAAAGTAAAAATTCAGTGTATCTTGCCCAGTCTGCTTCTACTTTGGAGGGACAACAGGCTTCTGCTCTGAATATTGGGTCGACAAAAGTGTTATGATAAATATGATAGAAGAAAGTTCTACAAAGAACATTCTGACTGCCATTAAACCAGATGATAAACCAAATTCAGCTTAGTTTTTAAATATTTAAACTCCCGTGGTCAGCTTTGTTCTTAGGCAAGTACAAGATCAGGGCAAGGGAGAAACATGACCCCTAAATACTTCTCATAGTGCTTTATTTATTCATTTATTTTATTTTATTTTCAACCAAAGTGCATGTGAAGATATTAAAAAAATCAAACTTTGAGGACTAAGTGTTCACGTATACCAAACAGCTCCAATTACAACATCAAAAAGGCTTATACAACATCACAACATCAATTACAACATCAATTTGTGGGCTTATAGGCCCAAAAATAGGATATCTGTCTTTGACCAACATGAACTGTGTCACTGAAAAAATAATATTCAAGGTAATTACTCTAACTTCCATTCTGAGAGAATTGAAAAAAAAGCTATTTCAACTTCCTCTTGTTCTTAATTGCCCCTAGTCCAAGGTTAAAAGCAGAAATATCTGAATTAAATGAAAAGGATTAGCTCTTATATTCACCTCTTATTAAGCTTTTGCAGAACACATCAAGTAACAATGCAAAACCACACCGTATCATACTTTGTTCAGCAAAGTTTTCCAGATGAGTTCATAGCAGACAATAAGTCTTAATTAATGAATAGCTCATTCCATACACTGGTTAAACATTTCAGCTTTTGCAAAGAATAGGAAATAATTTTGTAATAAGATTTAGATCTTATAGCTGGGTAAAAGCTTTGCTAATATATTAAAGAAATTTCAAAATGCTATTTTCAGATAAGCTCTTTACCTATATCTAAGTGATAAAGGCAATAATCTCATGGCTAATAAATGTCCTGTTTTGCATTACATATACTTAAAGCCAAATTAGTGTAGCCGGACATTTTACTCCAGGAAAATTAAATTAATCACATTGTATGATAAAACTCCTAAAATAACTGTATCTCAAAAGGCAGAATAGTTTTTAAAAGGAATTTCACTATATCCTTTCAAGGCAAGTATATGTATTCCTAAATGTACATCAATGTCATATATCAAAGCCAGACTTAAGTAAAATTCATAACAGAGAAACAAATAAATTCTGTGTTGAGTAAAGCTCTCCCAGAGTGACAAAATTGTTCAATACTTAAATGTCTCTAATTTCATGGATAGTTTACATCCAGCTTTTGTTATTGCCTGGATTATGTGGAAGTACTGAGTTTCTCTACAGAAATCAAATTCTACTTCTATATTGCTCATAAATCCTTATTGATTACTGATGACTGATTCCTATTATTCATGCCTCAAACTAGTAATTTTCTTCCAATGTATGTTTGACAAGACTGCTACATCTGCCCTGGGAGATAAAAGTTTGGAAGATTTGTGTTCCACATATCCTCTGAGTGGAGGATTGTGTGTTTTAGTACAATAGCTGGTAATTTGCAGTGTAAATAGCAAACAATATTGGTCTTAAGAGGATGTCTGCACATATTTTATATTTGCAGGAGAAGTTATCAGCAGAATTTAATTGTATAATTCTCAGTACCTTACAGACCATGCTATTGTCAAAATCTGATCAATACTAAGGTTGCTCTATACATCTAAAGACTTGAAAGGAATATTTAAAAATATCACGCACATTTGCATTAGAAATTGACACTGAAAATACAATATGCATTCATGCTCCCATGTGGGCTTTAATACATGCAGAATTAAAAATGAAAGAAATTGGAGAAGGTATTTTCAGCTTAATGGCTCACTCTGTGGACAAGCCTTAATTTTCTAGACTAACAGTATTACAAACAAAGAAATCATCAAGGACAAGAGCTGCCTGGTATTGTAATTTAATTGTGCTCCAAAGAGCATTATCACTAACTTGTCTCAGGCCAAGAGTTTGTGCTTACCAGGTAGGCTCCATAAGATGACAGTCATACCATTTTTGGGACATATATCAGTTTTGATGAGGCTAGTAATTTCTGATTTGAATATACCAATGTTAATTTAATCACACATATTAACATGAAATTTATAAATTTTAATCAAACTATTTTATCTACAATAGAAAGACAGAAAAATGCATGTGTATAAAATTGTATACAGTTGAAAGTCATAGATTTAGATAGTTCAAACTGACTACTCAATAAGGTAAAATTTAACAGTATCAGGTTTTTCAGCAGTACAAATACATTTTCTCTTATGCAAAATTTAACTTTGAGGAACTAATATAAATATAACAAGATAAGCATATGTAATCTAAAAGCATTTTGCAGATATGGATATTACTTTTCACCTATAAAAAATCAGTGAACAGCTGATAGCTAGAGTATTACTCATTGCATCACTTCAGATGATTCCTCTCCTTTGAGTTGTTTCTTTTGGTTTGGGTTGGGTTTTTTTTGTTTGGTTGCTTGTTTTTTTTCTGTATTCAGAAAATCAGAAATTAATAGGCAATGTCTTATGAAAAGTGAAAGATTACAAATTACTGTAGCAGTGGTCACAGCATTAGAACTCAGCATTAAATTAGTGAATTATGAAAAAATACCACATGCACACACTCTGTGTCTTTTCATTTACACTTCCACAAATTAGAAAATCAATTCAATTGTTAAAGTTTAGATGTTTATTTTACTGAGCACCTCTGAGTCTGAAGTGGAAAGAATTCACCTCCTCATTATTCATAATAACTATTTTTGGATAACAAAGTATTATATCAGTTTTGCTAGGTTATGGGGAGAATGATAGCCTAACAGAAGCTGATATTTGACATACAGGCTTCTACAAACTTTCTCATTATTTTGGATTCAGATAGTGTAAGAGCCACATCAGGTTTGCCAGCCTTTGCATATTTTCATTACATATACCACAATGCAATAGATCATAACATAATGCTTCTCAGATACCCTTCATTCATTTAGCTTTTGTCTGAGTTGGCTTGCAAACCATATTTCTGAGAAACAAAATTAAGGACATTTATTTTAAAAATCCCTATATCAAGATGTTAAAAGAAACACCAGACATAACTGGATGGATACACTTCATTCTGTGTCATATATATGTTGCTATTTCTTACAGAGGCAAAGTATAATTTTCAGATGCATCCAGAAGTTCAGATTTATCTATTGATACTCAAAGTTGTCAAAATAGGAAAAAAAAATGAGAGGGGAGGGGAGGGGAGGGGAGGGGAGGGGAGGGGAGGGGAGGGGAGGGGAGGGGAGGGGAAAGGAGGGGAAAGGAGGGGAAAGGAGGGGAAAGGAAAGGAAAGGAAAGGAAAGGAAAGGAGAGGAAAGGAAAGGAAAGGAAAGGAAAGGAAAGGAAAGGAAAGGAAAGGAAAGGAAAGGAAAGGAAAGGAAAGGAAAGGAAAGGAAAGGAAAGGAAAGGAAAGGAAAGGAAAGGAAAGGAAAGGAAAGGAAAGGAAAGGAAAGGAAAGGAAAGGAAAGGAAAGGAAAGGAAAGGAAAGGAAAGGAAAGGAAAGGAAAGGAAAGGAAAGGAAAGGAAAGGAAAGGAAAGGAAAGGAAAGGAAAGGAAAGGAAAGGAAAGGAAAGGGGAAAGGGGAAAGGGGAAAGGGGAAAGGGGAAAGGGGAAAGGGGAAAGGGGAAAGGGGAAAGGGGAAAGGGGAAAGGGGATAATTACAGCAGGAAAAAAAAGACTGAGTAGGGACCAAAGTATAGTCTCCCTAGGTACCTTGTCCTATAGAAATAGCAGCTTGAATTAATAGGCTATTTACTCACCCCGAACATTGTTTCAGCTTCTTCTATTTTTATATCAGTGTCAGCGTGTGCCTTAGTTTACTTCTTCTTTGCACAAAATTTTATTATTCTATTATAAGAAAAAGCAGAAATTGTCCTGAATGTTATTAAGACTTGAATCACCATTTCTGTGTTATTCTCTTTCTAATAAGACAGCAGTGGCTCTAGACAGTGCATTAGTGTAATTGTTTGTGGTATTACATGTCATTTTCTAAGTTCTATTTCAGTGACTGCTTATATCAGTCTGGCATTTGATACAGAGGGCCAGCAGTGACATTTCAAGTGGAAGAGCTTGAATATCATATTCTTGGAGTTCAGAAATTTACTTTCCATCTAGGAATTTCAAACACTGACATTTTTCTCCTAGACTTCAATTGCTTTCTGAAGAGACAATATAAAATATATTTTCCTCTCCATACCACTGAATGCTAAAGTGCTAAAACCACCCTATTTCAAGAAATATGGGTCTCATTCTACCTTAACTAGCTTGCAAGACAGACAAAATAATATCAGTCTTCAACTGAAAAAAATATATAAACTCCTCATTAAATAATAAATCTGTTAATGCTCTACATCTATCCTATGCAGTTTATACTGATGGTAAAAATCCAGGTGGTATTTGGTGCTACCTTATTAAATCTCTAATGGTTTTTCTAAATGTATTAATTCTGTAGCACAGATGAAATATCAAAAAAACTCAGCAAAAACAGTTGTAGAGGAACTCTAATAATTTCTACGAGTTCAATACAGCTCATATAGCATTCTTCACTGCTCAGAGACACTACATCATCTATATACAAACTCTTAAGAGAACAGAAAAGTAGAGATAAGTAAATGTGGAACACTTCATCCCATAGGAGAATTGCTAAAGATTCAAAAGAAAATATTTTATTTTCAGTAGACATACTACAGGTATTTGATGGGACAGATGAGCCAGGAAGTGTAATATGGTGCCTAGAAGTATAGGTATTGCCTGTTCTGTGCCATAACTATCTTTGTGACTGTGTGTCTGGGGACATCTTCAATGTAAAATTCATTGTTACTGTTACAAAAAGCATATAAAAATGAGCAGTAAATATTGCTCAACTCCAATGCTTGGTAGGAGAATATATCTGAAGGTATATTTTGATTATTGTCCTGCCATTGTATTATTCCCAGCCCACTTTGAAGATGTTTTCCAAGCAGAAAATAACCTGTCTTGTTTGCTTTCATGGAACATCCAGGCTATTGTAATCCACAAGGGAGCTAGACAGTTTGAAGTATGTGTGGTGGTGTGCTCACATCTCCTGTTCTATGCTTGTCACTATCCTTAGAGAGGGAGTGTCTCTTCTCAGTCTTTATTGCTGTGGTTCAAAGAGTAATGGAGTCTAAAAACACATCATAAACCAAGCTTTACTGCGGCAGTAAGAAAGATGAGCAATACCATTCCCATGCAGTAACTGAATTATAGAATCATAGAATGGTTTGGGTTGGAAGGGCACCTTGAAAGTTCATCTAGTTCCAACCTCCCTGCCATGGACAAAGACACCTTCAATTAAATCAGGTTGGTCAGAGCCCCATCTAGCCTGGCTTTGAACACCTCCAGGGATGAGGCATCTTCAACTTCCTTGGGTAACCTGTTCCACTATCTTGCCACCCTCACAGTAAAGACTTTTTTCTAATATCTAATCTACATCTACTCCCGGTCAGTTTGAACCCACCCATTCCCCTTTTTCCTGTCACTACATGTTATAATAAATAATCTTGCCATGTCATTTCTGTAGGTTCCCTTCAGGTACCGGAAGGCTGCAATGAGGTTAGCCCAAAGCCTTCTCTTTTCCAGGCTGAACAACCCCAATTCTCTCAGCCTTTCCTTTCAGGAGAGGTGCTCCAGCCCTCTGATAATTTTTGTGGCCCTCCTGTGGACTTGCTCGCACAGGTCCATGTCCTTCCTGTGCTGGGGACCCCAGAGCTGGATGCAGCACTGCAGGTGGGGTCTCACCAGAGCAGAGCAGAGGGGCAGAATCCCCTCCCTGGCCCTGCTGCCCACGCTGCTTTGGATGCAGCCCAGGACACGTTTGGTTTTCTGGGCTGTGAGTGCACAGTGCTGGGTCATGTCCAGCCTCTCATCCACCCAGTGAGTCATACAGTGATTTACCTGGTCACTGATAGCAAATACAGGATGATCAGTGATGTCATGGCTCTATTGGAATGGGCAGGCACTTAACACATAAGTCATCCAACAGTAAAAGCCAGTAGCACAAATACTTTTTGGATGTGGTTAAGAGTTTTGCTATGCCTTGATTCCACCAAAGAGTAATGCAGTTTGAGAAAATCAGATCTTGCATGGCAGTAGCATGCCCTACATATCACTGGGTTGGTGTGGGCACTATCCTGCCTACATGATGATGCTGGTCAAGGAGCAGCGTGTGAGTTACTTAGGTCCTCCTGGAAATTTCTGTGGCTCTGCTCCTGAAATTATTTGCTACACTTTCTTAAGCTGTATGAATTGAATTGGTAAGTTTCAACTTTTAAACCCCTGAGGATAACCTGGCTTGTTTTGATTGCACCAAGTTCAATCAGTTATCCATCTGCCTTTCCAGAGTGCAACAAAGAATGGCTATCATATGTAATTGGGAGAGAAAAAGTACAGGCTAGGCTGACTTGATAGCCTCTTTAGCTCTATACCTCTGCAGCAAAGCAGAGTATATAAACACCACTTAAGGATTTTAGACAGATTATGGCAATTTTCAAAGTATTCTGTGCTTACCTATTTTTTTTTAAAGCTGTCATTTTACCATCACAGAATTAGAGCTGGACTTTCAGAACTAGTTTAGATCTGATTTTTTCTGACAAGCCTCACCTCCAATATTTAACATATTAACAGTGAGAAATGTCATTTGAGAGAATGAAATAGTTTACATAAAGCTGCAGTCCTTGTGGACATGCACCATTAATCAAACTTCTTTTGTTAGCAGTAATCAAGAAAATGCAGTTGGCATACCAAGAAATGTTAAACTATCTGAATAATTTGAAAAAAACAAATTTAAATGAAAGCAAACAAAGAAGCCTTAAAATTATGAGTAATGTCAAGTTATTTAAAAGGGCTAAAGGGCATTTATGAATAGAGGTAGCTACAGAGCTACTTAGTGGATCAGTTCTGAATTGTGAAGCTGATGTAATTTCAAAATGCGTTTACAAAACTTTCACAAAAAATAAACCAGTTTGGCTCTTTTTAGCCCAAATATTATTTTAATAAAACATATTAATATGAACCATTTAACACAAGAAGTCAGCTTTGAGGCCTGAAGACCATTTTTCTGAGAACATCGTATCACCTAATTATAGGCTTTACTACAAGTGTATGTTATCATTCCTAAGACTTTCTGAGCTTTAGCAATTTGTCCCAGGGCACCATTTTTTTCTAAGATCTTGTGGTGAGCTGATGGGCCAGTAACTAAGCCACTCACTCATTTTCCCTGCTCCCAATGGGATGGGGGAGAGAACAGGAAGAACAAAAATCATGGAAACTTATGAATCAAGATACAGATTGCTTAATAAGTGAAGGAAAGATATTTCAGCTTTCTTTGGGTATCTCCCAGATCAGAAAACTACAGAAAAATAGATTATTCTGAAGGAAAAAAGGCGAGGAAATTGTGATAAAATATCAAACCAAAAAGCCCAAACTAAAATATTTTAAAAATATAGCAAACCAGAAGAAAGGGTAGTCTCATTAGCATTGCACACTACCAGGAATTACCATGCCTCATGCAGCTGGTGATGGAAGGGAAACAAAATTGTTAGAGGTTATAAAGGTATTTGTAGAGGGATTCCTTGTGGAACAGGGCCATATGATACCCCAGGACAGTCTGGGCAATCTGGGCACCCTAGGGTTGCTAGGGAAGAACCCCTGAAGGGGCCTTAGGCTGCAGTCAGGCTTGAAAGACACCTGGCAGCAGGCAGTCTTGAGAACCCTTGTCAAAGTTACACACTGGTCGGCTCCCCTGCTGCTTAGAGGCTGTCCCATGGGAATAGGGCGTGAATCTTTGTAAAGTAGATATAAGTTTGTGTAAGAAAACAATAAAGGGAGCACGATGCTCAAATCGTATCGGTGTTCGTGTCGTGACTCCGGCCGGTTCCCCTGCACTCGGAACCCCCCCCCCCCAAAAGGTATTTTCCCCAAATGTATTTTTCCTGTGCTGTGGGTAATATGCACTGAGAATTAGGAAGTAGAAGTGTTAAGTTGCTCCATTCCACAGCTTGTGGTGGTTTAGCAGTTTAGAAAAACTTGTGTGACTAGCACAGAGCCCATAGCTGATAGGTCGTTAGACCAATTAAACAAGCTGGTAATCCCTCTGCGATGACATATTTAAAGAAGGACAAAATGCGAGAAGTTCCTTTTCCTGCTTCCCCGCTGAGGAGTAAAGAGGGTGAGGGCCTCCGGAGAGAGGGAGAAGCCACCCCAGAGCCAGAGGCAGCCATGAATGGCCGTGAGTAGCCACGCAGCCGGAACAGTGCGGCATGAGTCTCTGAAGCCAGTGCAGCCCACGCGGGGCCAGCGGATCCTTCTATGCAGCCACCGCAGCTCACACTGAACCAAGAAAAAACACCATGCAGCCGGCAACGAAAGACAGAGTGAGTCTTTCCCTGAAGCAGAGCCCTAACAAGATCAACTTCTCAGCTGAAAACCTACAGATACCAACTTTCTTCCAAGTCAGAGAAAAGGGAAAGTGATGTCACGTGGGGAAGCTAACATGGCAGCACCAAGGTTGGTGGGGGAAGGGAGAGAGACGAGGCACTCCCAGCGCCAGAGCTGAAATTCTCCTGCAAGCCGTGGTGAGGACTATAAAACAGCAAACTGTTTTCCTTATAATTCATGAGATGAGGTACATGGGGGGGTGCAGAAATCCACGTGCAGCCTATGAAAAAAAGTGCTCATGCCAGAGCCCATAGATGCTGTGAGAGAGGCTTTTAGAGATTGAAGAAGACAGCCTTTGCTTTCAGGCTGGAATAGCTCATCCTTAAAAGACTAAAAGCCCATGACTATTTTGACCCATGCTTGCAGTTGTGGGAAGACTGTGAGATTCGTGGGAGGGATTTTTTTCACTGCAGCAGATTTGGGCCGACTGTTGTTTGTGAAGTTTGAAACCACACTAGAGAAGTTCGCAGAGAACTTTCTCCCGTGGGACGGATCCCATGGCGCAGCAGAAGAAACTTTTCCTTAAACATAAAGGAAGACTTTTATAAAATGAAACACTGACCAAAACCCCATGTTTGTTTCCCTTGCGTGGGTTGGTGGAAAGAGGGAGGTACTGGAAGAAGAGTGTTCTGAAAGTTTGCTTTAGTTCTTCATTACTCTTTTTACTTTTAATTCTGTTAGTAATAAATCTTCTTTATACTGTAAGTTTGGACCTGTTTCGCCTTGAAGTTTTCCTTTTTCCTCAATAATCCTTATTTCACCTCATGAAAATGAAGTTTCAATTTCCCTTTCTCTGCTTAGCTATAGCAGAGACAAATAAGTGAATAGTTTTTGTGGTGCTGGTGCCTAACCAGTGTTAAACTGTGACAAGCTGCATAGGATAAATTGTATTTTTTTTTTTTTTAAGGTGATAGAGCTGAAAATGAGAATTCAAAAGGGAATTTTGGCAGTGACTTCTGTGAATGCTGGATATCAACACAAGACTGTATTGAGCTCCTGTCCTGAACTTTTACTTCAGACGTGAAAGAGAGGTGCTAGAAGAGAGGGTCTTGCTGCATAATACTGCTAACAAAGGTATCAAAAGTACTGCTTTGTGATAGGAGTCACCAGATAAAAATACCTTGGTTTTGCAAATTATTTAAAATATATTATATGCGTGTATGTGTGTGTGTAGATAGAAAAATGTCAGATGTAATACAATCACCTTTGAAATTATTTTCTCACAGTTACATTAATTCCCCAGAAATTCACTTCTTTTTTTCTGAAATTTGATATTTCTAAATACCTGGAGAATTCTTTTGCATTAATTTTTCTTATTTTTCTTTAGAAACTTTAAAGTCTACAGATTATGCAAGGGCACAAGAGAAGTCCCAAAACAGTATATTTTTAGTATAAAATATCCGACACAACAATTTCTCTGTGCAGTAATAGCACTTTAACGGAGCTATGCAAACTTTAAATCACAAAAACATAAGCAGTAAAATGGCACTATAAACTGCAGTTTTAAGGAAAAGAAACCGTAATTTTAAGGAAAAATGTTTAAATTGATCACATTTGATGTAATTATGAAAGAATTGATTGCTCAGGAAAAGTTATTTTATAACATTAACATAACTTGGAAACTTGTATACATTCTGTAAAGAACACAGTATGGTACCTTGTATGGAATTGTGACGCTCTGAGAAATTATCTTATTTTGTAGTTCTAAAAGCTCTACTTCACAGCAATCTGTGAGATTATTTTTTAAATGTATATTTATCTCAAAGTTCAAGCTGAACTGTTGGTCCTTGTGCATCTCAGCTGACCACAAAAAATGTGATTGATTCCTAATAACAAAAGAACTGTAACAGTACTTGTCCAGACAGTATTTATGGGCCATAAAATGAAGTCAAAGAAAAAGCTAAGGAAACTTAAATCACCATGAGGGGAAATGCAATATCTGTGTTCAGTAAGACAACTTTACTGCAGTCAGGAGAGATGCAGGGGCATAGAACATCAGATTTCATAAGTTTCACTGCTCTTGAAGCAAGACCATCATTGTTTTTAGGATGATGCATACAGTTTTAGAACTAAGCCAGACTTTAATATCTATGTAGTTTAATAATAAACTACAACTCCAAATTCTTTCCCTGAACTGCTACTATTTGTTTACTTTAATAAAAATCTAAGTTAAAATTTCCTTTTGATGGGTTTCCAAAAGCAATGAAATATTAAACTGTCTGTGTGCTTAGTGTAAGGGTGTTAAAGAGTGTGTCAAAAATACAGAAGTAATCTAATCGAATTTACAGCTAACTCAGTTTTAAATCATCAGGGGACTAAATGATTTGTAGGAATTTTTCTTTGGTTATTGCTATTGTACAGTTTAGAGCTGAAATATCAGAGCAGAATTTGGCTGTAAGTGCTGGTGTACTACTTCTTTTTGTCTCATTGTCTACCAGTTTGCAAGATAGGGATGGCAAAGTGATTGTTACAAAAACAAAACAAAAACAACCTGAAAAATAAACCACCTTTCTTTTTAAATTAAGAATCGTAAAATCCGTGAGAGCCAAGTAAATGAGTAATTGAAACCAAAATCTTGAAAGCACTTGAGGATTTGCTCTGAGATAAGCGTATGTGTGTTTGAAGGTATGGCAACCACAATTTTTAGTATTTCATCATTATTTCCTGGATTCAGAATGAATGCTGAGAAAAATTTATTTTAAAAAAGTAATTTATGACAGAATCATAATATATGGAATTCACATATACCTAGATGTGTGTACAAGTGTGTATATGTGACTGTGTAATTATGAGTATGTATATAGATAAGATTTTTTTAAATACCTGTTGTGAGGGAGTATCATGGTTTAGATCAGGATGAACTAAATACATTAACTGCTGCTCAATACTTGTGCCAGTGTCAATGAGTTCTGAAATGTAATATTGTCTCTGTGTAAGAATGGTTAATAATTCAAACTACTAAAAAGTTACAGAAAAGTGTCTATCTCTTCTTCCTCTTTTCTTGCTCATAGGGTTTTCAGCCTTCAGTCGGGGAGGAGCCAGGAGCTGAGCATGGTGACTCTGGCTGCATAAGCTTGGTCCTGGGCATCCCTGGAGGTCTTCATAGTCAGGTGCCCCCAAAGGTATGGGCTTGCTGCTCCATGCTGGTATGATGGAGGATGGATAAGCTTTATGAGGTGGGGACCATCTCCCAGACTGTTTGATCTTTACTTGTCGGCAGACTGCTGCAATATGTTGGTTGCTGATAGGTGTAGTGAGTCAATGTGCCAACATTCTCATATAAATTTAGTGCTGCTGTTCCTTCCTTTTACACATGGGTGGTATTTTTTTCAAAATACATTCCTAGTAGTGCTTTACCCAGTGGAAACTTTGTCCCTAACAACTACTTAGCAACATACCTCAGGCCTCCAATATCAGCCTGATTACTCAAGTGATGTCATCTCAGCTATCAAAGACAGGGCAAAAGTCAAACGAGGTGAATTCCATCCTGGCATTCTTCTCCTGTTTTTCTTAGAAGCACTAAGGTTTCTTTCATTCTGTACAGACTCACTTTGAAAAATGGTTTCCTTGAGAGTACTTTGTGTACCCTCTGTCACTCTTTAAGCTGGTGAGATCATCACTTTGCAGAGTTTTTCAAACTGGCTGCAGCTCCCTGTAAAAGGTCAATGTTGCCATGTCTGGAGTAAATGAGATATTTCTTCTCTTTGTAATACCTCCTATTCTTTTTATAACACTGTACTGTAAGACTGCTGTCATCCATATTGAAAGTTTGAAAGTCAAGGTTTCAGACCACAGCTGAAGATTTTTTATGATCTGCAAGATCCTTCTAGATTTTACTCTTGTCCTACTTTTCATGTTTTAGTCAAAACCACAATTTTTTTCATGCTCCTAGAAATTAATTTGGGTGACCATTAGTTGTCACTCGTAGGGATAAAGAAATTCTCTTTTTTTAAGCTAAAGTCTGTCTAAACACAGTATTTTAGTCAAGTTAAATACTTTATATTGTGTTCAGCTCTTCAAAAGCACATCTGACTTTAAGTGTGTAACTGTACCAAAGGTTCAAATAGTGAATCATAGATTATCCTGAGTTAGAAGGGTCCCACAAGCATCATTGAGCCCAGTTCCCCAATCCACACAAGGCAACCTAGAAATTATACCAAATATCTAATCATTGCCCAAATGCTTATTGAACACTGACAGGCTTTGGGTGATGACCACATCCCTGAGGATATCGTGCCTGACTACCCACCCAGTATTAATGTAAGTCCTGTAAATTCCTCTAGGTGACTATGCGTACTGGTTTGGGCAAATTTGGAAATATATCCTCTGAGAGAAGGCAGGTTACAACCATCCCACCAGGTTTGGGAAAAAATAAATTTTCCTCGAAGGAAAGTGAAAGAGATAAAAACTATTTATTTAATAAACACACAGGAAAAGGACAACAATGCTAAATAATAAAACCTCTCACTGTAGAGAGAAAACCTGGATAAATTTCAGAGTCCTTCCGTAGATAGCTGCTCTCCTCCTCCTCGGAGCTGGGACGGGATGGGCCCTCCTCCAGGGCCTCCACTTCAGTGGAAAAAGTCTCAATGTGTTCTGATGTTGAAACAGTCCAAGAAGAAGGGAGAAAAACCAAAGTCCCAGAAAAACCAAAGTTCAACTCTCCATCTCTCTCTCCGGAGACAAAAATAGCCAAAAGCTGGCTGAGAAAGCAAGCAGAGTGCTTCCCTTCGCTCTCCCTGCTGCAGGATGCTGAGGAATCTTTGTGTCCTTGAAACAAAACTGCTTTGAAAGTTTTTCTCAGTTTTTTTCTCTCCCCTCTCAGGCTAGTTTTAAGGCATAGAAAAGGCAAAAAAAAGAATTTCTGGGCATAGAGGAGTGATAGGGGATACAACATCATAAAGTTACCCCAAGACACTACGTGACTATATTTACCCTAAAACTAACCACAGTCATTTGTAGTGATTGCGTAATTACAAATATATATCATATCAGACTTTTTCCTTGTATTTCAGAAGTGATAAAAATCAATCCATGGTAACTCATGCTTCACCATTTTAATGCTCTCTTAATAGAGACTTTTCTCATTAATAAATCATCTTTTTGAGATGTCTTTAGTTAATATTACAGAACACAGATAAATATTCCAGAATTCTAATCCATGATATCAATACTGTTTATTTTGCTTACTCTTCCATTGATAACAACATTATGTATATTGTTTCCAAAAGCCATTCTTCTTAAGTATCACTTGTTTAGTTATTATAGTTTGAAATAAACTAAGTCACCTAGCCTCTCTCACTGTATACTTACATTAAATAATTTCACATATTGTTGAAAAAATCACATATTTTTTGACCTGAAATGACCTCACTTAGAATGCCTTCTTGAAACCACAGAAAAGTCTGTGGTAGTTGCAGCTTTGAAAAATTACTATATCATTCTGTGCAGAAAGTCATCTGAAATTCAGCTTTTTATGTAAATATCCAGCAAATGAGAAGAGTTGTCAAAACTAAGAAAAAATTTATTTATGCTACTTGAAGGAAGTATATCTCAGGTTACTCAAAAATATAGGAGAAATACACTGAGGAGTGCCACATAATAAGAAATTAAATTAGAGTAAGTGAACTATTTGCTTTTTATTTTGTTTTATTTTAAATAAATAGGGTGACTTAATTAATGTTCCTTTAATTTTCCTCTATTTTTTATTTACAGAAATAACCAGGATTATATCATATGTGTTCAGCTTCAAAAATTCAATTATACACAAGATTTTTGGGAAACTACTTCGTCTCTAGAAGCCAATTATCACACATCTGTAGATTAATGGCTCACTAAATGTGATAGTCACTTCTGTCAGCTTTCAATGACATAGGAACACATATCTTCTAATGCAGGAACACCAATTTTTATGCAAACAGTAGAAATTATTTTTGTCTCTCTCTGAGAAAATTTGTTATATTTTATATCTATATTATGCATATGTTATATTTTATACATAAAATATTTATATATATTTTATAGACAAAATATTTCTTCCCATTAATTAAAATGTGGTGAGTGTTCACCAAGTTGTGAATGCCTTATATGACTTATATTTCATAAACAGAAAACAGATGGTTCTGACCCTTGTTGTCTTAAAATTATTCCAGTTGTCTTCTAAAAATGCAGAAAATAGGTGAGAAGTAAATTGTATCTTCATTAATCAAGTTTATAACAAAATCTTTGCCTAAAAATGAGAATTATAGCATTAGAGTAAGAGCCTGGATGATTTTTCCACTCTTCTTAATGATTGAAAGCATTGGGTTATGGGTTATTAGGGATTTGTTTTATGCTGAAGAATGTATAGAGGTCCTTGCATCGTAATTCTTCATTAATATCGGTTCTATATGCTGATACTGTTGCTGCGCTTTTTATTTTCATTTTTGCTCCTGCAACAGGCTGCTAGCAACTTGAAAATGAAGAACAATGACCTTTAAAAAAACAAATTACATTATTAGGAGGTAATATCTGTACTACAATAACACTGTTAAAATGAAATAACTTTTAAAATACTGTTTATGATACAGTTACAGACCTAAAACCATAGGGTCATGAAGAATCACTGCATTTTTAGGCTTTCCTCATGAAGGCAATGTAGTACTCAAGGTATGGTCATGTCAAAGTTTTATAGAGGTAAAATCATTTCATCATCTTTTTTAGTTCTGGTCTCCATGTTCAAAGAAGGATTTAGGATAGTTAGAGAAAGAATATAGAATAAGAACATAAGAAGATGTTGCTTTGTGAGGAAATTCTGGAAAGGATGGCACTCTTCAGTTCAGAGAGAAAAAAAAATGAAGAGCATTATGACAGAGGTTTACAGAGTCATTAAGGACCTTGACTAATCGTTCTCAAACAGAATTGGAAGCATTCTGTTAAAGTGCCAAGAATTTTATTTGAATAAATGTAATGGAGTACTTGACACAGTGGGAATGAACTGTAGTTTGCTGCTACAGTGCGCTAAGAAATCAGACACTATCCTAAACTAAAAAAAAAAAAAAATCGGATCAGACTATCCAGTGAAAAACAAGTTCATGAAGAGATCATAAAAAGATTAGTCAAAGTCCTGAAATAGAAGTTGTACTGGGAGCATGAGGTAAATCTACTGCAGAAAGTGATCAAGCTGAACAGTGTATCTTATTGCCATTGTCAGAGACTCCAGACTGGGCTAAAGGGACCATTAGTTTGGCCCAGCAGGGCTTTTCTTGTGTTCTTCCAGCTTCTCCTGGACACCTGGGAGTTTCCAATTCTTCATAGAAAATACCTATAATTATTTTTAACAATTTAAAAAATAGCACAATAGAGAAAATTGGTAAAGTTACAGACAATCCTAAAGGTGTCTATTGCCTTTTATTTATCTTCCAGATCAATTTAATACTTTTAGTAATTAAAGGCGTTTGTACTTTTATTTCTTTTTATTTTAAAGTCTACTGTCTCTTCTCAATATGGGTCATGGCATCACCACAGGCAACAAAAGTTGCAGAATAATAATGTCTTCCTGCTGTTAAATAAAGGATGAGAGATTCTTACACTGAATTTGAACAGAAACTTCTGAGAGCTCCTGATCAGCTGGCAACTAGTCCCAAATACCTGCACTTGGAAAAAGAGCATGAGAAAGTGTTTTACAGAGATCTACTGTATAGTTCCAAGATGATAAGAAAAGTATTTATTAAGAATAAGAAAATAGTACTTGCCTTTTGTTTTTCTATTTGTAAAATCCAAAACAAGGAAAAATATTTGAATTTACAAAAGATGAATTTAGATTGAATTAATCTGAAGTCAAATATCTAAGAAATTACTTCAGTCCAGACAACTCATATCAGTAGTCTAAAACATATAGCTAGCAGAGTTTGTGCTTACTTTAAATCTTGTTTTATTATTTTTTTCAGTAGCAACAATTTCAAAACAGAAAAAACACTTGAATTCAAATAGTAGATACATTAAATTAAGCAGTAAGTCCTTGTTTAAAATCTCTGTTTGGGTAACTTGAATTAAATTCATTGTGATCATCAACTACCTTTAATCCTAACTAGTTGATTTTGAGTATGTTTGGTTTTGTATTTATTTTCCAAGAACAAGTTTATAAATGTTTAAGACATCTGATCTCAAACCTCTTCAGAACGTGATTTTTTTTTTTAGAGGAAACACATTTGTACAAACTATACAGGTAGTAGGATACAAATAAAAAAAAAAAAAAAGATAATTCAGAAAATAAATACAAAAATATATAATATTGGGGCAGGCACTGCAGTGGAAGACATGTAATAACTATATCTTTCAGGAAGAAACACATTTAACTTTTAGGTGGAAAGAAACAACCAAGGACTTTAACTATCAAAAATGTGTGATTATTGTCTACATGGTAAAGTATACTTGCAGTAAATGTAGAATATTTTTTGAAGACCAATGGCTTTTATGCGTTGTAATGATGATGAATATTGTATGAACACAGAATTTGTTAAAATATATTGTTAACGAGTTTCGCAGTGTGGGTTTAAGACTTGAAACCAGCCTGGTTTGTCAGTCTTCTAATCTGATCTCTCACTATCTCTGTATTTGGTTGCAATAATGGAGTAAGACTCTATAAAAATTTTGTATTCATAAACATATATATGAATCGCTTATTAATGCTGTGTCTACATTAGCATTTTGATTCAGAGTGTGATTCTTTAAATTGAATTTACAGATCATCTCTATTTACTTAATTTTCCTTTGGTTTTTTGGAAGCTTTTCATCTCCAGAGACTAGATTTTTTTTGAGAGCAAACTAAACCACTAGCTCTTAGTAAGGTGCATACTATATGTCGGCAGACCTAGTGAGCCCATACGGGTGTTTATGGACATCTTTGAATCACAGATGTGCTGAGGACATTTGGTTCAGGGAACCAGGTGATGCTGATAAGTATGAATCTGAACCATAAAATCATCACAAAACACATGAACGCACTGACACTCCTATTCCAATAAAATATCTTACTTAAACAATAAGTAATATATATGCTTAAATTGCAGGCTAATAATACAGAAGTTTCAATGCTAAATATAGATAATATAGCACTAGTTTTAATCTTCTTTTCCTAAATGAAAATAATTTATTCATCTATGTATATTTTGAAATTTTCAGCAAGCACATTGTCATCATGAAAGTACCTCTGAACTGAAAATCAATAATGCAGGTTAAACAGAGTGGTTTAAACATTTGTGGTTTAAGGTGGATAGAAAAAGACTTGTGAACATTGCATACACAGAAATAGAAAAATAATCTGCCGGGTTCACTAAAGCTGCAATATGAAGCTGGGTTCTGCTATCTAGCAATAAGCAAAATAAATGAAGAATGTGGAGAGCTCTGGGCTGGATGTGGCTTTTTGGTTTCTGGTTTCTTTAAGCTAGTATGAACTACTGCATCACCTGGAAAAGTGAGAAAGTAAATGGGATATAATTGTGACGAAAAATAACATGGAGACTTTGATTCTTTTGGCTTGTCCTAGACTGTTCTACAATAGTGGGACAGAACAAAAATAACCATGTGCTGTGCAAATTCCCTACATGTATATCAAGTGAATGTATTTTAAACAGACACTTTTTTGTTAAAAAGCACACACTGGAATTTTTCCACTGAATTTTAACGGTCAAGAATTTACCAATGCATAAAAATACTGTTACAGCGATATGAATCAAACTATGCTGTAGCTCCCTGAAACTAAAATGTCAAAGCAGGGAATATGTAATGAATCCTAGAAACAGATTAGTATATAGAAATCAGCAGAGAATTTCATGTCTTAGCATCTGAGAGAGCAGATGTTATGGTCTGATGTACAAATAGCAAATTGAATTGCTTTGATTTTAAAAAATTCTTTTTAAATTAACACATAGAATAGGACAGAATAAAGAGACTAGATATTCACTGAACATCTGCTATTTCTGTGTCATTCAGGTGACTCATATACCTGCATTTTCCCTGGGGATGCCAAGTTGTTAAAACCAGCTTCTACTACAAGATTGGTGCCAGTAGAAAATGTGCATAAATTTGACTTCAGTGAAGTGTCATTGCTGTGTATTTTTTTTTTTGCTGAAGCCCTAACACAAGGTTACAATCCATCTCCTTCACATTTTCTTTTTTTAATTAACCCATTACCACTGGAATTCCAGACAAAATAAAATTCTTTAATTACTGGCTGTGTTTAGAAAATCCCCATTCTTGTGCCTATCATGTAGGATAACGATAAAATCTGTATTCTTTGAGTTACTCATAAATGGTTCAGCCCTGTGATGAGCTACATGTAGCATATTTGAATACACGCCTCTTCAGCCATCCACAGTGCCACCTGGTACATTCAACCTTTTCCCAAACTTCCCTGCTGCATGGTTTAAAAGACGACATAAAAGAATGCTCAGAAACCAGCAGCTGACTCAAAAATAATAGTCAGTGATTAATTTCTTGCTTTCCTGCATTTATCGCCTTAGTGTTTTAAAAGTGGTTTCTCTATCAGCAACCAAATCAGAGCAACTTCACATTGCCCTAGTTAAGAGAATAATAACAACTGTTCATCATATGTACTTTCAATGATCCTTTTGGTTTTCTCCATTCCAATAGGAAAAATGTCTCCAATCATTATGGCTACCTCTTTCACACTTTTCCTATGGCCAGTGATGGATTTAGCAGTCACTTTTATAGGAGTGATGATACAGTTTAATTGTCCAACCTTTTGATTTCTGAATATCTAAATATCCTTTAATGCTAACTGAAATAATCATAAGCTTTTATTAAGCTGCATAATAATTACCCACTGAAGGAAATAATATATGTCCTGAGTATACATTTGTACAACTAGACAGCACTGGCTATAAATCAGCAGACTGTTTTTGTAGAGCCCTTTCCTTGAATAATTCTTAGTCATTAAAGCTTTTGGAAATAAATAAGATTTTATCAATGTATTTCAAATCATCTAATCTCTGAATAAAGCAAATAGCAGAAATACATTTTAGTATAAAAATTCTGACTTCAAAATGATAGCTCTTTCTTGTGGGGAAACACAAAAGGTAGAAAGGATTTCAGGTGTGAGAAATAAAAGCAGGTTTCAGAAAATAAGGCAGAAAAGAAGTTAGGATTCAGCTTTGCCTGTGAAAACTGAAGAAGATACAATTATATAGCAGCAAGGACATTAAAAAAAATGGTTAGAGTTTCTAGGTTTGGCCTAGATAGATTTTGGAGTTGCAAAAAATATGCTTAGCAAGATAGATAAGTTTAAGCCTTATGATGGAATATTGTGCACTGTTAAGGCATAAGAAGCCAGCATTGTGTTCAACAGTTGTACGTGTGCTGTTGTGGATTGGTTAAGACAGCTGTCTGTAACTTTTAGAAGCATGCTGATTGGCCAAAAAGACTTTAAGAGTGCTCTTAAGTGCTCTTAAGCTCAGGAGGTTTTTGGATGCCCTTGGCAGCGTGAGCTCTGTACCAACTCTGTCTCAACTTGGTATGTGAGATTGATAATGGAATAAAATAATAAAAGGCTCCTGGAGTGCCTGTCCAGGCTACCTGTCCCGTTTGTCGCTGAAAACGCTGACATAATGGTGCCCCGTGTGAGGCAAAAGATACATTTTAGCATCCTTTGTGAGCTTCTCTGTCCAGCTACCCTGTCAGACAGCCCCACATAAGAAAAATCACCACTAAAAAAAAGCAATCTTCTCTCTTGAAATAAAAGAGCCTCTCTCCTTCTCGTCTTCCGAGGCCACCATGTAAAGTGAAGAAAGAAATCAATAAAGAACTTAGAAATAAGACAATATTTGTCCAAAAATAAATGAGACATCTATCACCAAATTATGACACTTTTAAAAGAGAAATCTTATACCTATTTCCAAAAAAAACCCCTCATTCCAAAAAAAACCCCATAGAGATTGGAGGTACTACTGTGTGTTTGCAAAGTGAATCCATAATTACCATTACAAGTCCTGAAGAAAAGGCAGTGACAGTATATCCCTTTGTCATGCAGAAACCCCTCACCATATGAGAAAGAGACGTACTGTCCCAGTAGAGAGCGAAACTAGAAGTGGGCCTGTGATGAGAACCACACCAAAACCCACCACTCTGACCTAGAAAACTAATGACGCTGTCGAGATTGACCAATAGCCTTTACCGGTGAAAAAATTAATTATCCTCAAGAATTTAGTAAAACAGCAATTACAAAAAGACCACTCCCACAATTAGTCCCTAGAATTCACCAGTGTTTGTCATCCATAAGAAAACTTCAGGTTCCTAGAGATTACTTCACGATCTGAAAAAGATCAATGAAGTGACCGATGACATGAGACCCCTCCAACCTAGACTTCCTTCTCTATCACTGATTCCCAGAGGCTGGCCTCCCGTCATCATTGATTTAAAAAACTTTTTTTTCAACATACTGCTTCATCCCAAAGATGCCTTGAGATTTGCCTTTTTGGTTCCAGCCATCAACCAAAGAGAACCACTGCAGAGGTATCAATAGAAATCATTACCTCAAGGAATAAAAAATTCTCCTACAATTTGCCAATATTTTGTTGCACAAGCACTGTCTCCAGCTTGACAGAAGCACCCACAATCCACGATTCTACACTACATAGACGATTTACTCATCGCAGCACCAACACAAGCAGAGATAGAACAAACTCATGACAGTGTTATTGCCAAAGTTCAAAATGCCAAACTAGAAACATCCACATCCAAAATTCAAAAAATCCCACCCTAAAAATACCTAAGATAGAAGATGACTAAACAATCACACCACAAAAAATACAACTGTGAACCAGTGTCCACACCTTACAAGATCTGCAACAACTTTTAAGAAAAGTCAACTAAATCAAACCTATCCTGAGAATTACAAACAACAAACTTGCCTCACTCTTTGACTTACTACAAAGAGACTGCAACATCAAATCTCCAAGAAGTCTAACACCTAAAGCCCAAATAGCCGTTGAAAAAGTCACAAAAGCTTTTCAAAAGAGACAAGCTCATCTTTGTGCTCCAAAAAAACCTTTTTTCCTTGCAGTTTTAAAAGAAAAATTGCAACTTTATGGTCTCATTTTTCAATGAGAACCTTCTGAAAGAGATCCTTTGTTAAAAATAAGTTTTTCTTCCTTACAAGTCTCCAAGAACAATTTCTACAACTCTAAAGATGATTACACAAATTGTAATTAAAGCCCAAACAAAATTGTTAACAAGGCAAGAATTTTCAGTAATCTATTTACCCTTAAAAAAAAATTACCTTAATTAAGCATTACAAAATTTAAATAATCTACAAAATGCATTGCTAAACTTTTCAAGTGTTTGTTCTATTCATTATCCAAGCCACAAATCACTGTAAGCAAAATTAAGTTTAAAAAAACCCCCGTTTTCTTTTAAAAAACCTGTTAAGTAAAGAACCATTGAGTGCTATAACTCTTTTTAGTGATAGCTCAAAAAAAACCACACAAATCAGTCATTATATAGTTAAATCAAAAAACTAAAACATGAGTCACATATTCAAATAGTAAAAAAACTCCTGAAATTGTCGAATAAACCACTGTAGTCAAAGCCTTTCAACTTTTCCCCAAACCTTTTAATTTAATTACAAACTCTACTTATGTTGCTAATGTAGTTAAAAACATAAAAAAATCAGTTTTAAAAGATGCTAATAATAATACCCTATATCGTCAGCTTTTAAGTCTTCATAGAATCTTGCAACACAAAACTAACCAATATTTTGTTGCTCATATTAAAATGCATTTCTCACTTCCCAGATTCCTAGCAGAAGAGAACACACGAGCAAATAACCTGACTATAGTTGTTTCAAACACTTCGCAAAACATGTTTAAACAAGCAAAACTGAGTCATTCCTTTTTCCACCAAAACGCACAAGCACTTGTGAATGGAGGCAACACCACAGATGAGGCTGAGTAAAGCTTTATATGTTTTTAATTTTTTGAACAGCTCTTTTGCAGAACCTGATCCACCAATTTTTAGGCATTTTTCAAATAACACACAAGCAAAATTGAGAGAAAATCCCCCTGTTTTAATTAGAAATCCTGAGACAGGACAAATTGAAGGACAAACTTTTTGTCTAATAACTTGGGGCAAAGAGTATGCTTGTGTTTCCACAGGTGCAGGACCTAAGTGGGTCCCCACACGTAACGTCACACCATATCGCACATGAGAACGCTCTGACAATTCTACGAGCAAAAAGCAGGCATGCAGATGTGAGCCGAACAGAGAGACTGCGAATCATGCCTGATGTTCCTTGCTCACCTGTGGAATTTGCAAACCTTGATTTTGTGTCAGTGATAAATGAGTGAACTGTTGGTTTCGTAGAGCTCTTTTGGCAAAAGCGTGGTATCCATTGTGTTCAGTAAAAGTGCGTCCCCTCATTGGTTGTGCAAAGGGGAAATTTCACCTTTGTCATTGCTACCTTTTACCATTGCCACCTTTTACCATTGCCATTCGGTTCCCCAGCAATTTCGGGAAGGAACAAAAACAGAATATGTGAGTTGCAATATATGGGAAAGTCTTTTGCCAAAAAGTAGCTCTCAAACAGAATGGAGCTAAATCAAATGTTTTATTGGAGCTTGTTAGCTTTCCTTGCCTTTTGCAATGCAGATTTCCCTGTGGTACAATCAAAAACAAATGTTTGGGGCATTTTAGCCAAGGCAGCAGGCTCAGATACCATATGTCTGTCTAATTCGAACCCAGAAAAGCCTTTTGCAACCTGTTTAGTCGGTGTGCCAGTAAAAAATTGGCCGATACCCATATATCATGATCTCTTGACCAAATGGCAACTTAACAAAAAACCAGGAGAAGTTGCTAGCGGGAGCAATCCTGTAAGAGATTGGGATCTTTGGGCCATAAAACTCACCAAAGTAAGTGCTGAACCCCAGGAATTGGAAAGTCTGGTCTCCCTGACTATGGATTTCTGCCTTACCTTTTTAGCTAGCAATCAGCAAAAAAAAAGTTCTCCCAGATACAGTGTCACTCCTAATCACCCTGCATTGGACAACTTACTGTGCTAGCACCCAATGCTAAAACAGTCATCAGGGAAAAAGAGGGAAAAGATCTGCTCCTCCATATAGTGAGAATTGTAACAGTGAGTTTAGACCCTAGAAAACTGCAGCAAGAGTTTCAGCAGGTTTGTTAGTACCCCAACTTGCCCCAGCAATGGCATTGAAGCAATTTGATCAGGTAGGATGTTGGCTGAGTAAACAAACCAATGCCACATCCGTTGCGACCAGTGATATGCTGACTGATGTCAACAGTGTTAGACACCCTACCCTTCAAAATAGAGCAGCAATTGATTTCCTTTTACTGGCATATGGTTGTGAAGAATTTGAAGGATTGTGTTGTATGAATTTGTCTGACCACTCTGAATCCATCCACAAAAGTATACAAAAGCTGAAAGATCTAAAGTTTCAAATTCAAAAAGACGGTTTGTTTGAGGGATAGAGCTCTGCACCTTGGTTGAAGGAGCTTTGCAAGGCAGGTTTATAAGTGTTGATGGTTGTGATGGTGATATTGGTAGTTGTGCCTTTTATACTTCAGTGTGTGCGACGAATGATAGACAAAACTGTTAAGGAAGTTTTTGTCATACAAGAGAATGATGTAAGAAAAGAGATCACAGAAAGTTCTCAAAATCTTACACAGGCAGTTACAGATGAAGGCTTTGAATTAAGGCCTTGGAACAGACGAGACTTATTCGAGTGATACAAAACAACTAAGGCTGGATTTGACCTCTGTTCTTGAAATAGACCTGACCTTTCACAGCATTAAAATCGCTGTGGTGTAAAATAGCACCGCTTAGAGCAAGCAGAAGAAGTGCCTTTACGTAGGGGAGCTATGAAACTCAAGGTGGTCGATAAGCGACAGTTAAGAGGGTTCCTTAATGGTTGTACTGAGAGGGGGAATTGTGGGGAAACACAAAAGGTAGAAAGGATTTCAGGTGTGAGAAATAAAAGCAGGTTTCAGAAAATAAGGCAGAAAAGAAGTTAGGATTCAGCTTTGCCTGTGAAAACTAGAAGATACAATTATATAGCAGCAAGGACATTAAAAACAATGGTTAGAGTTTCTAGGTTTGGCCTAGATAGATTTTGGAGTTGCAAAAAATATGCTTAGCAAGATAGATAAGTTTAAGCCTTATGATGGAATATTGTGTATTGTTACGTCAAGGCATAACAAACCAGCCTTGTGTTCAACAGTTGTACCTGTGCTGTTGTGGACTGGTTAAGACAGCTGTCTGTAACTTTTAGAAGCATGCTGATTGGCCAAAAATCTTTTAAGAAAGCTCTGTAACCTTGGATGCCCTTGGTGGCGTGAGCTCTGTACCAACTCTGCCTTACTTGGTATGTGAGACTGATAATGGAATAAAATAATAAAAGGCTCCTGGAGTGCCTGTCCAGGCTCCCCATCCCGTTTGTTGCCGAAAATGCCGACATTCATTAAGCAACAGTTTTCCAGTATTATTTATCAGATCTTCTCTGTCATGACAGAAAGAAACATTATCACAAAAATACAGAAAACAACTTTCCAATAAAATTCTGGTGTCACTAAAGTGGATGACAAAATTCCCATTAACTTCAATTGGTTCAAGAAAAGCCTTTACACAGATCAGTTGGCAATGAGTTATTAGTTACCTAATTGTATCTATGCACTCAGACTAAATAATGAATCTTCTCAAAGCAGCCCAAAAAGTTATACCAAAAAAAAAAAAAAAAAAAAATTTTTTGTATGTAATTTATACAAGAGCGGAGGATTCACAGAAGAGAAAAACAATAACTAAAAATGTGCCTGCACAACCTTGATGATGTGCAGAACAAAGTAACTCTACATATAGATAGATTTTACAAAGTAAACTTAGTCTGTAACTATTTTATTGAAATTTATCCTTAGGAGAGAAAATAAAAAAAAACATTAACAAAAGATTAAGGCTATATTTCACCCTGGTGATTATCTCTTCTTTTTTTTTTTTTTTTTTGTTTTAATAATTAATGTGATATTTTGGGGAAACAAGTATTACAAACTATTAACCCATGGCAGTAGCTGGAGAAATGAGACTTCACTAAGATATTTAACATTTATTAAGCACTCTTTGTATGAAAACTCTCCTACCTCTCACCCCTTGGCAGTTGTGTTTCGGAAGACCAGAAGCTTAGACACAATGTTTGCTAAAGTAATGCAATTAAATTAACACTTGAATGTACCTGAGAAAAAAAAGAATGATTCAGCTCTTCTGTTCCTTTATTCTTTGTTTATAGCAGTAACTGTATATATCTGACAAGGTTGTGACCCTAATCCCTTCTTCTAAGAACACATTTTTAATTCTATCTTCAGAATAATTTTCTCTACTGTAAACACAAGTAATTCAGACAAGCTTACCTGAAATTCTGACTCAGCTTCCCAGTCACCAGAAAGGGGCAAAATAATGATGGCTGGCATTACTTTGTGATCAGCTGTATGTAACTCTGAACTCAGTAATTTAAAATTATTGTTAATCCATCTATCAATGGATGATTAGTAATCATTACTCATAAAATGTCAAAAAAATCTAGGCACCTGCTCCAAGGTTTTGCATGTTACAGACATGCAACTATTTATTCTGACTTGCACTAATGACTTCAGATAATTTAAAGGTAATCAATTATATCTTTCAGAAATGTGTCTACAATTTACAAATCTTAACATATAAAAGACATTAGTACTTTTACATTTACTTCAACGGAACAATTAATTCTCTTACTGTATCATGGCAAGAACTAATTTTTGGTGGGGTGCTTTTCCTGTAAAGACTCAGCTTTGTCATGAAGCAAACACTGCATAGATGATTTTAGCACTACCAAAGGAAGCATTTCATGATGACCATTGTCTTTCCACTTTCCTACATGTTCAGGCTCACCACAGTGAAAAAAAGGGCAGAAAATTATTTCCCCAATTTATTATTGCATTTGTCTGGAGGCAGTTTTCTGACTGAAATGACACAAAATCCACTGGGAAACAAGAGCTATGGACCTTATAAATATGCAGCCATCACTTCTGTAATCAAGATTTTGCCTCTGTTGCTATGGGTGTTATAATAAGAAGGAATGCTATGGGAGAAAAATAAAAAGGGGTTTTGTTTGAAATTCCTAGGTGCATTCCTCACACCCACAAAATTGCTGCCTATTGTAGGCACCACAGTGTCTAAAAAAGTATTACACACACTGTTGGCAGCTGCTGTCAGCTGAGATGGTAGCTGTTATTCACTTCAGCATGTCGATATTTTAAAAAATCATTGCAGCTGCCTATTCAGTGTATTATGTTAATATGGTTGATTTGGGCAATTGTTTTTCTTTTGCTGCCTATCAGAATCTTCTTGTATACTTCAGTTTCTCCCTCTTTCCATTTACTCTTTATCAAACAAAAACCAGAAGAAATCTATGGCAGGAATGACAAAAAAAATTCTTTTCCTGGACAGAATATAGTCAGTATTATATTCTGCTGTCTGTAGGCTTATCATTACTACATTCCCATGTATCCAATTACAATTTCTGTAACTCAGGAGCCTCAGATCCTGCCTGCAATGTGTTGCAGCTGGCACACTGCTCCTCCTCACCAAGTGTGGCTGGGTTTTGCAGGTAGACACTGTTACCATTCTGATTTAACAGGAGTATGATGTGGTAAAAAAAATCTTTCAGACAGTCCAAAAATGGCTGAGAGCATTTATATGGCCTTTTGCACTTCATTTTCTGATCCAGCTGGGCAGGACTACAGCTGACTACAGAAATATCTCTTACCTGCTCTGTTGGGTGGCAGTACATTAAACAGTGAACCCCAATCAGGCTGGAAACAGATACGTGCTTAGTAAGAACAGACAGCTGTGTGGAGGCTGGTAACTAGGGCTGTGACTCACTGCATGGAGCTCAGGAAGAACTAAATAAGAATTGGCTCAGTCCTGTGGAAGAAGTATTTTGTTATTGCTGTTATTGTCTATACGATCTAAGAAGCACTGCGTATAGATGGGGGCCTGATTGAAAATGAAGCTTAGGGAAATACAATATATTCCATTTTCTACTGGTTAGTAAGAAGAAGAAATTGACAAGGAGGTCCTGAGGTCAACAAGCAATATTGTAAATTCTGCAAAATGTGTAAGTCCAGGAGCAAAAAATTCAAATGTGTAGGTTTGAGAGCTCCCTAGACCCTCAGAAGCTCACCTGTACATAAATAATAATTATGTTTCTTGCTCCTGCAGGTGCTGAACTTCACAGACTCAAAAATAGCAGCTGGGGCCTGGTTTGCCAGCTGGCCTGAAAGAGCCAGTTCTCTATTTGTTTTCATTTGAGCTGTTCCCCACAGGAAGCTTAAATATTTTTTTTTCCTCTCCCTACATGTACTGTTTTTGAAACAGGAGCCTCCTTCTATACCCAAAAGTGGAATTCATAATTATAGAAAGGGTATTATAATTTCAGATTTGAGCAACTCAGTCTCAATATTTGTGTATTCAAGAAATCTATCCAAACAAGAGGAATAAATTAATTAATGTGGTTTTACTTGGTGCCAAGGGTCAAACACATAGCTTCTTTTTATCTCTCAGATCAATAGAAAAAGGTGGAAGGTGGGGAAAAAAACTCTGTGATTTTTATTCTTCTCAAGCCTTCCTTGTGTATACTGAGTAGCAGTTGAATAAAGACAGAAGCTATACTGAGAATAGTAATATAGTCTGCAAAAGCCACTCACCAAATAAGAAGCTGATAAAACAGAAGTGATAAGCCAAAGGGAACAAAGTATTATCTGGCTTGCATATTCAAATGTAAATATGCAAATGTTAAAAGTCCAGTTCTATTCTGCTGTGAACCACCCTTCGACATGTGAACCTGGAATTATGATAAACTTTGACAACTCCATTCGTTCTGTTTCTAATGGCACATTCCTTTCCTTAAATACAAATATTGCCCTAATTTATTTCGTTCCTTTGTATACCCATGTTAAATGGAATTTTCTCTTCTGTGTTTTTTGTCCAGCATATTTTTTCCTCTTTAATTTTCTTTTTGTTTCTTTGCACATACTCGTGAATTCCCCAGTCTCCCCACATGATTTTTTTTTTTTTTTTTTTTTTTTTTCCTTCTGGCTTAGAGAAAAGGAGCTAAGAACAGTCAGGAAACTGCAGTTCCAGTAGCATTGCCCAACAGAGAGCTGGCAGGGGCTTCACAATTTTTTGGAGATCTTTCCCTATCTTCCATGAACTTAATGTAGCATAAATACTTCAAGTACTTGAGGTGGCTGAAAGGCACATTTTCAGCTCATTAGAGGAGGAAAAAGTTGAAGAAGAGATACTGTCATAGATTTGTTGGAGAAAATCCAACTAACTTAGCTCTTTCTTCCTCATCTGGTTTATTAAAGAACAAGAGCAACAAAAGAAAGGAAAAAAAATTGTCCAGAAATGCCACTTCTGTGATAAAAAGGATTTATTGGGTGTCTAATTAGTTATCAGAGGCTTCTATAAATTTTTCTGACTCTCTGTTCTACACGTTTTTTCCTATGATACAGCCAACCTGTCCAAGTCCTACATGGATCTTTTGAATTGTGACTGGGTCTGCAGCTTATAATCAGACATATAACATGGAAGATAGGTCAGCTGGTGTGCTAGTTTGAAAACAAACCAGTGGAAGATCACAAGTCAGAATTACAATTTATTAGGAAAATTAAAATAAATTCAATAGCACAAGAACACTGACAGAGTCAGGATACAACCTGACAGCCTGTCAGTCAGGGTGGTGGTAGCAGTCCAGATGAAGTGGTTCTGTTGAAGCCGTGATACTGCAGAAAAGGGTCTGGTCTTCACCTGAAGGTCCATTGGTAGCTCTTGTCCCCTGGGAATCCAGTAGGTGAGGCTGCCCATGGTGTTCCAAACCTCAGATTATATCCAGGTAGGAATTCTTGGTCCCTCCCCTTGGGTGGAGCATCTCACAATGGGATGATGTAATTTTATGAGTCAGGCAGTGAGGCTTGATAGCCCATTAATAGAAGATTTGTCCTGGAGGGAGTAGTCAGGGATGTGTCATGGAAGAGATAAAGAGCATTGCTCCACCTGGTTTGAACTGATGGTGGTAGAATACAAACTTTTGGATACATCTTACATTGTAACCTAAGACAGCTGGGAAACAGCAAACAATATCACCAGTAGCATGCAAGTCAGCAGTTTTTGATTACTAAAATATTTTTACAAAAATTCAAGATTTCTATTAAATGTATATGACTTTAATGAAAACTTGAATTTAGACTTAAAAACCAAAACTGATTCATTTTGACAAGAGTTTTCAAAAGAAATCCTGAGGCAAGTTTTAAGTTACCTCTTTAAAACAGACATTACATTGTTTCCTATGACTTCTTTGACTTCTCTTTAAGTTTCTTTTTTTTAGATGATTAATTTATTTCCAATTAATAAAAGTGTAGATGGTGAGAAATAAACCAAAAACTTCCTCCCACCTTATTTCTTCCCAGGTTCAATGTCTCTCCTGATTCTGTTACTTCCTCCCCATGAGCAGTGCAGAAGAGATGAGGAATGGGGGTTGCAGTCAGCTCATAACACATTTTCTCTGCTGTCCCTTCCTCCTCACACTGTTCTCCTGTTACAGCGTGGGTTTCCTCCCACAGGATGCAGTCCTTCAGGAACAGGCTGCTGCAGCCTGGATCCCCTGCAGGCCACAGCTCTTGCCACAAAACCTGCTCTAGCATTGGCTCCCCTCCACAGACCACAGTTCCAGCCAGGAGCTTGCTTCTGCATGGACTTTCCACAGGCTACAGCATCCTTCAGGGCACATCCACCTGCTGCAGCATGGAGTCCTCCATGGGCTGCAGTGTGGGTAGCTGCTTCAACGTGGCCCTCCGTGGCTTGCATCTCTACCCAAAATGTCAATGCAACCTGTAGAGAGGCATAGACTAGGTAAAAAAATACATCTGACTATGTAACATTAGTATAAAATTAAATGCCTTAGAAGTAAAATCTGAATTTTGAGCTTGTATTGTTAAATATAGTTTAAATGTCCGCTCCTGTTACCTAAGTAGCTGTTGGGATCTTGACCTTAAGCCTCATCTAATTTATCAGTAATATGCAGTGAGGAGAATGCAGTGTGAATATAGGTGGAAAAGGATCACTGCCATTCATTTGGATTATTAGGCTTCAGGATTACAGCAGCATCAGAGTGGATTCCTCAAAAAAATTAAATTTTTAAAAGTATCCTAGGAAGCCAAGTAGACTTCAAGCTGTCATGTTATTTTCAGCTGCTATCTCAAGCATGGCTTCCCAAGAGACAAAAGCTTATTCCAGCCTGTGAATCAGGTGTGCCTCTGAAGATGAGCACAAAGAACATAAGCCTGTAGTTGTGGCTTTTCAGTTTCTCTGCTGTCAGACTTTTTTTAACTGAAATTTTGCACAGATTTTAATCTCTTTCCCTGGCAGATATAAATTTATAAATAGAAGAATCTGATTTTCTCAGAGAGTCTCTCTGTTATCCTTGGCCCTTGGTCTCCTTTGAGTCATATCTGATACCCTATGAAACATGAGGAAGGCCAAGGAGAATCTCCATCCTTTATTGGATGTAGGGGGAAACATAACGACAAAGGACGCCCTATGGAAAAGGCTGAGGAACTTAATACCTTCTTTGCCTCACTTTTTAATAACAAGACCAAGAACCAGTGTTTGTCAAGGTACCCAGCTCCCTGAGCTGGAAGACAGACAGGGAGGAGAATAAAGCCCCAAAATGCAGGAGGAAATGGTCAGAGAACCCTCTTAACACCCTCCCTTCAAGTACTTACTGACATTGATGATGTCAGTTCTCAGTCAGTTTTTTCTCAAGGCTGAAGAGGCCCAGCCCCCTCAGCCTTTCCTCAAAAGAGAGGTGCTCCAGTTCTTTAATCGTCTTTGTTGCCTTCTGCTGGACCTGCTCCAGGAGCTTCATGTCTGTCTTGCACTGAAGAGTCCAGAACTGGACACAGCACTCCAGATGTGACCACACCAGGGCTGAGTATAGGGGCAGGATCACCTAATTTTTGGGCTACTCACTGCAAGAAGGACGTTGCGGTGCTGGAGTGTGTCCAGAGAAAAGCAGCGGAGCTGGGGAAGGGTCTGGAGCACAATGAGGAGCAGTGCAGGGAACTGAGGTTGTTCAGTCTGGAGAAGAGGAGGCTCAGGGGTGACCTTATCACTCTCCACAGCTACCTGAAAGGAGGTTGCAGTGAGGTGGGTGTTTCTCCTTTCTCCCAATTAACATCAGAATGAGAGGACATGGCTTCAAGTTGCTCCATGGGGGTAATTAGATTAGATATTAGAAAATATTTTTTCATGGAAAGGGTAAAGTATTGGAACAGACTGATCAGGGAAGTGATGGAGTCCAAAAACCTGTTGTACTTGAGGATGGTGGTAGTGCCAGATTGATGATTGGATTTGGTGATATTAAAATTCTTTTCCAACCTTAACGATTCAATGAAACTATGATTATACATATATTTCAACTCAAAGTGTAAAAAACACTGGCAGTGCTACACTGTACCTGACTGGTAGGTCAGTGTTTTTTATAACTCTGATGAATTTGTTACATGCCTTTGGGGGAGAAGTAAGGATGTTTACAAGTGCAAAGCCTGGAATAGAGTTCTTTGGAGTACTTTGTATGTAACGGGAACCTAAAGTTGAAGCAGTTTTCATCTGTACTGTCTTCAGGAGAAGATTTTACAATTAAGTAGCCCCCCAAGTTATGCCCAGTCTTTCTCCTGGAAACAGCTAGATGTGGTGGTCCAAAACAGATACAGGGAGAAAATTAACAGGTAAGTGCATGGTCAGGAAATGATACTTTGGCTTACCTTCCAGCACTCATACCAGAGACATTAACAGAAGAAGACAGCAATTTATTTGCTACTTGATGATACATATTTAGTCTTTATTCTTGTTTTTGTCTTTTGCTTTTGAATCTCAATGAGAAGTAAACTGGCAAGTCTGTGCTCATTCACTTGTAAATTAATGAAAATATATTAAGACCTTTCATCTTCATTCTAAGTTGAGACATTATATCACCATGCAGAAGAGAGGAAAGATTGTTAGGTGTAGGTATGGCAAAAGATCAATGCATTCAGTGTATAATTTAATGCTCATAGGAAATGAGCTTATTCTTTATAATAGAAAGGGCTACTGTTTCAGTTTTGTTAATGATGAAAAGTCACAAAAGAGCGAGAATCTCAAATGAGAGACCAATCTAAAAGAGGACAAAAATCCTGATATACATTTAATTGGGATATCAGACAAGACAATTCATTCCCAGTGGAGAAAAACATTCACATGTATTGTAGCAAAGTTTGCATTAAAAGAGAGCCATATGGCTCTCTAGGCAATGGTGACTAATGGCTTCAATAATTTTCTTTTTCCTTTTTACATATTTTTGCAGCTGGATACAGTGTCAATCTAACAATATCTTTTTGTCATTATTTCCTTTTTACCATTTCAGCACAAATATAGCATTAAAAAATCTTTTCCCAAGAGTAAGGACTTAAAGAGCACAGTTGCCTGTCTCAAGCACTGTTAAGGCCACAGTAGGAATTTGCCATGACATAAGCACAGAAGGGAGCAAGGGGATGATGCTAACTCCAGTCTTGGCAGAAATGAGATCTGGGTAGCACATCTTGGATAATGCATTCAGACGAAAATTCATGCTGGCAAACTGTGTAAAGAACCAACAGCTCATACACATATCACTGGTCAAAACAAAGATCACCCCAATTTATGGGACAGATGGCATCTGAGACCAACAACGACCAAGGAAGCTCCCCTGAATATGCCTCCCTGGACAACTGGAACTTGGATTGGAAGACAAGTCACCATAGCAAGAACTCAAGATAAAGGTGTTGCTAGTGTCTGGGTATTATCTCAGACCTAGTGGGAGGTTAACGGGAGAAGAATGGATCACTGATAATGGACACAAAGAGTGCAGAATTTATGGGCCACAAGGAAAGCCAACTCAGCACCTAGGATGAAATCAACTCTGAAGGGATGAAAGGCAATTCTGGCAGGGGAGATCACAACCACTGACTCACAGCCACCAACCAAAGAAATGCACCAACTCAAAGGAAGAGAAAGACTAATTAGCATTAGAAGTGAGGGAATCATTTAACCAATAGAATAGCTGTATAGCTAATGAGATATGAGTAATTCCTTTGTTTTCTAAAACGTATAAATAGTGAAAAATTTTGAATGACCTCCCCACCTAGAAGTCCAAGGAGAAGAAGGACCAACAGGACACTGCTAGTGGCTGTCTTCTGCTTGAACTCTCTCTCTACCTTTTCTATTTCTTCCTGTCTTTCTGCCTCACATTTATTATAACAGAAATTCTGGATGATTGATTTTGGCATATGGTCTAGTTTGCATTTAGTTCAGGCTAAGACATCTCTCAATAATTGGATTTTAATACTAAGTGTTTAAGTTTTGGTAGTTTTTAGCATAACAGGTGGTATTAATCTAATCTTAGACTAAACGAATTAAACTACCCTACTAGTAACTAATCACACTCAGCTAGCCCTCCTAGTTTTCTGTCCTTAGGATTAAGAAAAGAGACCTTACTAACATGTAGTTCATACTATCCTCAAAAGATTTCAAAATTATATAGAAAATTAATTAATTTGGAGATGTCTCCAATGTCTACATAGTCTAAATCTTTGTCTAAATCTTTGAGATAATCATATGTCCCTAGTCTTTGCACACAGGATAATATAAAATAAAATATGAGAAGCATGTTATCTAACTCATCTGATTGAATATCAGCATATATTTTAGGATTAAATAAACCAAATTTTTTTTTCTCTTCATAACTAGGAAGGCAGCCTAGTTTTACTAGTTCAGATATAAGGCATCCTCATTTGGTTTGTGTCAATTTTACATAAACATTATTTGTAAAAATTAAGAAGTTAATAAAACATCTTTTTGGAAGAAAAGTGTCAATAAAATAAAATAAAATAAAATAAAATAAAATAAAAATACTTGCATTCTTCCCATCCCCCTCTAAACACAGGAAATAAGAAAAGTCATTATTTTAGCTTTCTAGGTTCATTCTCATTTTTTTTCCCTCAGTATCCCTGTCAAACACGTAGACTTTGCCCTTTTCTAATTTCTTCACAGGTAAAATATGTTTTAAATTTTCTTACTGAGTATGGAAGAACGAGACAATATATAAATCAGCCAGATCCTCAACTGAAATTCTACAGAATCAGTTTCCACAGAAAGACAAAAAATTTTCTGTGGCTAATTTTATTTAGCCTCGCAAGAGTCCTGCCTCTGATAATAATAATAATAACAACAATATTCCCTAGCCTTGCGAGGGGTTATGAGAGAATATTGTTTTTCTTTGCACTTTTTTTTGTTGTTGTCAGAAAGGTCATTTAAAGCACAGCTAATCAATTTATCTAAGATCCTTTGAGTCAGAAAGTAAATAATGTAGTACCCTCATCCCAATAAATCTTTATCATCCCAGTTACTGGATTCTTCCTTCCCTTGGGTATCAATTGGTTTGTTGCAGCGATTTTTTGCCCTAACTTTTCATCACATGCCTTGTTTTTGCACATTTATTAAAAAGCTTTTTATTAGAATGAAAGTCAGAAACCTATCTGCAACTAAATTAGCAAATACTTAATTGGCTGTTAGCCTAATTTCCTACCTCACTTCCTACTATTATTCAAGTTAGAACTTTTTATTTTTTTATTTTCTTATGTACTTTTAACATTTTTAATTATCATGTCTATATTCCCATGATTTTTTCTATTACCATTTATCGAAAATATGTTCAATTCACATAAAATCTTATATTTCTCTCAATCATTTCTTGCTATTTCCTAGTCTATTAGAAAATCCACTTGCTTTCTGAAATCTGTATCTACTAAAATATTTTTTTCCTCATACAGTCATTTGTGGACGTAGATAATGTTTGGAGTTTTGGGAAAGTCTCTTTTATTAGTGGAAAATATTTCTCTCTGTTTTTACAGTGTCCAGTTCCTTTGGCCTTGGTATCAAGTTGCAGATGTCTTTCCAGTAGAAGCTATTAAAGGTATTCAAGTCTTTTAGTAGAAGGAATTCTGATAGCCATTGCAGGCTAAGTAAAAGTAAATGAACAAAACCAAATTATTCTTTAGTGTGTGTTGTATTTCCATCCTAAATATCTCAACAGCGTGCAGTTTATCTTCCTAAACAAAATAAAATTAATATATTTTAGCTAGAGATGAAAAATTAAAGTGCAGATTTGCATGGCATTAATAAACACAGTCACGTGGCATTACAGTCATTGCAAATTTTGACACTGGCTCTCATGAGCATTCACATGAGGCCATCTGCTTGTGAAAAGGAAAAGCTTGCTTTGTAAATGCAAGGTGACAGCTGGAGGTGAATTGTCTTTTGACAGGTTGAAGACAGTTGTGTTTTGAGAGCAAGCAGATATGCCTCTAATCAAACACTCTCTAAATAGGTTTATCTCAATATTGTCTACCTATTGATGCATACATTTTATGTATTGGTAAAATACCATTTTAAGACCTCACCTGCCATCATCTTACTCCCTTTGCCAGTCCAAAAATTCATTTCAAACAGGATAATAAGTCCTTTAAATAATATATATTTTAGGATGGCATAAATCTCTTAAATTATTACAACAAAATCTCCTTGCTTGGAAACAAATACATGTTTTTCCACAGTGGAAGTTGACATTATGATCAGCATGTGAAAAAGACATATCTAGTCTTAATAAGACTTAGACAAACTGAAAAGCACTTGTTTTCAGGACTGCCATCTTCTCTTTCCAGCTGCCCATAGAAACAGAATGCCAGAAATATTCCCACTGAAGCACATCAGGCAGGAGCCTGAAAAACTTCTCAAAGCCTAGTAAAATGACTTAATACAGACCCCTGCAAAGTACATGCAATCGAATTTTTCTACAACCATTCTTTTTCTGGGTTTACATCATAGTTATGCCACATATTAATTAATTTACAAAGGTGCTCTTTTCACAGTATACTAGTGTGCAGTTCTTACTATTAAAGTATTACAAAACCATGAACATGCAGCTATGGGAATTACTGATACTACCCAAAGCATACATTTAAGTACACTACCTATGTCTCTGGTGTATCAACTGTATCACCTTTCAAAATATTTAAGAAAGCATCCTTGGTTTTGGGGATGAAATTTTTTGGCTTTCATTAGGTTCCTGTCATTAGACATTATGAAAACATTAGACATTTCTTTAAGTCAAATGTAAGGAAAAGAAATCCACTATAAAGCCTGTAATGTTGTTCAAAAGATAAAACACATACAAATATTTAGGTCAAACACAATATTTTAAGAGAAATTACTATAATCTCAGAACTGTTATACCTTTTCAGTTGACTTATATTTCTCCCTAAAATAGCAATTACTGTGGCCATTTCACCTATTATGTCAGAAATGTCTCCTATCAAATTATAAAGCTGTATTATTGTTTTTCCTTTGACTATACTCAGACTTTAGTCACCAAGCTCAATTAAAGAAATATCAAAATGGAATATTTGAAACATGAAAGAAGAGTATTTCTAAGCTACTTGATTCCTGGTTATTCAGGAAGGACATTGTGTTTTAGACCTCACAATCATTGCTAAAAATTGCCTTCAGGTTGGAGCCATTACAAATTACAATACAGAATGTCCTTTCTTGTTATCATAGTCAGCCTATTCTTTAAAAAAAAAAAAAAAGTGATCAATGGAGAAACTATGGAAGTTATGATTGTTTTTGGATAAAATCCGATAAATAAATAAGGTGTAGAGTCGAAAGACCCTCTGGTCCAGCCTTTTATAGAAAAGGGAGCTCAGATAAGATTATCAGAAAGGGAGCCTACATGAGATTATTGGGAGCTAAAATGAGAATAGCACTGTTCTGCTTAGTTTATTGATCATCTTTTGGAGATGAACCTTGTCAAATTCATTTTGGAAAGGTTCATAGACTTTATCAGATCAATCACATTTTTATCAGCAGGATTTCTTTACAGATCCCAATAAATTGGTCCTATAGCAATAAGGACTTTAGTCTTTTCCTATACAATGTTGAATATAACTTTCATAGATATAATTTCACTTGAGACTACTTAATGTGTGAATATATTTTTGAATTACAGTTGTCGCAAAAATACTAATAACATAGTTGTAAGAAGAACTATGATTAGAGATTCCCTGATGGCATCTCAGAGCACCTTTTTAGAATTTTGCTTGGTTCTGTTAAAAAATTCAGGTCTCTGATTCCAAGTGCACGAACAACTTCTTAAATAATATTGAGAAGAAAATTGGAGTGAGCTGCTTTGAGTCTGGACTGGGCCTCTTGACCCTGCCTACACTGTCAGTCTTGTCTTCACTGTAGCCTGTTCTTGTTTCTCCCTAAAATGTCTCAAGTGGATACACAAAACAGACGGACAATAGGGTGGAAGGGACATTGGAATGCCAACACTTGTCCAACCTCACAGGTCACACTTTGAAGTCTGATCAGATTACTCAGGTCATATTCATCAGAGATTTGAAAATTCATAGCCTCTTTATGAAACATGTTCCAGATTTTGACAGTTTTCTCAGACAACATATATAGGATCTGTATTCATTTTCAATGGCAGCTACTGGAGAGGAAAGGTAACCAAGGTGCCCTCAGGTGATAATCAGTATGTTGTGTGAAGACAGCTGAATCAAATCCATTATCTGTATTGTTGTTTTTCCTTTGACTATACTCAGACTTTAGTCACCAAGCCCAATTAAAGAAATACAGATTTAGACAAGGTCTGTAGACAGGTGTCTACACCTGAGAGCTGAATCCCAACTTCAAAGACAGATGAATGGAATCTGAAGTACAGTCCTATTCTAGCCATCGGATTTCCCAACTACTTTCTATTTTGCCTGAAAATAGTATTCTTTTTAAAATCAAGGTGAATATAAATTCTGCCAGTAATCTGGCATCTTGGAAAACATTGACAGAAAATATAGGGATATGTGGCTCCCTCTTAAAAGTAAATTGAACTTCTGTTCCGGTTTGGCCAAATTTAGAAATATATCCTCTGAGAGAAGGCACAACCACCCCTCCCCCACCAGGTTCGGGAAAAAATAAATTTTCCTCGAAGGAAAGTGAAGAAGATAAAACTATTTATTTAACAAACACACGGGAAAGGAAAATAATGTTAAATGGTAAAATCTTTCACTGTGGAGGAAAAAACCTGGGAAAGTGTTAGAGTCCTCCCTTTGGTCTCCTCGGAGCTGGGGCTTGGGCCAGGGCCAGTCCCTCTGTGCCTGGTGGAAAGTCCTCCCGATGTGCTCTGAGGTTGAAAGCAGTCCAGTAGGAAAGGGAGAAAATCCGGAATTCCAGAGAAAGAAAAAGCAAAGTCCAACTCTCAGTCTCTCTCCGGAGAACGAGAAACTGAAAAAACTGGCCAAAAGCTGACTGCAAAACAGCAAGCTGGGTCCTTCCTCACTCCCCTGCCGCAGCTGGGGGGGAAAAAAAAAACCTGCTATCTTTATATGACCTTGAACGAGCTGCAAACTGCTTGGAGAAAGTTTTGCTCAGTTTTTTTTTTCCTCTTCCCCCTCTCAGGCTCAGTTTAGAGGCATAGAAAGGCACAAAAATTAATTTCTGGGCATAGGCAGCGATATGGGATACACATCATAACGTCACCCCAAGACAACTTCCTAAGTACCACTTTCTAAGTTCTCATTGCTTCAGTTAAATCCAATTTCAAAATGACTTTTGAAACAACGAATGAGACAGCTTGAAATAAACATAAACAAGAAATTGTGTACCTTCTAGGGGGACAGCATGAGTGGTTGTACTCTGTTGAGTGAGGTGGCACTGCAGAGTGCAATACTCAGGGTGACAAGGCAGGGACCACAACCTGACTGTGAGAGCATGAGCCCATGAAGTGCTTTCTCAGCGGAGCATCTATCAACAAGGTGCACTCAAATTCAGGGCACCCTCATCTCCCACAAAAAGGATGAGTGTGGAGCAAACGCTCCGCTCCTGGGCACTGGGATACTGGTAATGTTCCTGACCTGTAACTTTGTGTGAATTAGTGTGTGTATGTGTGACAGAGAGACCAAGAGAAGGTCGTTGGCTACAGAAGGGTGTTTAGAAATATGTGTTTATTGACTTTTTAAAATGTCTAGTACTATGGTTTATCCTCTGTATTGTTGTTATTGATTTTGACTGTGTGTTCACAAACTGCTTGTTAATTACTTGTTACCAATAAATCAATAAGTCACCTGGATCATGATTTTGTTTAAATTTACTGAACTTAGAAATTTTTACCTGTGAGAGATATCCTGAGGTTCTCAAATTTTTGTTGTGGATAGCTGGAAAGACTATTTAATTTTTTGCCCCTAAAAATGGTCTTTGAGTTCATAGGATGCAAACAGAAATATTGTCTGCTATGACAGACTCCAATATTTTAAAGTGCAAATCTTGACATTTCTGAGAAAATTATTTCCATGGATCTGTGCTTCAACATAGTTAAAAAAGAATGCTATTCATTACAAGCCCTATTTAATAGCTTGCCCAGTGGCATGCTACTCAGACTCTGACCAATCCAGAAGTGTCATAAATTATAGCTCTATTTGCACCTCTTGGAAAACAGTGTGGCATTTTAAATAATGTTATACATCTCCATTTGGACAACTCACCAAGCTCTCTATCAACACTTAAAGTAGGACCATTTACACACAATGAGAAAGATTCCTGCAGAATGAGAGCTCTCAGCTGGATACAGATTCATGTAAAATATTATTGAGAAATTGATTCAAAATATATTGTGGAAATACCAGGAAAAAATCAGGACAACCAAACCAATGTGTGGAAAAAATATGCTATTGATGTTGGGAAAGAAAGAGTAATAAAATGGGAAGATTGTGACAAACAGTGTATGAATTTTAGGTGTATTTAATGTTTTTCTTCCTGTAGTGATATATTTCATAAGATAAATTTCAAAAAGAAAACTAGTTTTTTAATTTGTGATAAAATTTGATAGGTATAAAAATCACAGAAATATGTAATACCCCCTGAAAAAGTAAGATCCTAATTACTCAGTGTGAGAAAACCCACAAGATATTATCACACCAACAATTTTTTCAAAACCCTTTTAATCACAAGCTCTTTTATCAGGCATATGCATTTATTAAGTTCAAACCTAAGTTTATCAAAGATAGCTTGCTTGCCAAGTTGGGAAATCCAGATGTAACTTGGATCTGCATTTGAGTACAATTAATTCAGTTTCATGTAGTATAGGAGACCTAAAAAAAATAAGATTTGGGGTAGAAGAAAACGATTTAAAATACATGGCAATATCTTTGATTGTATTAAAGGTATTTGAATATTCATTTATCAGACTCTGTACTCATATCACATAATTTCATAAGTGCAAAGGTTTTCCCCAGTCTGAAATACTTAAAATACACTTCTTACCATGATGTATTTGACAATGGGATATATTCTGTATTGCTTCCTAAAGACACAAGATGCAGAGAAATCCAACAGAGGGGACGAAGAGGCAAAGGTTTGCCCAGGTTTTGCCTGCTCTGCAGACTCATCTAAGTGCTGCCCCACAACAGCTTTTACATTCTCGCCCAGCTGCTTTGCATTTCAGACTTGCTTTACAATAAAGCACTTCAGCTTCACTTCCTCCATCCTCATATGTAACTTCCCATACAATTCTGGGCAAGAGAAACTATAGTGAGAAAAACATAAAGTTTCTCCTTCTAGCTCTAGAACTCCTATAACTTGTTCATCCCATGTGTAGGAATACAGTAATGAGAATTAAAGGTAAAGAGTTTATAAATTTACTGTTTCATCAGCAAAATATCCATTCATGTTCACCATCCTATTTGGAATGCCAAATAAAATAGTCTCTTTCTTTCTTTCTTTCTTTCTTTCTTTCTTTCTTTCTTTCTTTCTTTCTTTCTTTCTTTCTTTCTTTCTTTCTTTCTTTCTTTCTTTCTTTCTTTCTTTCTTCCTTCCTTCCTTCCTTCCTTCCTTCCTTCCTTCCTTCCTTCCTTCCTTCCTTCCCTTTCCCTTTCCCTTTCCCTTTCCCTTTCCCTTTCCCTTTCCCTTTCCCTTTCCCTTTCCCTTTCCCTTTCCCTTTCCCTTTCCCTTTCCCTTTCCCTTTCCCTTTCCCTTTCCCTTTCCCTTTCCCTTTCCCTTTCCCTTTCCTTTCCCTCCCCCTTTCCTTTCCCTCCCCCTTTCCTTTCCCTCCCCCTTTCCTTTCCCTCCCCTTTCCCTCCCCCTTTCCTTTCCCTCCCCCTTTCCTTTCCCTTTCCTTTCCCTCCCCCTTTCCTTTCCCTCCCCCTTTCCTTTCCCTTTCCCTCCCCCTTTCCTTTCCCTTTCCTTTCCCTCCCCCTTTCCTTTCCCTCCCCCTTTCCTTTCCCTTTCCCTCCCCCTTCCCTTTCCCTCCCCCTTCCCTTTCCCTCCCCCTTCCCTTTCCCTCCCCCTTCCCTTTCCCTCCCCCTTCCCTTTCCCTCCCCCTTCCCTTTCCCTCCCCCTTCCCTTTCCCTCCCCCTTCCCTTTCCCTCCCCCTTCCCTTTCCCTCCCCCTTCCCTTTCCCTCCCCCTTCCCTTTCCCTCCCCCTTCCCTTTCCCTCCCCCTTCCCTTTCCCTCCCCCTTCCCTTTCCCTCCCCCTTCCCTTTCCCTCCCCCTTCCCTTTCCCTCCCCCTTCCCTTTCCCTCCCCCTTCCCTTTCCCTCCCCCTTCCCTTTCCCTCCCCCTTCCCTTTCCCTCCCCCTTCCCTTTCCCTCCCCCTTCCCTTTCCCTCCCCCTTCCCTTTCCCTCCCCCTTCCCTTTCCCTCCCCCTTCCCTTTCCCTCCCCCTTCCCTTTCCCTCCCCCTTCCCTTTCCCTCCCCCTTCCCTTTCCCTCCCCCTTCCCTTTCCCTCCCCCTTCCCTTTCCCTCCCCCTTCCCTTTCCCTCCCCCTTCCCTTCCCTTCCCTTCCCTTCCCTTCCCTTCCCTTCCCTTCCCTTCCCTTCCCTTCCCTTCCCTTCCCTTCCCTTCCCTTCCCTTCCCTTCCCTTCCCTTCCCTTCCCTTCCCTTCCCTTCCCTTCCCTTCCCTTCCCTTCTTTCTCTCTGCCTCTCTTTTTATTTTATTTTCTTTCTTAAATTCTATTTCTTGTTAGGAACTGATAACACATTGAAGAAACAGTGAAGTTTATTAAGAACAGTAGTAAAACTCAACATTGAATTTAGGTGTTTATATGATCAATTGTGATATACTGATTTCTTCATGAGTCCTAAACAGACCTTCTACACATGGTGATTTTCACCTTTGATGCACTTCTGTTTAAATTGTTTTGGCTGTGGCGTGTGATAGACTGATTTTGCTCAAAATTTTCCAGTAATGAAAAAAATTATAAGTTTTGCCCAATTTAAGTCCATAAATATGTCATCTATGTTTCCTTCCACTGGCATATGATGGAAAAAGAAAAATAGTCTTTATTTCATTTTATTTATTTAATTGTATAGCATAAGAAGAAACTTCTGTAGTGCTTAAAATATTGAAGATAACACTAATGCAATAAAACTGTACTGATTTCTATTGTTAAAATGAAATTTTATAAAAGTAAAAAAAAATTAAATAAGCATTAATTTTGTTAATTTTGGCTTTGGATAATCAGTCAACCTTTTATATATTACTAAATAAAATCAGTTTGAGGAGGTAATTTGGTTTCAAATTTATTTTAATATGTTTGCCTTTGGAAGTGTAAGATGGAGATTAGAGATAATATTTTTATCAGGCAAGAGGATACGAAATGGTATAAATATGAAGAAGAAAAACCTGAAAACTACAGAACTATTCAAAAAAAGGGACTAATTTAAAAAACGAAAAACAATTAGTTTAAGAAAATTAAAATGCTTATAAGTAAGCTTTAAAAAACTAAAATATTTATAAGTATTCAGCAACTCCAGAACTTGACACTAAGGATCAACTTACTCCTGATCAACAGGTGGTGTAACCTTAAAATTTTCATTGGAATAAAAACACCAGCTCTTCTCATCAAATACTTTCATATCCAGGTATTTCAAAGGACACAATTATAAGCAAATGGCTGCAGGTGAATTCCTTAAGATTATTTGAGATTCTGTTTTTCTTTCTTTCCCTGTTTCTATGTCCCCTTCACTGAGTCAGGAATTCTTCAGCCTGTAAATTTTACGTCCATTCGCTACAGACATTCCGCTTCATTGCTCCCTCCATTCTTTTTACCTTACTCCAAATTGCCCACTTTATTTTCTCTTTCTCATGTCTCCCTTTATACCTTCATTCCTTCAGTAATATATACTTCGTTTATTAGGTACATACATCAGAGGGAGTTACATAATTTTTTCAAGAAGGGATTTTGAAGAACAGGGTGAAACAACATGATATGGTAAGGTTGCTTATAATTAAACTACAGATATTTTATTTCACTGACATTTTTTACCTAATAAAATAATTAATTACTGCAATTAATATTTTCAGTGGACCAAATGAGATCTTATTTGAATAAACCATCCTACCTAAATATCCTATTTCATTTTTTAAGAATTTAGTTTTTACCAACTGAAATATCTTCTTAATTGAGGTTGCATTGAGAGGTTTTTCACTAAAATGTGACTTCCAATTACAAATTTTGTATCTGGATAATTTTAATTGCCTCCATGTTTTCATGTCAAAAGAGTAAGGTGAAGTTAGGGATCAAAATGAGGAATATGAACTGCGACTGCTAGACTGCAACTTATATTTTAAAATATTCCTGTAAGCTTTCCTGTAACAAAAAGATGTGCACATAGATTTTTAAAGAATTTACAGCATTCCTTCTAAAATGTGTATTCATAACAAATGTAATGCCTTTATAAAACACTGTACCCCATCTCCTTCCTCCCTATTTTCCTCCCTTGTTAGTGCTGTTGAAAGTGGAAATCCAGTGGGAATTAGTAAGGGATGATAACAATAGTAATAGCAAAAAAAAATTAGGGTCCCAGCACAGTTTTAATAATAAGGTCTGGAAGAAGAGACAGAGGAAGTAAGTAAGTCTGAATTTTACATTACTTCAGGTTTTTTCTTGATTAACTGGCTTCTGTTAATCATTTATAGATAATGTATACTAAAGGAAAACAACAATTTCTCATATAATAAGAAATTCATAATTCTTCTTCAGGGGTACCACAAATTTTTAAGGACATTTAGCTTAACAATAACAATGGTATCTTTTAATTGCAGATTTCAACAGCATCTACTCATATATGGTAAAATAACATCTGTATGCTGACATACAATCATATGCATTTAAATCCCTTCCTGTTACAGGCAAATGCACTACAACCTGTTTCTTTGTCTAGTTTCAGTGAGGTGTTCATTTAAAAATGTAAATTTTGCAGCAGCTTGTCTATTAATAAACCAGAGCCTTGACATTACTGGGGGAACAAGTGACTTTGGGGTAATCTAAATAGGCCTATCATTTCACTTACTCAATCTGCTTTTATCAACAGACAAAATAAATAAATACAAATTGATTTCTGTTACCATGTGCAACTATATATTGGGCTGGACTAAGCATTATTTTGCACTTTGCTGTCTATCTTTCTATTAAAAGCATAAAGTATTCTGAGACATATTATGCCTTATGGCTCTTACAACTGCAGAGCAGCTGGGCTAAATTATCAAAGGAGGATGCACAATTAAGCAGGATCTTACTAGTACAATCGAGGTCTGTAATTAAGCCTCTGTCTCCATAGACACATCTGGTCCCTGCCTCTTCACTGTGCTCTGGAATCTGAGAATTACTGTCGTTTGGCAGCAATGTGTGTGTTGGGGAGAGTGGGGAAGGGGGTTGTGCCTACACTGGGTACTATACACAGAAAAATGTTTGTGAAAAAACACAGATATGTGAAAACAGTGGCATCAATTCCTACATCACACTTTAAATAACAGCACACAGTTTTCTGTAAAATTGTTTGGTCTTTTTTAAAATTCTATGCATTATATAAGTAATGTGGTAATGCCTACAGGCTAAAAAGATTTTGCATTTCTATTCTATACTTTATTATTAGTTAGAATGCATTGAAAGTGTGGTATTAAGTATTGAACATATAAAATTTAAAAATGCATGTTATAGAACATATATTAGGGATCAAAATCACATGACTCTAAATTAAAAGTAAACAGATTTTAAATTTTCTCCAACAGGTCCGTGTCTTTCCTTTACCAGGGACCCTAGAGCTGGATGCAATACTTGAGGTGTGGTTTCACAACAGCAGATTAGAAGGGCAAAATCACCTTCCCCAACCTGCTGGCCATACTTCTTTTGGTGCAGTTGGCTTTTAAGTCTGCAAATGCACAATGCCAGTTCATGTCCAATTTTTCATCCAGCAGTACCCCCAACTCCTTCTCTCTGCCTGGCTGCTTTTAGTACCTTTATCACCCAGTCTGCATGGACACTTTGCCTTGTTGAACTTTCGTATATTTACATGGGCTTACTCCTCCAGCCTGTCCAGGCTCTGGATGGCATCCCATCCCTCAGGTATGTCAACTGCACTACTCAGCTGGTGTCACCTGCAAGTCTGCTGAGGATGCTCTCAATCCCACTGTCTGCATCATCAGTAAATATATTAAATATTATCGGTCCCAGTGCAGGCACCTGAGGGAAACCTCTTGTTACTGGTTTCCACTTGTTCATTAAGCCATTGACTGTAACTCTTTGAACATCCATCCATCCATCCATCCATCCATCCATCCATCCATCCATCCATCCATTCCATCCATCCATCCATCCATCCATCCATCCATCCATCCATCCATCCAATTCTTTATCCATCTGAGAGTTCACCCATCAAATTCGTAGGTCTCCAATACAGAAGTAAGTATGTTGTGCAGGACCTTATCAAAGGTCCAGGTAGATGGCATCTGTAGCTTTTTCTCTGTCCACTGGTGCAATCACTCTGTCATAGAAGGATACTGGTTAGTGAGGCAAACACATCCAATTAACAGCTGAGTAGAAGTGGAATGAGAAGTGAGGGTGCAGAGAAAATCAATCAGCACATACATTGTCACTGCAAATATGCAAGCATATATATTTAATTAACAAAAAGCATGCTTTCAGTCTTTGAAGGATATATGGGTTTTACTGAGTTAGTTCCTATTGAGTCACAGTGGCATGAGTATAAACAAGTCTCTGTACAAGTGTCACAAATGTGAGAAAAGATAATTATATCTGCACTGCAGATATTTCCTGCTGGCAATCAGATTTATATAAAGTCTATTCGAAACAGGGAAAAAGTTCTCAGCAATTTCAGTTGTTCTTTTATTAAGCACCATGTGAAGAGTTTGTTTGTAATATGGTAAGTAGATTTTTGCATTTAAATAAAAATGGTTTTGCTAATTTTAGTGGATAAATGAAAAAATCCAATCACAGTGCAACAAAAATTTGTAAAATTAAAAAGTTTGAGATTGATCTTTTTTGTCTAGATCTCATATTCTGTTGTATCTATGCAATGGATATATAGTAATATACAAATATATGAACTCACCTCTTCTTAAACTGGAGCCAGAATAAAGTTACTACTTCACTATTACTTTATTCTAGTGAAAAAAACCTGAACATCTTAAAAATCCTTTATTTTATCAAGGGGGAGAAAAAAGGTGACCTAGGTTTTGACATTCAGCAGAGCACATTCTAATAGGAAGAAGATCGCATATTGAGGCCAGAAACACACTGCTGGCTCTACAACCTTGCTATAACGTAGACAGTAGCTGACCTGTGCATGTAAGGAAGATTATATTAAAACTAATAGCATGAACTTACCCTGTGTGTTTTTTTCCCACTCTACTCTGCAGATTTTATGAGTCAAACCTTCAGGACATTTTTTGAGCCCTTTTATAAGAATAATTTGAATCAGTTTGTTAGGACTGAAAGACACTCATAACTTGAAGGTTATATGTAGATAGTTAGTCATTTCTGTGGCCCACGAGAGATAGCTAGCATGTACTATAAAGACATTTCTTTTGAGAAAAAAAATAGATACTTAAAATGATGATGCCTGCTCAACACTAGACATTGGGAGTTTTGAAAACTGCACCTTTGAATTTGATCCTATTTTACTGGCAAAAGTCTTGAACTGCATTTTGTTACTTGACTATCTTAGTAAATATAAACTTTGTGGTGTTCTTGTTACTGAGGAAACACGTTGCAAATGCCCTACCCCTGTTGCACATTTATGTTGCACATAAATGATGGCACAGTAGCCTTGTGCTGTTCAGAATAAAAGGAATGAAAGGGAGAGCCAGAAATCAAAGGACTGCAGCAGGTACATAGCCAGCATTCAACTGTTGAAAAATGTTAGAACTATTTAAGCCACCATTTCTAAGATTTTCCTTCCACATCCAGAATGCACCTGTGGAATACACAGTCTTTCCTTGAGTCTGGGGGAAGAGGAACAGAAACTCACATGAAACCTTAGAGTTTCACTTTGTAGCTTTGACTATTATATTAACACCAAGTCCTATTTGATTCTAATTAATTGATTTTTTAAATATCGGTTTTATGAATTTCAAATATGGGATTATTTCATATTACCTGTATGAGTCATAGGTTATGGAATTGTAAGAAATAATTGTATTATTATTATTATTATTATTATTATGTATGCATAAGGTTTTTTCCCAGAACATTTCAGAGTTTGGCTTCTGATACTAGCTGTTTGTTTAGCATAAGGGAAGTATTAACAGCAAAAAAAAAGGCATCTGGAATGAATTATTCTTTTGAGAAACCTTACCCTTAAACTGAATGACTATTACCCTGAATCAGGACAAAAGATTTGAACTGGTTTTACCTTTACAGAGAGGTAAAACCTAAACCCAAAAATATTTACCAAATGTTTTGGGAAACTGCAGTGTTGTGTTTGCGCTCAGAGAAACTATTATTCAATAAATATATGATGTCAGTTCAATACTTTTCCGTATCTTGAGAGGCTGGACCTCCAACCAGCTATTTTTCTAAAACAAAGAGGAGAAAAATAACTTCTTACTGTATTTGTTCTAGACTACAGTGAAACAGCAGCTTATGTTCTGAACATAAATTCGATAGATAGTGTGGTTTGGACGAAAATGAGGTTTTAAAGATCATAAAAAGATGTAATTTCACAGGAACAAAAATGTTCAAACAAGTGGCATAGACAAAACTAGTGAAACAGCATGGCAGCCAAGTCAGATACTATTTTAAGATGAAAAGTAGAAACTTAACTTTCACCCTCACTATGTCTGTAATGAAGTAACAGTTGATACCACATTGTATTATTTCATGAATCGTATATCAAATGATATCTAAATATCTAAATCAAATATCTATATAAAATATCTAAATATCAAGAAGGAATGCATCTGATTTCAATAAAAATTTCAAAAGAAACAAAGTTTGGGTCTAATGTAGATAGTGGTTTGTACCTGGCAATATGGTTTGCCCTAAAGATATAATTAAATGTTTGACCCTCTGAAATACACAGAAATTTATTTCAGTGCACTCTAAGAACTGCGGGAAATAAGATAACTCTATAGACAAACACATTGATTCATGGTTAAAGATGCAGCAGTTTTAAAGAAATCAATTTTGATGCAGTTATATGTTATTTTCTGCAAGGGACACTTCTTTGATCTCAGGCTCAGGTGACAAAGCCTTATTGTGTCCTCTTGCTTAAACTCTCTCATCGCCACACAGGGTTTGTTTGTCTGTACTGCCTAGGGGGGTGTGCTATCCAAGCCTAGATGCTTTCTGGGTAAGAGCTGGCATGCAAAAAGCAATGTTGTAGATGGTGCTGGCAATTAAGCATGAATAATGGCAAACCTTCTTCCTATCCCTGCGCTACTTATACAAACAAAAATATCCTCAGTGTCTTGCAGATGTTTATTAATATCACTGGTGTCAGCATTATCCCTTACTTAAATACAAGGCACACCTTCAAGACTTTTGTTTTGAAAGTTAAGGTGCGTGGCAAATATGTTCACTATACATGAAATTAAATCCTGTTAGTTTATAGTCCATACCTGGAAGCAAATAGGTTGTATAAAATTAAAGTATGCACTTGGGAATAAAGGCTCCTGTATTCTTGTGCTGCAGGCAGGTGTTACCTATTTAGCTAAGTCACTGAGCTGTTTATGCTTCATAAATCCCATCTACAAAAAAAGGCACATTCTACTCATTAACTCTAGAAAAATACTTATAACCTACACTTAAAAAAAAGGGGGGGGAAAGAGGTTAAATAATAGTGATATTTATCTTTCTTTAAATATCAGTGAACTTTGAAGAAATCATACGTTTTGTTTAAAAAAAAGTGATAAAGATATATGTGGATGAAGAGTCAAAGTAGTCTATGGTAAAAGGAAGAGATTAGTTCTGTCCAATAGATAACCTGACAGGACACATATGATAATATTATTCCATCTAACTGAAAATCATAATTGCATTTTAAGATTAATGGGATGTATCAATATTTAGCAGTATGTACTCCCACCTTATCCTCACTAGAGATTAATGAGCATTCAAAGAATGAGCAAAATCTGCAATTAGAAATAATTTGTCATTTAGAAGGTGTCATTGATCAACATCCAGCTTTCAGCAGTGTATTTGATTTCTATTAAAAATTATTTAATTTCTATTCTTATTAAGTATCCACAGAAAGATCCTTCAGCCCCCACTCATGTGCACACCGTGGGATTATAGACCAGACGGGGGCTGTCCATTTCTGAGGTCCTTTATTGAGAAAACTCACATAAGCATGCTTAATAATGGTGAGAAAGCAGCGTCTGCTTGGTCTCCTAAAAGTGCAGCTGCCCAATACTTCTCTAGACAAGAGAGAATTCCCAGTTTATTAATCTGATATGCTAGCTTGTCTCATTTGATTCTTCTAGTGTCGCGGGTTCGGTTTGTAACTGGGCAGAAACACCAATTTAGTGTAGTGGTTTGGTCCAAAATACTCATTACTGTTTATCTGCTGTGAGATAAGAATTAGGAGAAATGCAAAGCAGGCACCAAACTTGAAAGAAGTTTATTAACAGACCTAAAAGAAGGGAAAAAAAAAAAAATTATACCACCTTCAGAACTCTCCTCCTCCCCCCACCTTCCTCCCTTCTCCCACTGACAATGTGAAAAGACAACCCTTGAGATGTTCAGTCTGTTTACCACTTCCATAATAACCTTGTTCAGTCCATTTAGAAAAGAGAAGTCTCTTCTTGCTCATGCTATGAAAACAGCATCACAACGAGACAGCCGCCCACTTCCAAATATTGTTCAGTCCATTTAGGAAGAGGAGTCTGTCTGCCTGCATGTCAGTCCCTTCCCCCAGCTTGCAGCTTGTTCAAGGTCACACACAGCAATTGGTTTTCCTGTGTTCGAGGTCCGCTCTTGAAGTTTTTTGGGGTACAATTTTAAGGTTGAGCCGTTCAGAAACAAAAACAGAGGCCCTTCTCCTTCCCTGGGAGCAAAGGGTCTTCCTCATCTTCATCGTTAGGACTATCTCTGGGAGCATCTCTAGGGACTGAGGTTTTCTCCTTTCCCATTTGGAGCAAAAGTCCTCATCTGGTTCATCTCTCCCTGTCCAAACTTCTCATGAAATTACAGCTGCGTCAGAATCTGCCTATCTCAGCGCAGGTGCTTTTGCTTACGAGCTGAACACTCCACCCCCCATATCTTCATGGAATTACAACGGGATACTCTGATATATCATAGCTTCACAACAGAATTTCAGCTTTAAGCATCTCCTCTCTCTCTTCCCTCAGGTTTTCAGCTCTTCACAGCAGTAAAAGGGTTAATCTCACCTCGGCCTTGCAGCCTTGCAGCTGGAATGTTGAATTTTTCTTATCGCAGTGGAGAGGGGGGAGAGCCGAGCCGCTCCGGCTGCCCACGGCAAGGCAGTGGGGGGGGTTCCATGGCTGGAACAGGTCCATGGCTCCAGGATGGCCGTGGCCCGGCCCAGCCTGGCCCAAGCAGGGCCTGGCCGGGCCCGCTGGCCCCCACACGGGGCCCGCAGCCACCTGTGCCAGCGCCGGAAACGAGAGAGAGCTTGGAGGGGAGTTTGTCTATTCTTAAATGTGGATCACAGAGGTGTTCACAACTTTAAGTGGCTTAGAGAATTGTCCATATTCAAACTGGCCAGCTGATAGGTTCTATCAGTTCCCAGAGGAAACTGTAAGCACCCCTTAGCAAGGACATCCCTTCTGGGACTATGCTTGCTAACCTATGACATCTAGGGAGCCTGGTTTGATCATGTTTCTAGATATACCAGGTGCCTAAAGTGAGATTGAAGGTTTCCACATTAGGAAACACTGCAGCTACAACAAATAGAAAGATGTTAATATCACTAATGTTTTTGCACTTTTTCTGGAAGAAGGACATATAAATAATAATAATAGTGAGAAAAAATTCCATCCCAGTCCTCAAGGAATGGAGTTGAAATATTCATGCAGATTTTTCATCTTCACATGACTTATGAATTGATGGAAAATTTTACACTGCCTCACTGCATTATCACAAAGCATATTTATCATGGTTTAGTTTGAATGACGAATTTGACATTTATTTCTCTGTTATTAAGATCAAAAAAACACAAAACCCAAACCGAAACCAAATTAAGGAGATAAAATAAACCTGTGTGAAGCAAGCAAAGTAGTGTAATTAGATGTACTGTTTAAGGAGATGGTATATTCAATGAAAAAATGAAATTATGTTGCTTGAAGAGAATATAAATATTTTCACATTAACTTGGCATTACTTTAGCTGTTATTAACATTCAAAAAGATTCAGCCAAAGAAGCACAGGAGCTGTTTTGAGATCTTCAGTGCTGCGGAGGAGTCTTCACATCTGTACACCAGTAGGGGATGCCAAAAGAAAATGTAAAAGTCATCTTGTCCCATGAGCATATACCTGAATTTTCAGTGGATTCCTTCATATTTCATACCTTGGTCTTTGAATTCTGAAGTCAGAAGGCTGGAAAAAAGAGTATTAGTAGCAGAAAAATCACAAAATAATCAATATAATGTAGTGATTATTAATCAAGCTACAGTAAAACTTTGCAATGGAAGAAGCAGACTACTTTATTGGTATGCAAGTAGTGCTCTGAAAAAGTTGATGATATTAGGACTATTACACATAATAAAAAATAGGGTTGTAAAGAATCAGGCAATATGTATCACCACAGGAAAAATATCCTTTTTTTTCTTTAAGGAAGTATCTAGGTTTGTATTTATGATTTTAAAACATCATAAGTGTAGATTAATTCATTGACATTTCTCTCTGAGTTTGGCAATTGTTTTATAGGTTCTGCTATGATTTATTATTTTTTATTATTTATGATTTATAGCATATCACTTTTAATACATTTTTCTAATTTAAGTTATATTTCTATACTGTGTGGCAATTAAAACAATTACTTTTATTAAATGATGTATTGGGTTGAAATGTCATTTTGCTTTATGAATTCATGCTGACTTGCTTGTTGTTTTTGACATACTTTTTCTTTACAGCATTAGCATTCTATGGTGCAGTTGCATTAAACTGACTGAGCTAGGCAGGCATTCAACCACAGGACTTCAATTATATGATGCTCAAAATTGTGAAATGTAGCTTCTCAGTTCCAGCAGTAGAATTTACAATGCAGATGATTAAGTTTGCATAAGCTGTGATTCCCATAAACTTCCTTGAATACTGGAGTACTCCAGATGGAAAACAGAAAATAAGAAGGGGATAGACTCAAGTGGGTTGTGTAAACTGAACTGTCATGGTCTGGGGACCCCAAGACAAGAAAGACGTCGACCTCTTGGAACAAATCCAGAGGAGGCCACAAGGGCGATCAGAGGTCTGGAACACCTCTCCTATGAAGACAGGCTGAGAGATTTGGGCCCATTCAGCCTGGAGAAGTGAAGGCACTGAGGAAAACTTACAGCACAAGTACCTAAACGGGATCTACAAGAAAGCTAGAAAGGAACTTTTTACAAGTGCATGTAGTGGCAGAACTATGGGGAATAAATACCAAATTACAGATCCATCTACTTTCCGTTGATCTCGTAAGACTAATCATCTCAGCTAGAACTTACACCTCTAAAAGTTATGAGAGGTTGTGAGAAGATGCAGCCACAAAGACAACTTTGGGAAAGAATGCAAATTAAGAAAATTAACTGGGGTCCATATGTATATATTGCACAGCTATGTTCACTATGGCTCAATTTGTTCAGCAGACAGCTTTTTTTAGTGCCAACTGACACTTTTTATGGCTTGTAACTTAGGTTTCAGTGCTGTGCTAATCAAATCTTGCTGTCATCAATACCTTGCAAAGTGTGACATATCTGACTTTGACAGAATAGGGTACTGTTCACTTTGACACTTCATCTGCCATTTCATCCACTTCATTCAGGGGAATCTGAAAATTACAAGGGAGTTGAACCAGATGAAACTAATGTGGTTATACAAAGGATGCCAAAAATATTTTTTAGATTTTATGTAATACAATATATTTTCAGAAGTTTTTAAAAATATCCTTTGATTAGCAATTATATTCTCTTCCGCCATTCAACAGACTACATTAAATTATTATTTCTATTGTCCAAATTATATTTCTTGAAGAAATATGTTGATTACTTTGTATCTACAAGATTATTCTTTTCTAATTATCCACTGCACAAACGGTAATCAGTTGTGCTGCATTGCAGCATCAATTCAGTAAAATAATGGTTTATAAAAAATTGTCTGTCAGTAAGGGGGAGAGAAGCCTCCAATCTATAGGACTTCTGCTAGCTTTTATCATGTTTAATTTGCTTCATCATTCACATTATTTTCTTTCTGATTCCTTAGAAATTGATAAAGAAGAATACACAGAGTACTTAAATAATAAAAGTGCAGATCCATTCTTCTATACAAATTAGCCACTGAAAAAGTTAAATAAATTACAGCCTCAGTGCATAATTCCCATCTTATTAATGCTGTCTAAATCCCAGTTTCCAAACATATCCTCCATCAAGACACATCTCCTTCGTTTCACCTCTATCTTCTGCTGTTAATCCACACATTTCCTCCACTTACGAATTCAAAAAACAATATTTCAAAGAGCTTTTCTCTGGACAGGAGCATACTGAAAATATTGCTGTTACAGTAGGAAATAAATAAATAAATAAATACCTATTTCATCTCATTGTATGGCAGCAAAGTCTTCTTGGGAAAACTATACTATCAAAGTGTAAAATATATTCAAACAATTAGGTTATTCAGGCAGAAAAGAAGAACAGGTTCTGGAAACATCTTGTGATGAAAAGAATTTATATTCACCTTCACTGATTCCGTTCTGAAACACATTTAACTTCATTCTTCTTTTATATGTCAATTTGTCTACTCCAACACAAGCACATTGGAATTCCTGACAGATACCTGTTCTGTAAAGCCTCCAAAGTTAGAGACTCGGCAGATTTGCTGTGGACTTTTCTGATGTCTCCTAGCCATTTGAAAATTTAAATAATAATTTGTTCCATTATTTCTTATGTAGTTCACTATGTATACAGGATGCAGGTTATTGCATTTGCAGGAAGCTTGTGTGGGTTTGAAAAGTATCTTCATGCCAGAGCCACAAGAACATCCACACACCCTTTTTAATCATCTTCCAACTAAGCAATTCTCACAATAACTTAACTCATAAATGACTTTCAAGCGAGTTGGAGAAACATAGCAAATATAAGTAGTGTTAAAATACAGAGGATTGTCTAGGGACACCATACCTTATTATTTTAAGTTAGCAAATGGGGATGGAATGCTTGTTTTTTTTTTTTAGTGGACTACAGAATCAGCAGTACTTTGGAGGGTGTTTGGTTTCAAGATGACATGGGAAACTAAGAGCATGGCTACATAGGAGGTGCTACCTTTAAACTGGAACATTCAACTGCTTAAAGGCAGATAGGAGAATAGCTGACTAGTGACAGCTCTGACAGGAAGAGTCTGAAGATTAACCTGTGGGAACAATTTCTATATATTTCAAAGAAAAAAACCCCATTAATTTCAGAGGATCAAGCATCAATAAAAATAAAAGGGCAAGTAAAGACATCCTAGTGCTCTGCTTATCAGAAACATGTGTCCCTCTGTATGACAGTATTTAGGTAAGGACAGTATGTTCATAAGGACAGGTGTGCCAGTTAGAAAACCCATGGAACAATGCAACACAAACTCACACAATATACATCATAAAATGCAAAGTGAATAAATATTAATTTCAATCTTCCATGGAATTCATTACATTTTATTTGCTACTTTACCTTCAGCTGCTAAAAAAATATTCATGCAGCAAAGCTATCTTTTTGAATGTCTTCATACCTGTACTAAACACTGAAGTGACAAAGAGAAAGGCAGTGGAAGGAAACCTTGTCCATCTCCCCCTCCTTGTAGCTTCAGACCTGTGAGTGATTAGAAGTTGGTCACTTTATTTAAGATAAATAGCTTTACCAAGAAAGAATATTATCTAGCCTTTATCTTTCCTCTTGGAGCCGTTCCACTTTGTAGTAATAAATTATTGACTCAGTTGGTGAGAAACAATAGCATTACAGCCATAGGGGTTAGAGTGTACTGATGGGAAATGAAATTTTCATGTTCAGGTTCTTGCTTCAGTGAATATTCAAAAAGTCATCAGAAAAAAAGTTCAAAGACCAGTATTCCCAACTCAAATAACCTAATTAGAATAGTCTGTATGCATAAGAGACATCAAACAGGTGCTCTCAGCTGTTAGGGGAATACCCAGTCAGTACATTATTGCCTAGTAAGGAGGCAGTAATTTCTGAAGTAATTTCATTTTTTATATTGCAAGTGAATGGTCAATACATTTTATTACTGGACAAAGTAAAATAATGACTTCTGGGTCCTTTCAGAGGGGAAGGCTACCTGGATCTAAAGCTGCTTAGCTCCATGATAAGATGCTTTGTCTTAAGAGGGAACTCTTTGTACTGTTGGATTGCTTCCATAGCTTTTCACTCATTCTGCAGATTAATATGTCCTATTATCCCATGTAAATTTTTATGGGCAAGGTCACTGGATTCATAACTATTCCATTAAATCCATGAGCCCTGTTGAGATGGATCCACAAGTCCCAAGGGAGTTAGCAGATGTTATTCTGAGGCCACTCTTATTAATGTTTGATGGATCATTGTGACTGAGAAAAGTGCCCAAAGACTGGATGAAAGCAAATGTCATCCCCATCTTCAAGAAAGGCAACAAGGAGGACTCAGAAAACTACAGGCCAAAGAGCCTCATTTTTATCCCTAGGAAGTTTATGGAGCAGCTACTCCTGGAAACCATTGCCAGGCACATTAAGGAGGAGAAAATAAAGTAGTCAACATGGATTCACCAGGGGAAATTCATGCTTGATGACTTATTAAACTCCTATGAGTAATCAGCTTTGCTGGTAGATGAAAGGAATATTGTCTACCTGGACTTCAGGGAGATTTTTGACTTTTATGTACAGAGCAGCATACAGACATAGCTGAAGGGATAGTGCAAGGAGGAAGGAACCAGTGTCTTTTCAGTGGTGCTCGGTGAAAAGACAAGAGGCAGTGGGCACACATTGAAATATGGGAGATTGCGTCTGAACATCAGTAAGTGATTTTTTACTGTAAGGGTGACTGAACCATGGCACAAGCTGCCCAGAAAGGTTATGGAGTCTAGATCTTTGAAGACATTAAAATAATGCCCAGACACGATCCTGGGGAACTGGCTCTAGTAATCCTGGTTTAATCAGGGGGGTTGGACCAGATGACCTCCACAGACCCCTTCTGACCCTGTGATAGTGAATTCTCCTTGAGATGCATTTCAAGGACTGGCATTACAAATTTCACTGCAGAGATAGATCCAAATGGACATGGGGTTTAAGTTCCTTAAGTTCCTTAAGAGAAAAAGAGTGAGCTTGAGTCTGCAAGCAATTTCTATAAGTAGCCTTCTAGAATACGGAAACCCAAGTTGCATTTCAAAGGTATTCATGCACTGTATTCAGTAACTGGTCAATGTAGAACCCGATCCTTTTGTACAACTTCTCCCAGCAACAAAAACTCCAATAGGTTGACACCACCATCACTCCTGTCCCAGGCATATTTAAAATGCAAATAATGGTCTTCTTGAAAATCTATTTGCATAAAAGTTGCAAGGCATTTCAGGGATTCTCCACATCCTCATTTCTCCATGTGGCTTGAAAGTATATTTGATAAAATATGTAACAAAGCATATGATTTATAAGATAGAGTAAAATGGATGATTTGGGAATTGAGCTCTTGTTGATATTGAACTTGGTGTTCACTCTCTGTGAAGTTTCGAAAAAAAATTATGGAGCTGAAGCATAAATCTGCCACTACAAGTTTTCCACACAACATTAGTACTCCTTTTGAAGTAACACCCCTCTTAAAACGTTCAAGCCTATGTTTTTACTAACTCTCCATTTCATGTGTGTTGATACTATCCCAGATGTAAGAGTGTAGGACAGCTTAATGAATCTATTTGGAAATACATCATAAAGTGTATTATTAGGACCATAAAATTCTATGAATCATACCGAATGATATTGAAGAGCAAATAATATTCCAACTAAAGTAAAAGAATTTAAAATTATAGACAATGTAGTTTAGGAAACAAAACAGTGCTTTTATAAATATATGCCCACATTTTGTTTTTTTAGTCTTATTTCATTGCTGAATGCAAATACCTTTTTAATAAACTTGTCACATCACAAATACATGTAACATTCCAGTAGAAAATAGGATAAGCAGAAGTAATTAGTTGGAATATGTAGAACAAAGAATTACCCTTAAAATATTTACAGCATTAGTTTTGATATTCCCTTTGAATGGTTTATTTGCTTAAATTAATTAAAGTTTTACAGGAGCTTTCAAAAGGATAGTTGCAATCTGAAATCTTAAACATCATATTTTCCATGTGTTAGAATTGACTGTTATGGTTTAAATTATTAACACAACAAAGGAAACAATTAGAAGGTTTGTTTAATTGAAGATGTTAATTTATAAATCATTGCTTCATAAATATATCACTTTTAAAAATAACTAGAAACAATACTGATAAAGGAAATAAATGAGCAGGGTTTCAGAATTGTAAAAGAAGTATTATGAATAAAAAAATGGGTCAGGCTTTAAATTTCCAGCCTCTAAGGTCTAGGTCTATAACCATCATATACTGAAGTCAGAAAAACAAATTTCAACTTCCAAAAGTGACGTTCAAGTAAACGTTCAGCTCAGAAGACTGACATTATATTACATCTATTGCAGTAAACAAAAGGAAGATAACAATTCATTGATGCAGTGCAATAAATGGACAAAGAAGAAAATTTAAAGGAGTTAAATAAAATTAAATGTGCAAAGAGATGTCAATTATTTTAAAGGTTTAGTTACTTTTCGTATAACTTTATGACATATTTATTTAAATAATATATATACATTTGTTTCAGTACAGATCTTTTCTCAGTGTAAGATTTTGAACAGGAAACAGAAACTGGCATATTTATAACACTAGAAAGAATTTTATTCATGAATAGACAGTGTAATCTTCCTGTCAGTGGAAGATAAAATATTTCAACATATATCTATATTGTTAAGACACACATCTAATAGACCCAACTATGTTTTTGTTATTCCATTAACTAGATTAACAATGTATGGTATGAACATGCCTCATGTACCAGTTATATTGCTTTGTACATCTTAATGAATAGCTGTTGATAAAGGGGGCAATAACACGTTAACAATGCTGATATATAACATGCCTTGAATGTTTTTTTTATCATTAATATTTAATAAATTAATTAATGCGTTGAAGTAATAAAGCTTACTTTGTGTTATAGCAGTGGAGCAATATATTTTGGCTACTAACAATAAAGCCACAAATAAATGCTTTTAGTTGGCAGCCTCAAAGAAAATTATTTACACAATGCTTACACAGCACTTCAAGGAAAAATGCAAGCACATTGAGTTGATAAAAACACTTTAATAGGGTATAAGATGGAGAAAAGTTCTCCTTTATTCATGAATTTACAGTTTTTCCCTTGTTGCTACCCCACTAATTGACAAGGAGTTTAACTTCATGGAATAAACTAGCACAAAACAATAGAGAAAAGCATTTGTCAAAAAGATTACCCTACTATCATTTTCTATAGAAAAAAATAATTTCTCTGGCTATTACTGATTTAAAATAATTTATTTGTTTAAGTTTCTTGACCTGTATAGAAGTTCTGCAACTGTTTGATACTCATATAGTAGAATGTGAAGACTACTAGATAATAAATCCATGCAAGAAAATTTTGAGTATTTAAGGAACATAAAAATGTCTGTATGGGGAGAGACCAATGAATTATCTAGCACAAAAGCATGTCTATGCCAATGTTTAGGAAAGAATATAATAAAAAAAAACTGAAGAAGCAGCAAATCCAATAAACTTATGTTACATGTAATTTTGTAGAGTATTAGTGAATAAAGCATATATGGTCCTCATTTGCAACTACTTACATATAGATAATAAGAAATAAGACAGTGACTTAAATTGCTGAGAGTGTCAAGTTTTATGAAGACTACAGAAATCACTCAGCAGCAGCCTCAGTGGGCATTTGCCTTCTCCAGATCACCTGACAACAGCAGAATGAACTTGCAGTGCAAAACTTAAAATAAGTATGGACTTCTTCATAGTCAACCTTGAAATGGTCTCATGGTAAGGGAGCACTGCTGTGCAGTGGTGTGGGAGCATTACTCATGTAAGAAAGAAAAGGAGGACCAAACAAGATCTGTTTAGAAGCTGACTTTGTGTAACGTCTGTCTACAGGTCTGAATACAAACCAATACAGATTCATTTTCATTTACATTATGAAGGGTGCTAAATTTCTCAGAGGAGATGACAGCATTTTTATTTGGGGACAGTGGAATGGTATTAAAACAAAACAAACAAAAATGTCCAGTTCAGCTGTTTTGTTAGAAACTGTGAAAAGTGTCAGTGCTTAGGTCTTCTGCAGTAACTGTTTGATTCAGGACTAAATTGGGCCAGTGACACTTTGAAATAAAGGCAAGTTACAGCTTCTGTCTGTAGGCACTGAATTTATTAGCAAATGTAAAAGTACCCACTGCCACACTGTGACATTCTGTGTTTCTCTATGTCCTTTCAAAGTGTCCTGTCCATGTGCTATATTTAGCATCATATATTATAGCAACTATGCCACTCATATCTGGTTTCTTTTTCTACTTCAGTTTAGACTATAACTGTGCCACACCCTGTTTTACCTTCCCTGCAGTGGTTACTCTTATATGTAGTTTTTACAACAAGTTACTTAGGAAATAAACTAAAATAGAATAAAGGTGTATGAAGCATCAGTGAGCCCAAATTGTGAATACAGTGAGAACATCTGCTTAGTAGCTACTTGATCCTAGCAATATCACATTTTTAGCTCTGTTAAAATAATAATTATAAATACATAAACCAAAAAGATTTGCAAATAAGACAGTGTAGGAAATGGATGAACGTGCACTTTGGGACAGATTTGGAATTCTTGTTTAATAACGTAAACATCATTTGATAGCTAAATAATAAAAAATCAGTCCCAACAAGCTGTATGTAAAAAAGTCCTTAAGTGAACTGCTGTTAAAAATCAATGCTTTGACAAAAGACAGAATTTTCAGGAAGGACATTGACCAGAAAGTTTAAACTTTTTCTTAATGTCCAGGGGCAGAAGGTGCCCCTGCCAAACCTCCTGTGATTTGTGAGAGGCATCCAATCAAAATATTGGTGATAACCAATGATAATAAATAAATATTTTGTAACACTGTAGAACAATATATATATATACACATGTATATTTTACTTCAGGATGTGAATGGTATGACCAACAAAGGCACAAAGAAGTGTGCAGTTTTCTCTGGAAGGCATAGTAAAACTTGCAAACGGTGACACAAGTAGCAGATATGGCAGACAGAGAACATAAAAAATAAGATTAACATATGGTCTGCAAATAAGCAAGGCATCCTGATGAATGTGTGAGAAGGATGAAAGGAAAATGAAAACCAAGATAATCAGTGGGCACAGATCAGATTCCCATCTTTTAAGAGGGACAATCAGCATGAAAACACTAGTCTTGAATGAGGGAATCCAGGTAAAAAGAATATTTCTGCTTCATTCCAATTTTCTTTGTTCTCAGATATGGTAACTAAGAATAACCAAGGACCATGGGCCTCAGTGCTGTTTGTAAGGCAGCAACTCCATGCTATTGTGTATACATTTAATTTGGGGTATAAGTTTCAAAGAGTAACAGCTGTATATATGAACTGCCTAGTAATAGCAGTAACTTTCAAACTGTGCTCCTAACAAAATTCAGTCAAATATTTAAAAGAAGCCAAGTGAATCAGACAATTGTCACAGTGAATCCTAAATCTCAGAGAGACATAACATGCATAGGTGTATAGAAATATTTACATACATATGTGTGTGTATGTATTAGTCTGTTTGTGTTCTCTATATATGTACATGTGTAAAAATATTCAGATTTAGTAATACATATTTATTAACTCCATTCAGTTGTGATTTTCATGGACAAACCAGAACAAAATCAGTTTTTTTAACAGTTATTGTACTTCTTTCAAAATGGGTCAGCTAAAATCAATGGATGCTTTCCACTGACTTCCAATGAGTCCCAGGTAAGGATGCAGTCTCTGGGAGTTCAAACTGTGGTAATAATTGCTGATGGAAAAATATTGAAGCATGTTGAAATGTTCCAATTTTAAAGCAAACTTTTTGATATTGATTCAAACTTTCAGGTCAAGTAATGAAAAACAGAGGGAAAATATTAGTGGATTGCTGGCCTGTTCCACATGGAAACACCATCAGCAACATCAAGATAGCACAGTCTGCTAGTGGACATGGAGCAAGGTACATCAGCATCACTTCAAGTCCTAACTGTTACAACCAACCCCACTTCAAAACCAGCCAGAACAGTTTTTGGTTACAGCCAAAACCCCACTCTGTACTGGATATATTAAAAAGGTAAGCACACACAGAGATCTTCAAGGGTCAAAAGGTATTGAGCTATAATAGAGGTAAAATTAGTGGTAAGGAGTTACTATTTCAGTAATAGTAATAGACTTTTAATATCTAATAATGCATATTGCATCTGCATAATAGTGAAAGTAGACATCACAAAGGTGGCAAGTAAATTAGTGAAAGAGGTAGTGGTGTTTGAAAGTTTGAGACCTTTTATAGGTGAAAAAAACTGAAGGAGTAAAAATGGTTAAGATAAAAACTATGGCATGCCTTTTAATAGCAGGCATAAATTAATTTAGTATTATTAATAAAATAAATAATTAATGTCAGTGTGAAAAACATGAAGTTGTACAAATTAGGCAGTGTGAAGGCTACTACTCAAATATATTTACCAAATCATTCTTCAAAGAAATTTATAAATTAAGAAGACTGGAGAATGACTAAAAAATGTTGCTTTGGTAGTAAAGTTGTTGCTTCATTGGAAGAAAACTGTGCAAATTTTTTGCTGCTCTTGTGAAAGCTGGAAAGATTTTGCTCTTTTTTTTAATATCTTTACCAGTTTACTATATACCATGTGAACCTCCTGTCAAAAACTGTCTCTTCCTTCATGGTTTTTAATCTATAATCTGTGCTCCTTCTCTATGTCACTGAGCAAATTCAAAAATTTGGCAATCTATAGTACACAAATCATAGCAAGCTATTTATAACTATAATTCAGAGGCTGACAGATTCTACGTGAGACAGGGCTTGCTGCCTGCAGAATCTCTTTTCCATTTGACAGTGTACAAACTCACCAAATTCTTTGAAGAACAATTAAAAGGCATTTGGACATGTTAGATGTTTGAAAACTAGCAAGTTTCCAATAAGTTAATGAATTAAACATATTATTCTGTCTTACTATTCATTCCTTTCCCCCGAAAGGATAACAGACAAAATAATCTGTGTTCTATACAAGAGATTTATTTGAGAGGGCACTTTTTTATAACTACTTTATTGTGGAGGCTGTTAAACGGCAAATGAACATGAAGGCATGCTCCACTGAAATTTAAGATGGACTGCCACTATTAGTTGAAGGGAGATGGACAGGAACTGTTTATGAAGTGAAGGGGGGAAAAACCCCACAAATCAACAATCATGGTGAAATTGGTTCCCAAAAGCTGCTGGTTTGGATATTAACATTAGAAATCTTGCTACTGTCTGGTGTGAAATTCATAGTGTTCTGAATACAATGGATATAAATGCAGAATCACAGAAAAGTTGAGATTAGGAGGGTCTCTTGAGACTGTCTAGTACAAATGCCTTGCTAAATTACACCAACTGGAGCAGGTTGCCCCTGACCATATGCAGGAGGTCTTGAATGCCTCCATGGATAAAGACTGCACAGATTTTCTGAGCAGCCTGTTTGGCACTCTCAGAATAAAAATGTTTTTTTTTCTTATGTTCCAATGGAATTTCTTGTATTTCAGTTTCTGCCCATGTCTTTTCTACTTTTACTGGATAGAGCTGAGCAGAGTATGTCTCCATCTTCTTTATTACTTATAAACACTACTAAGTTTCCTTCTGTCTTCCTTCCCTTCTCCAGTCTGAATAGTCCCAGCACTTTCAGCGTGTCTTTGTACCAACAGATGCTTCAGCCCCTACTCAACTTTGTGGCCTTTCACAGGAATATTCATATCTCTGTCATATTTGAGAGCACTGAACTAGGGCTGGCAGTTGAGATGTATCTCCCCAGGAAAAGATCCCCTCCTGAACCTACTCGCAATAGTATAGCCAAGGTAACCCAGTAGGCTGTCATCCTGGTTTGCCAAAGGAGCACATTGCTGGACATAGTTTCTTATTTGTGGAAAGGGATTGGTTGAAAAAAAGGGGAGGCAATACATTTTAGAGTGACCACTTCTTAAAATTGTCTCAAACCAAGGCAACCAGGAAAAAAAAAGCCTGTCGAAATAACAGTAAGGCTTATATGCAACAGCGTGTTTCATCATAAACTAAAGCAGAAGGTGGCTGCTAATGCAACAGATGAAAATTTCCTCCCTTATGAAGTTTAACTAATTTAAATCTTATCCTAAAAGTAGTTCAAAATTCTGGTCAAATTCACCTTCTAATAGAGCAAGATTAGCAATTCAGAGTTGTCAACAAAAAATTGAAGTTTATCAGTTAATATTTGACGGAAGAAACATGCTATATAATCACAAAATTATTTAGATTAACATGTTCGTGCAATGTCGAATAAAGACTAATACAATGAAGATATTTTCATAAAATTAACATATTAAGCCGTGAAGGTGCAAAGGGCTCGGTGGAAAGTGATGAACAGTCACAATGCTTTCTGAAATCAGGAAAATTTTAAATTACATTATGCATCCCAATTCATGTCTCATTAATATTAATATTGTTTAGACATCTAGGAGAGGGAGAACTGAATATATACTTCCCAGTTTTTATCTTTATCCAAGAATTGTTTTCAGAGGAGGCAAATGAGCTCTTGTGGCAAAGCAGATCAACAGTCTACTGGGTTACTTTGGCAATTCCATTGCTAATAGGTTCTTCCAGCTGATTCTTCTAATTTCACTTCACTCCTTTGTCTCCCATTCTCGATACCAAAACTCTTTTCACTACTCTTCTGTGTCTCTGACAAATAGTGGGTAGAATAGCAGAAGTCACAAGCATATCTTTCTTCCCTTTATGTCCAAAATTGTTACTTTAAATCACTGGGGTCCATGAAGTACTTGTTAGATATCAACAAAACTTCTTTTTAAGATGTTACGGATATGTCTTGCAACCAAAAAAAACAACAAAAAAACCCAAACAAACAAACAAAAAAACCCCTCCAAAACAAACAAATAAGTATGAAGTCCATATCAGGTCATTTCCACTTACAAAAGAGAACTGATAAAAACAGGAATGTGTCTGGATAGTTATGAACCTGCTATACCATCTACTATTTTAGTGTGAACAAATACATTATTTAATAAATAAATAAATAAACAAACAAATATCCCTGCAAAAATATGTTACCTTTTTTATAAAAGTTAATAATATGATATTGGTAAATTGATAATTTAAGAATAATAGAAAAATATTGTTCAGGTGTTCTCCATTAGGCTCAGACTGGCAGGAAAAATGTAGCAAGAATGTTTATAGGTTAAGATGTGTATATGTTTGTCAGACCATGACAGGAGTAAAAAGTTTAGAAATTCACTTATTTTGATATATACATGCTTGGTCTTCCAATGATCACACTGGACTATGGAAAAAAGTAGAAATCCTTACCAGGGCAACATACCTATACAGAGATCAACAAGTTAACTTCTGACTTAAAACATACACAAAACATATATCATATATTGAGATAACAGATGAAAATAATTGATTTACTTTTGTTCTGGAGTGTGGCAAAAGTGAAAGTTCAGGTCAAAAAATGCTATGCAACAGTGTTGCTATGTGTGAAACATCTGCAGTAACATATGGGAAAAACCTCAAATTAATATTAGCTCACCAAAAAACCCACACAAACAAAAGGAAGTCTGAAGATGATATTGAGTAAAGACAGAAAGAAGAAGTGAAAAGTCTAAACATCAAGGAACCATCACAGATATAGACATAGAAATTGTATAAATTAATTAGGAAGAAAGGGATAACAGAAGTAACAGCCAGCAAAATTTCAAGAATGACAAACAGAAGTTGCAAAATATGAATTAAACTAATGGCAGAACCAAGACTTCATGCTTTGCCTTTACTTTGCAAAAACTTAAATATCCCCCCCAAATAACAAGCAGGGAAGGTTGGTCTTCTGAAATCTTGCCCTTGAATGGTTTTGTTGGGTTTTTTAAAGGAAGATTTTAATGTGAAAGAAAAAATAAAATTAGCATATATTAAATTCAATAAGTGCACTTCTCATCCAGTAACAGAGTAGGTAAAAAGTAACTTTGAGAAGACTGCTAAACCAGTAGAGGCAGAACAGGAGCTTTGAAGTTGCTTTAGCAAGAGAAGACAGAAAAAGTCCTTTGAACAACTTATGATGAACTGCTTGTGTCAAACCAACAACTGAGTTCTGTGGTGGTCTGTGTAATTCACTGAGAATCTACGAAAAAAAGTCAGGTATGACAACCATTAGATTGTCTTTCTGAAATTCCTTCTAGCTTGTGTATATGCTTCTTAACCTACTTTAGTGTGACATCCTCCAGATCTATCCCTTTTTTTAACAGAGCCTTTTACCTCAGGGTGGATTGATAAAGGGAGCTCACTTGACAGGAAACCTCTTATGCAAGATTAAAGGCAGGATTTGCTTTGTTTTTTGCAGCCTCATGAAAAACTGACATCTATGGGACAGAAGGGCACATGGTCCCAACTCTGAGGCTGTTATCACAGACCATCTAATGCCATAGAGCATTTGAAGGTTTCACAAATCTGTTCTAAGGTTTGGAACTATTTTCTGACTGGAATATTAAGCCTTTCCAGAACATTATGTAATTTTGTTTATATGGTAATTGCAAGGTAAAACAAGTATTACCTTAAGGCATAAGGAGATGATATGCTAAACTAAATTTTCCGTAGGTGCTCCTGGTGCAGATATCACATTTTCTTAATACTAGCTTGTCATTTCTTGGACATTGTATTAAATGATATGAAATTGTATTTTATAATTTTTGTACAAAACAGCAACTTTTGTTAAAGCAATGTGTAAGATTATTAAAATCAACAGGGAAAAAACTTTAAAACTCTTTGTGAAGATTCATTTGGCTTTCATCAGAAAATCATGAAGAACTAATCCGATGATAAAACTAACATGTGAATTCTCTCTTTATACACATCTCTTTCCATACCAAGAAAATGATTAAACATTACTAACTTTATTCAAGAACATAATATAGAGAATGGAAGAATTATTTTCTTCCTCTCTACAGCAGTGAGGGTCAGCACTTTCAGCTTTCTTATGTTAACTAAAATATTTTCTGTTACATACAGGATATTGCTGCAAGCAGGTTTCATGTTATAGAGATTTCATGGTTTGTCAGACTGGGGGAACCACAGCACAAGCTGGCTCAGGCAGTTAAATCCAGGGCCAGCAGTCTAAACAGGCAAGGGTGTGATAATCCAGTCATTCATGGTAAGGAGACAAGAATTTAAATACTCTGAAAAAACGGTTCTAATGGAAACCCCAGTTTCATTATCAAAACAGATATGATATCTCTGGGGTTCTGAGATCCCCAGTACTCAAGACTTCTTTTTTTCTACTGCAATCTCAGAAAAAAAAAGCTTTGGTTGCATCAGATGTTTTAGAAATCCCAAGTTAATTTAGTGCCAGCTGGAAAGCCTAGTCAGATAACTAAGAATCCATGAAGTTTCAGAAGCCATAAAGTTTTTTCTGGGATTTTGCAGTTTCTGGAATTGTCTTGGGACTCAAGAAACTACAGAGCTATATATGTATTTAACATGTAAGAAATTACTCTGTATGATCCCCTATGGTCTTACTGTCCTGAGATCGTCACCTGGATTTGTGCATTTTTACTAATGTGAACATTAGTAAAACCCTTAACACCATTTCTCACAGCATTCTTCTGGAGAAACTGGCTGCTGCTAGCTTGGTCAGGTGTGCTCATTGCTGGATAAAAAACTGGATGGACAGCTGGGCTGAGAGAGTGGTGGTGAATGGAGATACATCCATCTGCTGGCTGGTCACCAGTGGTGCTCCCCAGGGCTCAGTACTGAGACCAGCCCTGTTTAATGATTTAATCAATGATCTGGACAAGGGGATAGAATGCACACTCAGTTATTTTGCAGACGACACCAAGCTGGGCAAGAGTGCAGATCTTCATTAGGAAAGGAAGGCTCCACAGAGGGATATGGGTGGGCTGGATCAATAGGATGAGGCCACGAATTAGTGGTGGACTTGGCAGTGTTGGAGTCAATGATCTTATAGGTGTTTTCCAACCTAAACAATTCTATGATTCTGTGATTTACCATCTGTTGTTTACCCCGCTCATTAAGCAGAGAGAGTTCCTACTTTGTCTAAGGAACACTTAACATTTAGATTAAAAATTGTGTAAATTTTCACCATTCCAACACTAGCTTAAAACAGTCACATATACAAATAACACTTCTTTCCAGAGATAGTGCATGATGCCAGAATGATGTTAAGCATAACAAAGAAAACTTCAACTCAGCATAAAGGGAAACATCCTGAAAATGTTGGAGTGATGTTTGGGTGTCCAAAGAAACATTCATGGCTGCCCCAGCAAGGCCAATGTGATGGGCTAATCAGAATGGTGTTAATGACATCACCATCTTCGAGCAGAAAAAGAGAGTTCAGCACATATTTTCCAAAATACAGAATTTCCAAAGCCTTTTCAGTTTTTTTTCCGCTTAAATGATGTCTGAATCTGTATTATTGGACCCAAAGCAATCTGAATACATACCCTCATTGTGTTCTGATTTTTGCCAGAAAAACCTCTAACCACTTTTTTCGACTGCCAAATCCAATTGATGAGATCAAATTCAGGCCATGAAAATTTTCCAAAAGCGAGGAACAGCCCCATAGTCAAGGGTGTGCTAGATGCTAAGGACACATTTATTATTGTTCCAGAAAATAATCAGAGAAACTTCTTGATGAAAGGCCAAAATCTGAGAATTCAGGAGAATCTCAATTTTGACATCTGTTTTAACAGATGTGGGTTAACCATGTCAGGGATGTTTTCCTGTCTTTGAAAATTGTTTTTGGCCTAAAAGCAGAAGAGGATCCACTGCATCATTCTCAATATTAGGTGTATTAGTTTGCATTTCAAAAGCAATGGTTTAATGCAGCAAATTAACCTAATGTACATCCTTTGGGAAAAAAATAAATGTCTCTCTTATTGTTTTTTACAGGTAATTGAGCATAATCTGTTATTCCATAATATGAGGAGAAGTTTAGGGTGCCCTTGCACTGCAGCAGTAATTTGGAGGAATGGGAACTCATTTCGTGTCCTTCCCCATCAAGGTATTTGTGAGTCAGATCTGAAAACCTAAATGCTGCATGACTGGGTAAAATTTCCAAAAGTTGTGAAGGAATAGAAGCCAGAATGTAAGAAAGAGGCTCTACAGTAGAAGGACTGTAAGTATAATTCTATGAGAAATAGATTTTAATGAGATGGAATAAGATCCTGCAACAGGGAATCCCAAATTAGATATTTCCAGGACTAGTAGGCAGACTTTTACATAAGCCTACACATGTTGGGGTGGCTCAGCCTGCTCCCGAGCTGAAACCATCAAATGTCAGTCACCAGAAGAGATCACTGAGGTCTAGGTTACCTCCCCCTGGGTGCCTCCCAATCCTAAATTACCTCCCCCTGTTCCAGAAAGTTCTCCCTTTTTTAGTTATTAATTGGTTCCCTGTTATGACTCCTGCCCCCCTGTTTTCCCCATTTGTTCTGAAAAATTGTATCCTCCCCTCTGCTTGTACCCCATTGGTTGTTTTCCCTTTCCCTGCCTTGCTCCACCCCCATATAAAGGGGGCTAGCCCGTGTCTCCTCGGGGCTTTTGTTGGTCCCTGGTCCTTCCTGGGAATAGATCTGTTGGAACTCACACCAGAAGCCCCTCCCGCTTTCTTTGCCTCCGGGCTAATGCCAGCCTGATCATCGGCTGCCCGACGTGCTTCCTCTGAGGAGGAGCCAGCGCACGCACCCATCCCACGCTGATTCCACTGAGCCGTGCAGCGAGGACGCTGTGGGGGCCAGCGCTGCGTCCCCTCTGCCCGAGGGCACACCGGGACTTGTGCTAAGCCTCCGGTTGCGTTATACACATTCTTTGATCCACATGCTAAGACTACTTAGAGAACACTTCCAAGCCCTTACTCGGATTTAGCTGCCTTGCCGACAGCGGTTACACTGATTTTCATGCTTTTGTGCATGTTCCTTACAGTCTACATCAGCAAAAATGGTGAGTGGCTTTTTTGAAGTCTTTACTTTCCCAATAGCTCCTGAAATAGTTAATTTGTATGGCCTTTATCTTCAGGAAAAGAAGCAATCTTAGGAGATACAAAGACAAAAACATTTATTTTGCCATATATCATGGTGCACCTCTAGGCTAGAAGAGCCAAAGGGGAAATAATAAAACAAGAATTTAAGGGTGAAGTCAGAGGAAGAGATGATAGCTATTTATGCTGCCTCTGACCTTTTAAATAGGGTCTTAGAATCTGGCCCTAAATTTATCCCCATAGAAATTATATGTGAAACTTATACTCAGAATTTTTGGGGGTTGTGCTTAGTCCACAATTAGTTTTGTCTCTGGTGAGTTCGCTATTTGTTAATTTATGTAATCTCTTGTTTTGTGTATGTATCCATGTCTCATTACTTGTTTACACCTTTTTGCCTTCCTCTTTTGAGTTTTTATGTTTATTTATGTATTTTTCAAATTCTTATGATTCACATTTAAGAACTGATTCCTGTTTTCAGATCTCTGTTAACCTGTTGACTGTATTTGTTTACTGCCCATTTCTCATCAGGAGTCTTGCACAAGACTGTTGAAGTGCTATAAAACACAAAATAATACACAGTTCAGAATAGATGCATCATTAGCACAAATGTGCTAGGAGACAAATACACACAAGATATTTGCACATTTGTTATGGTTCACATTGCTTTGGTAATGCTTTTATTTTACCAGTTCCTATGCATCTTTGAATATTTTTTCTGTTTACTTGCTGTCTTGTTAAGGTGTGACTAACCAGAATGAGTTAATGTTCTGCAATGCTGAAAGTAGCCCACTGTTTTCCTTGTCTACTTCCAGCTGCCTACCTGTTACAAAAACAGTTTTTCAGTACTTTACGTCAGACTCTGTGAAACACAATGTGCAAAGGCACAGTGTCAAAAAAAAAAATAGCAGCTTTTTTACAGAGGAACTTCTTACAAAACTACAGGTACACCTGCCATTCAGAGCACTGGATGTTAGGCCTTGATTTCATCCTCAGGGAATCCTCCCTGCTTGACTTCCATTTTAATGAGAAAAGCAGACATCACTGTGGCCAGTCCTGTTTATCAATGACCTGGAAGAGAGGATCAGGTGCAGTCTCTGTAAGTTTGCAGATGACACCAAGTTGGGCAGCAATGTTGATCTGCTGAGGGTAGGAAGGTGCTACAGAAGGATCTAGACAGGCTGGATCAATGGGCTGAGGACAATTGCATGATGTTCAATGAGGAGAAGTGCTGGGTCCTGCAATTGGTCGCAACCCCCTGCAGCACCTGGGGAAGAGTGACTGGAAAGCTACCCAGAGAAAAAGGACCTGGTGGGGCTGGTGGAGAACTGGTGAACATGAGCAAGCATGTGCCCAGGTGGCCAAGAAGGCCAATGGCATCCTGGGCCGCATCAGCAATACTGTGGCGAGCAGGACATACCAGAGCACATTTGAGGTGTTGATGCTGCACCTCAGGTCCTGTGTTCAGTTCTGGGCTCCTCACCAAAAGAGTATTGAGGTACTGGATTGTGTCCAGAAAAGGGTAACAAAGCTAGTGAAGTGTGTAGAGCACAAGCCTTAAGAGCAGCTGAGGGAGTGTACTAGTTTGAAAACAAACCAGTGGGAGGCAACAAGTCAGAATAACATTTTAATGGGGAAATTAAAGAAAAGGAAAAAAAAAAAGTAAACACTGGTTCAAACTGACAGAGTCAGGATACAACCTGACACCCTGTTAGTCAGGGTGCTGGTAGCAGTCCAGTAGAATGGTGACTGCCATCCTCCTGAAGTGGTGATCCTGTAGAAAGGGTCTGCTCGTCCTCAGACGGTCCAGTGGTGGCTATATAGCTCCTGTCCTCTGGAAATCCAGTGGAAAGGTTGTCTCTGGTGTCTAGAATCTCAGATTATATCCAGGATGGAATGCTTGGTTCCGCCTTCTGGGTGGAGCATCTCACAATGGGGTAATGAGTCATGAGGCCAAGTGTTGATTAGGCTCATTAACAGAAGATGGTCCAGAGGGAGTTATCTATGAGTCATGAGGCAGGACAATGATGGGCCATGAACAGCAAGATAGTCTGGGGGGAGGAGGCAAGGAAACACTGCCCCACCTGATTTCAGCAGCTCATGAGGGTGGTAATAGAATACACTGCAACCCAGGACAGGGAGCTGATGTTGTTTAGCCTGGAGAAAAAGTGGCTCAGGGAGAAACAGCCTCAACTTGTGCCAGGGGAGATTTAGATAGGCAATCAGGGGAAATTATCTTCCAGCAAGAGTACACCTGCTTTGCTCCAGCCCTTCCCCTTGTTTTCTATGACCTGGGGTTAGCAAAGACTGGTCTCACTAACAAAGACTGAGGGAAATAAAGCATTCAGGACTTTCATGGAGAAGATGTACATGCTAGGTATCAGTCTTGATGTCAATGACAAAATATACAAATATATCAGGAGAAATGGAAGCTGAGGCTTAAAGTACAATATTTCCAGTAGATTAGAAATTCACTGCCAGCAATGTGAAAAAACACCCAAAACTCCCAAATCTATATCTACAGAGTATCTATGTGTAAAATATATAAACTTATGGAGAAGGAGAGATTTTAGGCTCAGAATACCCCGAACAGTGTCTGCTTTATTTGCCTAGACAAATGGTTAGCACACCCAGAGGGACTGAGCTATGAGCAAGATATATGCATACTTAGATTCACAGTTTTGATTGAGGAATTGAAAAAAGGTGTTTCTTAACGTATTTGCAAAAATCTTCTTAATAAAAGCTCCAGACCATTCCAAAGTGCTATTAGGAAACAAAACACACTTTCACATGCTCTAAAATTCTCTATAACATATATGATTCAATATTTGGCTGTTTCCTAGATAAATTAGACAGAGAAAAAATTTTCTTAGTGGACTTCACAGACTTAAGCCACATTTTTTTTTTTTTTTTCCAATCTGTATTTCTATGGAATAGTTATTTGTTTCAACACTACTTTGCAGTTATATTTTTGTGGTATAGATAATGCAGAAATAAATAACTGCCATCAAAAGCTTTGTGTGCACACAAAAACACACACACACACAAACACACACAAGATCTTCCAGCTGAACTGGAACCGCTACTGTTATTTGACTCCTTAAATAAAACCTCTTAGCTATCTTTCCCTCTGGATTCTATCTTTCTGTGGCTTTATTTTGTAAGTTACACTGCCTCAAACAAGCAGTGTAGGTTATATGTGTGGATTTGACACACAGGAATTTGAAAATCTCTTAAGATGGGGTTGACACCTGAGCTGACAATAAAAGTAGACTTGATCAACACAAGTGACAATGAAAAATACTTGTACTGACTAATTTCAATGAGGACACAAGAAATAAGTACTCTTTAAATCTTTCAAGCTGAGCTTCAAATAGAACACATGCAAGTAGACATGATTTTTGTCTGTCTCTGTCCTCATCATGAGTAAGGTATTAAGTTTACTGATCAGTTTGTCTAAGAACTTTGATATTTTACTGCTGGTTCTGCATCATTTAGGGGCAAAAAACTCTTTTAGCAACCATTCCCAAAATTTTTTTTTTTTTTAACTATCATTCATATGAGCACATTTTAGATATTTTGTAAACTACTATGGAAAATCCCACAAAAGCTCATATGCACTTTTCAACTGCTATGGAATGTTTAGCATTTAATCTGAAGGATAAAAGGGTAAGAGAATGGAAAAAATTCTTTGAAAACCTAAATGCCCTGGATGTCTTATAGCAACATAAAGAAAAACAGCAGACACCTAATTGCCATCTTCACCTATACAGCTAAAAGAGGTCTGCTATAAAAATTACATGTAATCAATATGAATGCAGCTATAAACAGAACCACACATGGCACCCTGCAATTTAATTCTGTCCTTACTACTGCTGGGTTCCACTTCTATATTTATAGTATGCATAATGAATGAATACATTTTAGAACTGATCCAAGGGGGAAAAAAAAATCGCTTTCCTTTTTGACATATTCAGAATCAACTACTTGTTTTTCTTAAATCGAAATTAAAATATATTTGGGTTGTGGCTGAGCTGAGGAAGAATTGAGTTTGGTTTGTGTAGCAAAGAAGCTATGTGAAGGAGAACATTTCATTAAGCAAAAGAAAAAATATATATATCATAAACATAATAAAAATTCAAATAAAATAATAAACAAATTTGCAAAATAATAAGCAGTAGCAAATGCCAAATAATTAACAATTGAATATATATTGTTTTCAGATGTACACGTATTTGTCTGTCAATCACTTTTAAAATCTTTCTTCTGGCTTACCTTAACAATAACTTTAAAAGTATTTACCATTTAAATATAAGATACATAATTTAATGGATAACGTGTTGAAAAATAATTTTCCAGGTGTTTGTGATTTTGGGTGTCTTTCTATGGTCACCTTATGCAACTCAACCTTAGTTAATTTTTCCTGAAAACTTGGGTCCTAAAGCATCTATTGGGGATTCATTTTCTGACCTGTGCCATTGTGTGGGTAAATTAATCCTCTCCATTCAGATTTTTGCTCTCCTTTAGTGAAAAAAAAAAAAAAAATCTCATAACTTAACAATCTCTATGTAACTCAATGAGAATTTAAAATACAAGCTCAGTGACTTATTTTTAATTTATTATGTAAAATAAAATTTTAAAGACAATAGAGCTAGAGAGTAACATGAACATTATCAAGAACTAAGTAAAAATACTTCTCTGTTTTCATAGCAAAGGAGTAACAACACTGTTGTTATGTCTGAGATGCATAAAAAGATGTGTGGCCAGCAGCTCAAGGGAAGTAAGGTCGTTACTCTGCTCCTATGAGACTCCACCTCAAGTATTACATCCAACCCTGGAGTCCTCAGTACAGAAAAGGCCTCTTGGACCTCTTGGAGTTTGTCTTGTGGAGGAGGGCCACAAAATGATCAGAAGACTGGAACACCTCTCGTATGAGGGAAGAGAGGCTAAGACAGTTGGGGTTGTTCAGCCTGAAGATGAGAATGTTCCAGGGAGATCTCATTGCAGCCTTTCAGTATTTAAAGGGTGCCTGTAAGAAAGACAAGGACAGACTTTTTTAGCAGGGCCTGTACTGATATGCCAAGGGATAATGGTTTTAAACTAAAAGAGAATAGATTCAGATCAGATGTAAGAAAGAAATTTTTTAAAATGAGAGAGGTAAAACAGTGGAGCAGTTTTCCCAGAGAGGTGGTAGATGCCCTATGCCTGGAAACAATCAGGGTGGACAGGGCTTTTGAGAAAGCTGATCTAGTTGAAGATGTCCCTATTCACTGCAGGGGCGTAGGACTAGATGATTTTTAAAGGTCCCTTACAACCCAGACTAGTCCTTGATTTTATGATGCTATTGTTACTACTTACTGAAAATAGTAGGTTTAGAATGGATATGTTGCATTCACTATTTGTAGTTGCCAAAATCTTTGCTAGCAGGAAAACCATGAAGAAGCAAACGTTTTATAAATATGCAAGAATCTTTTTCTGCATGTTTAAGAGGGTGGGAGTGCATGCCAAACAGAGAAGAGATTATTTTGCTTTGCAGTTTGTGTCCGTGATCAGACCCAAGGTCCCATAGAGTGTGCACAGAAGACCTAACCAATACCACACACATCACGTCTGCCTTTATGTGTTGCATTATTGTTTCTATATGTGCTGCAACTCTGAAAGCTGAGATCTGTGCTTTCAAGAGTCTGAATGTGGCAGATATGCTCATGTCATTGTCTATGCCATAGAAAAACACATTACATAGAGACTGAACTGCCCATGTTGCCATGGATCCTGGGGTCACCTTGGAAAAGCATATGTTTTTCTTTGTTGTTGGAAACTACTAAATATTCTTCTGTTCAGACTCCATCGCACCCTTTTCCATGCCTCATCTACTGCTCTGATATAGCTGCCATTATAACTGAGCTTGTACTTTGTATTCACAACATTATTATTCAATAACCTTTCTTTTCTGTTGAGAAATTGCCTTCTGTCCTTGTGTTTGACCTTTGAAGTAATTCTACCTAGCAGACCTTTCTTTTATTTTAGTATTTATAAAGCATCATCCACTCTTGCAAAATGATTCATAGAATCACAGAATGGTTTGGGTTGGAAGGAACACCTTGAAGGTCATCTAGTTCCAACTCTTCTGCCATATTCAGGAAACTTTCCGCTAGACCAGGTTGTTCAAAGCCCCATCCAACAATGCCTGGAAGACTCCTAGAAATGGGGCATCCACAACTTCTCTGGGCAACCTGTTACAGTGTCTCACAACTCTCACAGTGAAGAAATTGCATAAAAACATTCTAATAGAATAAAGATACCACCTCCACTGTTGCTGAGAGACTGTTTATTCAAGTTCAAAGTTCCTAAGCTCTAATTTTCTCTACAATTGATTTGCTCCATAACCTCAGATTTTTCTGTGATTTAATTGGCTCTGTTTTACTTTGGATTGATATTAACTAATTCAGTGTGATTCTTTTGAAGACTTAGTAGAGCATTGTTCATGATGTGAAAAGAAAAATGTTACATGAATGCATATTATCATGTTTAGATGCTTTGCATCAGCCTGCTGCTCGTTGATGTTGCCTATAAGCAAGAATTAATGAAGTGAACTGTATTTGACAAAAACGTCTTCAGCAATTGCTAGAAGTATAGTGCTATGAATATACTAAAAGCAATGGCACTGTCATTGCACTCAGGCTGACAGGCTTTGCTAAGAGGCAAGGAATGTTAACTTAGGCTTAGATCTGTTAAAATACTGTACTCTGGACATGGCTTCCTATGTTTGGCTGCTTTGTTGTGCCAGCAGGATGAACACCTGACGATCTGCAGCAGCTAAAGCCTGTGAGCTCAAATATATTGATCTGCTCATGCTGATATTGTTTATTTGGCTACTGGAATGAAGCTGATTCATGCCAAGTTGGTTTAGAAAACTTAGAAAACACTGTATAACAACATGCATCTATCCAGAACCGACCATACACATCTGTCCAAGCTTTAATCATTCACCAGTCTTTCAGATTGAAGGGAATTCTTTTTTTATGTTTTTTTCAAGTCTCAGGTTTACAGTTTTATTGTTGAATAGTTGCATACATTGTTGTATACATTAAAAGTATAGTGTATTTCATATTAAGGAGTTTAATTAATGTTTGACAATATAAGCTCCTGAAAAGATTTTACCTACTCAGAATTCTTCATCTGGTTTAATATTTTAAATAGCGGGGGTTTTTTCTTTAATTAAGAAAAATTAGTAGTTAATGGACTGATCAACACTGAAACCAAAACCAAGTCCTTTTTTTAAAAAGATTTTATATTCAATGTGCCTAAATTTTGCTTCTGCTTTGAAAGGTACAGATAGAGAACAAATGGCAGAAGGAAGGCCATGATTTATTCTCCTCAGAAGACACATTTGAATATAAAATGTTCTTTTCAGCAACTTTAATAAATATTTGTAAGAAATATATATATGTTTAGGTACTGACATAAAACTATATATTCTGAGCACCCTAATCAATCATTTCTTTACTAATTCCTACTGACCATTTGTTTGGGAAGCATAAACTTCTTAGCTGTGTTTTGGCATATTTATTCTACAGTTGGTTAGTATTTTGAGACAGAATAATTTCCTCAGTGTATCATCTGAAGTCTACTTATGCTCAAATAATTCTTTCTTTCTTGTAAAACTTTAGTATAATTTTTGACATTTCCTTATCCTTTTTGCTATGATACATTTTATGAGATACAAGAATTTCACTTGTGTCTAAGAAAATCTCATTAGATTAAGCTAGAGCTACAGCTTCAGCATTTCAGCTTCACCCACGAAAGATCTTCACTATACAAGATATTTTTCTTTGAATTCTAATTTCTTCTTTGATAGTTCCACTCCTTCTTTGTGGGTCCTTGCAAAATAAATTTTTTCTTAGAGATATTAGTTGTGGATATTTAGGTGTGTTCTTGCTGCCAGATCTCTTTCTGTTTAATTTTCTTTTTCTTCTGGATGTATGACAAAGATTTGATATAATCTTGTATCTTATCAAAAAACAAACTACTTTCTCTAACTTTAAATCAGGTTCTTAATAACCTTTCCCTCACTTTTGGGGATTACTATTATAACACTGTTTACTGAGATTCTAAATGCCTTCCGAAGATTTCTCAGTAATCTCAAGACTTCTTTTAAGTCTCTTTTATGAGTTTCTTACATAAGACTTCATATTCTCTCAAATATAGACTCTAATTCTTTTAAAGGCTTACATTTTTAAGGTGTCTTTGAATTTGTTTTATACTCTTCTCAATAGCTATTAATGTAATGCAATTGTATAGATTGGAGTTTTTACCTATGAGTCCCTTATTTAAACCTTTTATTTCTTTTTCCTATAGGTTCACTTCTCATTCTATCTCTGCTGTTGTTACCTTGAAGTGCCAAATTTTGCTCTAACTTACAAATTATATTTCTATTAAATCTTTAAGATGAAAAAGGAGTGAATTTTTTTTTTTCTTTTCCTCAGTTAACAATATGAAATTAGTTTTATATAGACTAGGATGCTGCAGAGGTAGTTTTTCTAGTTTGAACAGTCAGTATGTATGGCTTATCTTAACATTTTTCTAGTCTACAATAATACTTTTAAACTTTTCATCAGAATAGATAGCATGCAGGTTTTATAGTAATATCTATTTAAGGCTATACCATAATCCAAAAATATGAGAAGCAAGTGCAGTAATATATACAAAAAAAAAAAAATTAAACATGAGATTTATGAGAATCAGTGAAATAGAAGAGCTGTAAGGTACTCTTTTTTCAAGTGTGATCAAAGATGATTGACCACTATTTATTGGTCTGCAGTTCTGTGTGTGATAGAGAACAGAAAAAAGTTGATCATTAGAGGAGTGGAAGAAAAATGAAACTGTAGAGAAAAAAGGCTAAATTGAATGCACTGGTAAAAATTAGACAATGACAGAAATCGGGACAAGAGTGAAATAATTCCACTTGGAAGTTTCTTTTAAGTGATGAGAAATGCTGCAGTGTAGACCTTAACAAAGGATAAAATTCCCTTCTCCAATCTGCACTGCAGTTCTAATGGTATATTCTGCAGCTGCCCTGTATACAGGGCTCCCACTGATATTAATAAATGCTCTTTTCATAGAACTATTGCAGAATATGAATAGAAATCAAGAAGATAAAAATTTTGCTGTATAGAAAGGTTTCCTGATGTTCAGAGGGAAGCTCCTGTGTTTCAGTTTCTGCCTCTAGTCCTGTCATTGGGCACCATGGAAAAGACCCCGGATCCATCCAGTTTAGACCCTCCCTTCAGATATTTATATACATTGATCCCTTTCCCCACAGCCTTCTCTTTTCCAGGGTGAAGAGTCACAGCTTTAAAATGCCATTTTAAAATATCCAACTAAGGAGTGTTATTAAAGAATTTATAGAACAATAGGTAAAAGATTTTTATGATTTATTTAATTTGAAATCAACACTGGTATCAATTTAAAGAATGTATAATTGTGGATGCTAGCAAGGGCTAGCAGAGGAATTTTCCTGTGAAACTTTCCTTTCTCATAAGGAAGCAGTTAGAGAAATCCAGCTTCTCCCAGCTTCTCTGTGAAAGTTCTTGTTCTCATGAGAACTGGGTGGATAACAGTTTTTAAGAATGTAAATAATTTTTGCAGCTGTAAATTGTTGTGGAAGCTGTAGAATTGTTTTCAGTCTTGAGAGAAAAATATTCGGAAATGGGTGTCTTACTGTTCAGCCTATCACCTTGGGAGGTGGAGCGCCAATAGGCCAATCATGTAATTTCTCTTTTGCCAACCATGGTATAAAGGTTATGGATGAGTAAACGAGGTCACTTCAGCTATACCTTACAACCTGGATTTGTGTCGTGACTCCGTCGTTACTGGGGATAACATCGACATATAATATGTTAGTTGACAAAGTAATTGCATTTATACACATGTGGTGTATTGCATATATTTAGATCTGAATGAATTTGTAGAATTACTATTAAAATAAATCTTCATTTTAAAAAGAAAAACTAATGCAGTATTTGATTATTATTTTTAAGGAATTTCAGTAAACAATCTTCATGATCCTTAGTATTTCATATATGACATGTTTTAATACTTGTACTCAGTACAAGAACTCAGTTATAATAGTGAAATGGATTTTCAAATACGTATCAGTAATTTCTTTCAAAGACCAGAAAATTAAAAAAGTTACAGGTAAAAGAGTAAAATTGTGCATTTGGTAGACAAAGACGGGGAAAGGAAAGAAGGAATTTTTAAAATTCAGACTAGCTCAGTCTAAACTGACTGGGAGTCTAAAATAGGTGAGGAAGATTTTTTTGCTGTTGTTTGTGGGTTTTTTTATCCTAACTAAGATAAAAACAATAGAAAAACAGATTATAAGGAATCCAAAGGAATTTCTGCTCAGACAAAGCAAATAGCTTATTCCAAAGCCTAGTAATTAGTGAAAACCTTCACCTTCTCATCTAACTTCAGACATAGGCAGTCTGCTTCTCTCTTTGATGTATTGACTCAAGGATTTTTTTATAGTCAATACAGAGTAGCAGGAATTTTTAGGCTGTGATTTAGCTCATCTTAAGTAGATATCTTAATTTAGATGAATCACATATTGCAACTGTTTTTTTTTATTAACTATAAACAAAAGCTGAGAACAACTACCTAAGATGCAGACTTCTCCATTTAATTGGATAAACCCTCTCTCACTTCATTGGGTCTTGGATTTCTAGAAGCAAAAATATGTTTTTTTATAACTGTCTAATGAAACATATCAATATGCTAAATTAGTCCAAAATAACCCATGAGGGGAAGAGGATGCCTATTAACCTGAAAATGAGTGATTCTGTTCACTCTAGGACTGATTGTGCTAGTTTCCCACGAAGACAAATTGATTTGGGGATATTGAGCTGACCAGCTTGTATTTAAGTTTTAATTGTAACTGAAGTCCTTGGTGCAATAAACTTTCCATGGAAAACAGTAATAAAAAGTAGTAATTTATTATCCTCAAGTTTCTGAATACAATAATTTTTAAATAATTCAACAGGTAAGCAAACACACACGTTCCCCTGCACATGCATCCCCTTCCACATCTACCCAGGTGCCTCCCCCACGCCTCTCCCCTCCCCCCAACCAGCCAGGATCAGCACAGCAGATATTTAACATCTTAGAAAAGACTGAAATGCTAAATAGATCTCTTCCTGTGCAAAATATCTGGTACAATCATGGGAAAATTTTATTTTAATATCTACATCGTATTTAAAACACAGCTTTATATTTTATTTTATTTGCAGAATATTTTCATTTAATTTGTTTAATTAAAATCACTTACTTCTCATGCACTGTATTTCTATGAATATTTTCTTCTAAAAATAGAAAAAAAATAATATATATTTTCAGGATAAAACATTGGCTTATACAATTTAAACAATAATGATATGGAAGCATTTATTTGTCCCTCACTAAGGTGGAATAAGTATTTAATCACAGACCATTTACAATTGAATACTTTACATTTATAAGATGGTTTCAAAAATTTTTGATCCTCATTGCTTATTCATTGTAAACAGTAATTTTTCAGTGAATGGAAAGTATGTGTGGCATATATACATTAGTTAAAACACCAGTTACTACTAATGGCCAGGCTGAATTACAGTAAATAATGCCCTGAATGATGTTTTGCCGCCTTCTTTGTCACTTCATGACACAATAAAGCGTTGAAATAGAGTTTACCTCTTTGATAGTCTCCCATGTTGAAACCCATCCCATCTATTTTATATTGTAATTCTTATATCTTTTAAAATTTGATATGTTCTACATGGTTTTCATTAGCCTTTCTGTTATAGTAGTGAAAATCACAGATAATAAAATTTTGTGCAACTTTGAATATAAACCAAGAGAAAACTTGCTCCTATACTTAAACCTGAATTTCTTCTGTATTCAAAGTTTATTTCACAACCATCAAGAGTCTCATTTGTTGCTGCTCAAAGCCCTGTTCAATCTGACCTTGAACACTTTCAGGAATGGGACATCCACAATTTCTCTGGGCAACTTGTCCCAGTGCTTCAGCACCCCCCCCCCAGTAAAGAATTTCTTCCTAATATCTAATATATGCCAGAATTAATAAATCGTATAAAATCTGAGGAAAGTTTTGAAATTATTTTGATTTGAAACCCTTTTTGTATTAATAACTTACAGATGACTAAATTATGTTGATGGACATTTGATCTTGACACTTTTTGAACAGTGCATGGAATTTAAAATTAAAACCAGTAAAATTACAAACTTCTTACAGTTTAGTCTTTCCTCTGATATTCAAAGTTGCATATGCCAAATCTCAGACGCTCTCAGAAAAAGTTTTTCTTTCAGACTAAAATATGGTTTATATAGAACACTAGCACTAGTGAAGGTTCTCTGGGCGGTAAGGCGGAACACCTTCTCATTGGGTTTGTGTACACAATGCATTTTATCCAAACTGGAGAATTCATCCTAGGTGTGTTACATCCATAATTCTTACTGCACCAGGTCTCAAGATTCTGTGAAAATGATCCTGTGGACCTTGAACATAGCTCATGTGAAACAGATGAGAGGTGGTGCTGAAGAAGTTGAGGGAGAGAATAAAGAGCATATGGCCCAGTACAGACACCAGAAGCTACTTTTTCATGTGATCCACAGCCTGAAAAGTTGTTTAGCTCGATTTAAAGGCTGTGTTTGACAAACAGGGCTGAAATAGATCTTCAAAATATCTTGTAGATCAAAATCCCTTTAAGCAAATTGCCCTGGCCAATTACCTTGCTGCTGATAATTCGCATTTCACCCCAACTGATCAGGCCAAACAATGTTGTTGCAAAAGTATTGTGAAAAAGGTAGGCACATATTCACAGATGCAAGGGAAAATCCCCTTAGATGATGATTCCTTAGGAAAGTGTACCAAGTTATGTACCCTTACCTACAGTGCAATATCTAAGTTGGTGGGTTCACCATATGTCAGCACCACTTTAGAAAATAAAAGTTTGATCCACAAAAAATACTTAATATGTCCTGTCTTATCTGCTTCATTTCAGCCATTGAATAGGCTATGTTCCATTAGCAAAGTGTTTATAGTCATATTTTATTTAAACTGTGATAATTCTTTATTTTTTTTCTAAATCCAGCCACTGTCTATCCATAATGTCCATGGTAGGGCTGTAATTAAGTTTCACATTCACCTAGTCAAAAAATACCATTCTCGTTATCCTTTTATTAAATTCCTGACACCTAACATCAGTCTGAGATCTGAGAAACAAACTTAATTTGCTGTTTGCCAAGTATCATCTATGTGATACAAATTCTACTTGTAAATCACACCCACATGCTGCCATATGATACTACTAGTAATGTCTTCACAACCTTTTCTTCATCGTTAGTTATTTTGGTGAAGTGAATGTTTAGAACATAAGCAATGGCATTTGTTAAAGATGTGCCAGAAAGAGCTGCAGTCTGTTCGCTTCTTCACTGCCCACGTTAGCACTGTGCTGTAAAAAAGAAAGATTACTAGGAAAAGTGTTACTTTTAGTCTAAATTTGTAAATTATATTCGGAATGCCCTGTTAAATGGCAAGATGCTATTTTAAAATATGGCATCTTAAGGGAAAAAGTCCGCTTTAAAGAGGTTTTGAGATGGTTGTTTCTGGGGGAAAAAAAATGGGAGGCATCCTAAGGTCTTTAGCTATTTTGAAGATTGGTTAAAAACACAGTTCCTTCATATAGGAAGAAAAGAGGACAATAAATGCAACTCATTTTAAAATGGACCTATATATGTTTCTGGTTGGGATTACTGGACATAATTTCTTGTAAAGTCGAGGGATTGCAGTTAGCTCTCTAATATTTTCCTTGCTTGAAGTTCTGCATTTGCTCCTATATCCAGAGTCTCAATTTATTAGTGATGCTATAGTCCATCTATGCATTGAAATATGCAACTAGAGCATGTGTCTCATACTTTCTAGTTAAAATTGGCTGGAACTGAATTGGTATTTACAGTGACTTATATTACAATATTCTTATTTTGACAAGTTTTCTTTAGACAATCTTTCAGCAGCAATATCAAGTAGTACAACTTGCAGCAGGGAAAGCCTTGTGAGAAGAGAAAATAGCTACACTACTGCTTTCTCAAGTTTCCTGTAGTTAAATCAATGCCAAAAGGCTTTTCATAGTAATACTACTGTCTTGCAGGAGTACTTGATATAATCCTACCTTTGATAAAATTACTAATGGGCTACATTTTGCACAAGGCAGAAAATTTTTGTTTTAATAATATGGTTTTAATAAGTTGAAAACATGAACTTATGCACCAGTTATATTGACATTCCATGTGGAATGTATGACTACTTCCTAAGTTTCACAATCTAATTTAGAAAATGTTCACTCTGTGTGACTTAAAAATAAGAATTCTAGGCATCTTCATTCATGCTGTTATTTTTTTTAAAATAAACTCATTTTACCAGTAGAAATATTTTTCCATGACAGCTACGGAAAATACCTATGTTTACTCAGTATTGCAGCATCAGTATATTGTTTATAATTATTTCAACATGGTCCCAAACATTTCTGACTGTAGACAGCAGAGCTTAGCAACAGTGAATGGGAATAACTTCTGAACAACTTCAGTAGGTTTCCCAGGAAAAGGCTTGCTTTCTGCCGCAGCAAATTTTCCCTGAGATATTGTCTGGTTAACAGTTGCATAAAAAGAGTATTTTTGCACAAATCTTGAGGCAAATTCTGTCTCAACTTTACCAGTGAATTCAAAGAGGGTAAAGATGGGGCTTCACACACCTCTGTGCACTTTCAGTACCCAGAGGGGGGTGACCCCCGAAACAAGTTTTTTATCTCTCTTCAGAGCACAATGCATATCATCACTTCATACATCTTTTTCTGGGACTCATGGCAACTAAGTACTAAGAGGCTCTCTTGCTTGCTAAAGTGGGTTCACCAAAAAAATTTGTACTGTTTGCAAATTTCAACACGACTACAACAGAGTGAATTCAAACACTGGCAGGATGATACTCTACCCCAGTAGTAACATGCCACCATTAGAAGACTGTGTAAAAATATTGTGTACATGCCCAAGTTCTGGGTTGTTTAAAGTCTTCACTCTAAATATATTTTACATTTCCGACATATTAAAAAAAAAATTGTACTGGAAATGAGCATCTCTCACTGGCTCAGGGCAATATGAACTGCACGTCTTCATGATTCTAATTCATTGGATTTCAGGCAAATTGACACCAACTCTTTTTCCACAGGTTTTCTATGAAACTAAGGAGTGGGAGAAAACTTTAAACACTGAAGATATGATTTTGTACTTCACAAGTTGATGGGAATTTTGCTATTGGTTTCAACAGCAATCCATATATCAGTTCTTGCCTTTGACCCAACAGCTTTTCCTCCTTGGTAATTCAGCTCCTGGTTTTGGCAGAGTAAGGAATACTTTTACTTTGTATTCTTGGGTTTTTTTAAGGTTGAATATATATGTTTTCTAGCTGCCTTGTTCTTGAGAACAAATCATATATAACGTATTATCACAATCCCTATTTATGGCACATTTTCCATTGCAATTTTTTACAGATTGTGTAGGAAAAGACAACAGCTTCAAAGCCTTACATAATTTTGACTTTCCTGCCAAATGAGCCCTCAGAGAAGAACCACTCAATTGATTCTTCTTTTATTCTATTCCCTTCCTTTCAAAGCACTCAAGACACAGTGCCTTTTCAGCCATCAGTTGCATCAGGGCAGTGGGAGAACTTTATTTTACTGAGAACACTCAGTATGGTCCAGGATTGTAAATCTGTAAACAGTAAGCTTGGGTGTTACATTAGGTGTCAAAGGCCACAATAAGACAGAGTTCCAGGACAGCCACACAGATCACTATCGACATGCTGAATTTCACTTGAAGTACGTGGGAGGATTATATCATTTTGATTTGATTTTTCTTCCAGGAGAAGAAAGCAACAACATGCAGCAGCTGTTGTTTCTCATGTGGAAGCTCAGAATGAGACCATGGAGTCTTCATTCCAGCAATGTTCCAGCCAAAGTTGCAGGTATCTGTAGCAAGAACTAGATCTGAAATGTTTAAGCAGATCAAGGAAGAAAAGGAGAAACTTATTCACCTGTAGAAGATTTTGAAATTCTACAGGGAGTGTAGCACATATTTTATATGATGGGCTCACTGGTCTGACACTGAGCCCAAGCAGAAACATTATGTAAAAAAACCCAAACACACAGGTATTTAAATACATTATTAGTAGGTAGTTGTCCTTCTGTGCTAAATGCCACTGGGTCCAAGAGCAGCATTGTCTTTCCAGAAAGCCTGTTTTAAATCTTCCAACTTGCAGCTCTAGTCCAAGCAATCCCTGTAAGTAAGGAAAAATAATCCTAGGATGTCTGTGTGATGGGAAACTGTTCCGTGAGTCATGTATATGTTATAGACTCTCCACTTGGAAAGCACCTTCGAATTCAAGACCATGTCCTGAAAAAAAAGTAGATAATCTCAGCAATAGGAGTCAGTGAAATTTTGCTCCATTTTTCCCTTTTTATCTTGCAGAGACTAAATCTTACCTGTGTTCCACTCAAACACAGTGATGGACAAGAAATTACAAAAAAGCAAAACCATTTTAATTTTGATGGAAGAAATAAACTGAATTTTTTAATTTACCATTTTTCTTTCCCAGTAAACGTTGCTGAATGTCTATCAGTAAAGGAGAAAGCAAAAAGTCTGGGAAAATCCTGAAAAATAAATTTATTGCTGAGACAAGTGTATTGTATTACCACTGTCACATGAAATAATCAGAGGGAAAAATTTAATTGGGAAGAACTGCACATTGTTCTGGAAAAAACCTCCAGCATCAGTCTTACAGACATCAGTTCCTGGTATCAGTTTTAATAGTTGAGGTTTTTTTAAATTTTGTATAAGATAAAAATATTATTGCACCTTTATGTTTTCTTAATATAATATAATTGTAGATATGGCCTTTTTAAATACATATGCTATAGGACACTGTGAAAGTAATTAGCTATAAATATAAATGTGAAAATGTATAACTATTTAGAATAAAGTAAGTCTAATGTGATATAATAAAAAGAAAATAGCAGTTTTCTTCTGATGTAGAGTGCAGGCATATTATTTCACTTCCTGATGAGTAGGTTTGCTATGGCCAGTGGATTTCATTAGGAAGAAGGAAATTCCTTTTGAAACAAAAACTCGAATTTACATGAATGCTATGATGTTTAATTTCACCAATCATGAACAAAAACTCTCATCACTTGATATGGAAATCATGCTGGTAGTGGACATCAGGATACCTGGGCCATGCATCTGGAACATGAAAAAGCATTAGCAGGCAGGTAAGACTGTGCTCCCGTACCAGTGAGAAGAGAGTGCAACAAGGACATTTTCCTTTAAGAGTCTTCAGGATTAACAGCAGAATAAATTTTTTCATGTGAAGTATTTATGAATATAATTAACCGTTAAAATAACATTGTTTTCAAAATCTTGTTTACAGTATCTCTTATAGACAGTTATTATAGATATAAAAAGCATGTTTTTCAAACTGTTGTGCACTCTAAAACAATCTACAATAAAAATAGTATTTTTTCATGCTGGAAATTATGTGAATTACAATAACGCCTTGTAGCACACTTGGCACTTTAGTCTCTTGTTTAACATAGTTTTTTATTCATCTAACAAGTTTCACATTGACTATTTTTCAACCTTAATTAGTGGTGTCTTTGTACTTATGCAGCATCCATAGAGAATTTCTTAGGTTTTATTCTGTACGTGATCCTAAATGGCAGGTTCTGTATTCTGCCATCTGTCTAGATTTCCTGTTTGATGCAGCTTCTGAGAGGTATTTTCAGATTTGAGGACTACCTTCAAGAATGATGTTAAATACATGCATTTTTCTTCTTGGTTAATGCAAAACTATTTTTCCTTTACAGCACAATAATAATAGGAGGATAATGATGGTAGATTCAATTCTCATACTAATATACCAAGAACTATTATCATCATCAGAAACCAAGCAAGTCATATTTATTGCACATGCAGTACCACCACTAATGCACATTACCCTGTAAATTGAAAATGAATCTCTATCATAGGAGTGGATTGAATTTTTCTATTGATATTTTGCTTAAAATGGAAAACTAATTATTTTGACAGCCAGTTTATAATTCCAACCTTTCAACTACTGCTTTCAAACAATTGAAACATAGCAGTTTATAAAACTGTACAGTACAGTACACAATAGCAGGTCAGGTCAGACACATTAAAAAGAACAAAAAACAAAGGACAGATTCATTCACATCTGCAAGTCCTGAAGAATATACAAGCTCAAATGTCTCCAAAAAATCAGGCTGGTAGCACAAACAATCTTGCTTACATCACCCTCCAAAGCAATCTTCTGCACCCCTGCCTAATACACCTTCTGCTCTATTCCTTGGACTTCACATTTGCATATCTACAGAGTCCTGCCAACTGAGTCAAAATTTAGGTAATATTTTTCTGAGATTTAGAAATGCTGTGTTACGTTTATTTATTTCATCTCCAAGATTACTGTAAGTTTCTGAAGTTAAATATGTGGCGTATGTCACACACATATTTTGCATATTATTTCTCCTTCACATTAAAACTTCTCACAGAGCTCTGTGACACCTTACTGCAAAAATATATTGCTGAAAAGAGTGGTTAGGGGAAGTTAGAATAGCCAGAAAACCATGTAAACAATCTAACAATAGAGCCTTGAATTTCTGAATTAATTGTGAATATAATGAATTCTGAATATAATTACACCATGTAAGGTCAAAATATAATATTTAAAATATTTTCATATAATAATGAGCATGGGGAAGAGAGAATCCAGACAGACATCTTTTTGAAACAGTTCCAGGAAAAAACATAGTCTTAACTTGAAAGTATAGCATTAAATATTTTTATACAACCTGAATTGTCATTGCTTATGACATTACTTATGTCAGAAAATAATATGATTTGTATAAATGAATTGGAAAACAGGAAATAAGCTAAGAAAAAGATTCAAGCTATAAAAGATATAAGTTTGTCTTACTGTTTAAAATTTTCGTTCTATTCCAGATTAAAAATATTAGGTGGCTAAATGGTCACACATTATTTTAAAAAGCATCTGGATATAAAAAGCACATAAATTTCTGTAGGACTCAGATGTCAGGTATTTCTGAAAACCTTTATTTGACTGCTTCCCAATCCTGACTCAGTCCACTTAAACCCAGCTGTATTTCAGATGTGAGTGAAACTGTACATGTAGTGCATATAGGTTATATATAATCTGCAGAAAAAGCTAGGTAAATTTGAAGATCTTTTTCATGGCATTTAAGTTCTTTGTACAAACACACAGATGGGATTTCTGCTGTCTTCTTAAGGCCACTTCCTCCAGAGACCTCTTCATTAAATCTCTACAGTTCTCCTCTTCTGGTGATCCCCAGTCAGCACCAGGATTGTCCAGCTGTGTGTAATTACTGTGTGCTATAGCTGTGCACTGAGGGGTTCTGTGTGACAGCATCACGTGAGCCATCTTGATGTCACCCTATTGCTATAAACTGAGGTACCTCAGCTGGACCTAAAGGGACAAGATTGTGCAATGATTTCATAATATAAATTAGGTACTAAAAAAGGGGCTGGAGAATTTAAGTATTTCTGCTTCCAGCTTAAGCAACACTAAGTCTTGGTCTTTATCTGAAAAATTATGTGAATTAACCCATTCAGCATTCACAGGCCAATAAAAAAAAGTGAATAATACACTAAGGACTGTCAAAAGAGCAACAATTGCAATAATTAACTTATAAAAATAATTCATTTGAAGACATCAGCAAGAAAGAGTAATCATGCATATATCCTACCCTGAGTATCATTCTGTTTATTTATACAGGTTTCTTATTATATTCCCATCTAATGCATTGGACGTGTGCTTGTGATGACACAAATACTTGCAAAACTTGCCAGATAAACCATGCATTCTCTTCAAACAGCAAAACATTTATTTACAGTTGGATTTGTTAATTATATTTGGACTTAATGTTCTTAAAGGTCTTTTCCAACGTAAATGATTCTATAATTCTCGAAGTCACACATCCTGCTCTATTGAGATATGTCATCAGACTATGCTAATACAAATTTTTGGAACTGCTAATTAAAATTCTACAACCACAGTGAAGCTGGGGAGGGAGCACAGGTCACTACCGTTACCTTGTGGCATGCCAATACTTCCTTTTAATCACAGTGCTTTTCATTTTTAAATCCATGACATCAGAGGCACTAATTAAATGTCCTTTGAGCAGGAAGGAGGCCTTCTTCTCATTTTACTGATGGGTAAGCTGAAATGCAAAGCAGTTAATTCAAAGTGAAAAAGTAATAAAGTCAATACTAAAACTCATCACAGTTTTGTTTGCTACCCTAAATGCTTACTATCCCAAACACAATAACAGCTGTAAAAACATTGTGGCTACTTACTTTTTTCCTATACCTACATGGCAGGGTAAAGGATAGACGATTCCAAACAATGGTAATCCACAGTAAAGCATCCTTGACATCACGGTCAGGTTTTGCATAGTGAGCTCTTCATCTGATAAAGTTATTCCATTGCAATGGTTTGGGGAATATCTTAGAAGGCTGGGTGTTTGGTTTTAAACCATCTTGATCATTCAGGTATTCAGTAGTCATGAGAAAGTTTAAAATAAGATATGCACTGATTTTTGTATATGACAGACATACTTCTACAACAGAGAAGGCTGACCTAACACTTTACTACATATGGGTGAAGTGGTGTCCTGTTCCCCATAGGTTTTTCTATTTATTTTTAACTGCTTTCCTACCAGATTAGTGAGCTAAACTAGCTCAAAAAGGAATCAGATGAGTGCCAGAGCTTTCAAACAAAAAAACAGATGCAAAATGGTGATTTGTAAGTGCCTTTGAAAATACAAGTTTTTGTAGTTTTCATAGATACATGACATTCTCTAGAATGATATTGCTCCAATATATTTTTTTTAGCTTCTAAATTTTATGCCTTCTTTTGTCTATTTTAGTAAATAAATTTTCTTTGGTATGTTCTTTCAAGCTGAAACTGGTTCTAGTAAGTATAAACACACTGGTAGGTAAAAGTAGACTATAAAAGATAACATTCAGAATGTATTTCCCTTAACTTTCCATTAAAGCAAGTGAAAAAGCAGGCAGGAGATATTCAGATAATATGCTATGTGAATTGAAAAGAGCCTGTCCTTATTTGAAACAACTGAGAAACTCACACAAAGAAATACAATTCAGAGAGATTAAAGGGTCACATATGATGTCAAATCTATACTTTTAATAATTGAATTAAACAAGGTTTCTCTAAGTACAATCATATAAAATAAAGGTGAATTTGCAGAAGCAATTGAACTAGATCTGTTTTATAAATACAGTGTTTTCTAATTAAACTGAGGATTCAGGAATCAACCATGAAATTAAAAGGATTTAGGAACATACAAATACCAAGACTGGCAGATATTAGATTTAACAGTCTCTTTGAGATAACATTTATTTTTAACTTCTTGTAGTGGGTCTGATGCCATTAGGAATGCTGCAATTCAAAAAAAAAAAAAAAAAAAAAAAAAAACCAAAAAAACCCAAAAAACCAGCACTCTCAAAAAGCTTTAAGAAAGCAGAGAAAAGTATGATTTATAGTGGTTAAGTAGTCCTTTAAAAGATGTCTCTTGGAAAAGAGATAAAAAAACTCTAATGACTGTGGAGTACATTACGAAATTGTAATGAAGCATGTAAGGGGCAAGAGCCTGTAATAAAAATAGTATGCTGGGTTCATCTGTTGAAAACATTCCAGAATGGTTGAAATTATGATTCATTTGTTATGGGAGAAAAGAAAAGAAGAAAACATAAGAAAAAAAAATATTTTGAATGTACTTTCCCTTTTCCAAGATGGTATGGTGGCTTTATTTCATTTTGTCACTAAGGCTATTTCATATCTTATCAAATGTTTTGCAGTAGAGAGTGAGAGTGTTCACACTAACCATACAATATTGATGGATCTCTGTACAGCAGCAGATATGGTTTAGCAGTCCTTCACAATTTAGTCCTCCAAACTGAATGAGTGTGGCAGATTTAACCTCACTGCCCAGTCCACCAGACCTTAATTATCTTTAAAAATGCTTTTCTATATCTCACTATCTGGACATGTCTCCCTATCTCCACTTTGAGCTCCTTGATCTTTCATCTACAGGACGAGATCAAATTTAGTCTGCCAAGGATACAGCCTTTCAAAACCACATTTTTTATCTTCTGTGTTCTTAAAAGTATATTCATACTGCAGGGATCAGTTTGGAAGGTCCTAGACTTTTTGTTTCTCAGATCTGTTGCTGTGTAAAATAGCTCTTATTTAAATTTTTTCCGTGCTAAAGTATATGGTCTGTGCTTAAACTATTGTGATGCTAACCCATTATCATATATTCTGTTGTCTTACAGAGTATGCAGCAAAGTATTCTGTTCTTCTGAGGACATTTTACTATTTTTATGAGAAATGCTGAAGGTCTGAATTTAGTTGCAAAGGTCACTAATTCACAGATTGCAAAATTGTTAAGTCTAGTAACAGTAGGGAAAGTGTGCTGTTCTGTGTGTGTAAATGTCAAGTCAGCTGCTGTTGGGATAAAAAGCATGAACATAACCAAAGATCTCTGCATGGATATAAAAGAAACAAATAAGAAGATATTTATTGTGATTTCTGCACTAAGGAACAAGAATAAGTATGAAGCGCTAATTTCAATGGCTAGACAGTATCATCCTTGGGCCAGTTCTCTTCAGCATCTTCAGTAGCAACCTGGGCACAGGACTTGAAGGAATAATGAGTAAGTTTGCCAAAGACACCAAATTGTGAGGAGCTGTCAACTAACTCCCTTGAGGGCAGAGAGGCCCTGCAGAGAGACCTTGACAAATAAAAGAGATGGGCAATCACCAAACATATGAAGTTTTACAAGGGCAAGTGCCAGATTCTGCACCTGGGACAGAGCAATCCTGGTTGTGTACATAGACTAGGGAGCAAGAGGCTGGAGAAAAGCACTGCAGAAAGGGACCTGGGGTCCTTGTCAATGGCAAGTTGAAGATGAGTCAGCAGTGCCGTGACAGCCAGGAGAGCCAGCCATGTCCTGGGGTTCACCAGGCACATCATTGCCAGCCAGGCAAGGGAGGGGATGGTCCTGCCCCGTTCTCCACTGGGGCAGCAAGTGCTGGGGCAGTTTTGGGAGCTATTAGAGAGCATCCAGATGAGGGCTACAAGGACAGGACTCGAGGAAATGGCATGAAGCTGAGTCAGGGGACATTCAGGTTGGATATCAGGAAGAAGTTTTTCATCCAGAGGATGGCTGGGCACCAGAAGAGGCTCCCCAGGGAAGTGGTCACAACATCAAGTCTGTCTGAGTTTGAGAAGCATTTGGACAATGCTCTCAGGGACATGCTGTGATTCTTGAGGATGGTCCGGTGCAGGGCCAGGATTTGGACTCAATGATCCTGATGGGCCCCGTCCAACTCAGCTGATTCTATGATTCTATCCTGGTCACTAAAGGTATATTGCTTGGTCTCACCAGATTTTGATCTGCTGTTGTTGGTTAGAATTTGTTTACTAGTGACATTCTGTAGCATATACTGGGTAATGATGTTTATCACAAAAGACAAAGTGCCTTTTCTCAACAGAAAATTGAACATACACTCTATAATCCTGAAAAAATCTTTTCCTTGAAACAACACTGTTTTATGCCAGGTATTCCTTCCAGACCTTAAGGAGAAAGAAGGCAAAATGATGGGTCATATTGCAATGAAGTATTGTAGATTTTCCAGTTCATTAGACCTATATTTACACTTCCACTATCCTTTTATAAAAAATCATGGTTTTGTATAGCATGTAATTTTCTAGCAAGACACATTTTTGTAGCTGAGCCCATCAGTCTCTGTGAAAATATATTTTAAAAAGCACACGACATATAAGTAGGCAGTGACAAGTGGAGGAAAAAAGTATGAGAAGCAGCTCTCTACGATACTAAGGTGAGACAAGAAGGAGGAGGAGGTGCTCCAGTTGACAGAGCAGAGGATCTTCTGCAGTCCCTGGAGGACATCATAGTGAAGCCAGTTGTCTCCCTGCAGCCCTTGGAGAACCATGGAGAAACAGCTACCTACACTGCAGCCCATGGAGGACTCCATGCCACAGCAGCTGGATGTGCCTTGAAGGAAGCTGCAGCTTGTGGAGGGAGGACCAGAAAGCCATCCTTGACCTTTACCACATAATGGAAGAGTATGTGCAAATGTCAAAGAGCTGATCTGACCTACTCTTTCTAGTTATTGTCATAGGTAAGTAAAAAGACAATATAGGAATTAGAAGCCTAAATGCTTTAGCTTGAGGCTTCCATTCTCCCTGCCCCCCCCCTTCAAAATTTAGTTTTATATGAAATAAAATTCAATATAAAGTTCTTAAGGCTTGGTGTTCAGGTATTATAGAAAATAGGAAGTGCAAATAACTCTTGTCATTGTACTTTTTTTCTTTTCACAGAAGTAAAAAAATAAAATTACTGTTTGCTAAGGATTTATGGAAATCAGTTGGTAGAGGTGGTGAGAATGAAGAGTATAATTAATCTGAAATGAGATTATCATTTAGGTATCTCAGTTGTGTACAAGTTCTTTGCCAGGAACTCTAGACTTTTAAACAGACTTGGGACACAGTAGTTATCTCTGGCAATATTTTAGTGTGTATAGTACATTCATCTTTAAATAGCTCTATCTGTTTTATAGTTATGACTTATATTTTAAATTTTATTTGAAAATAAATATTTGTGATTCAGATCATTTACAGTTCTGAAGCATTCCAGTTTTTGACAGTTTTTGCTGTCTCCTGAGGGCAGGAAAATAGTCTTTGTAACAATACTGAAACAAACTAGTTGGAAGAAATATTTTTCTTCATTTTTTTCTGTCTATTCTAACAGGCACAGCTATGAGTCTAACCACTGCTATGAGTCTGAGCTGCCTTGCCATGGATGGCAAACTTGTAGTGGCTGGCAGTTTATTTGCACACATTCCTGATCCTGGTTGTTAACTGTTGTGCAGAAGGATCTGTAAACTATTTTCACAGAAGGACACTCCTGAATTGCTTCACTTGTTTCTGAACCAGAGAACTAAGCTAGCACTGCATTTCTGAGATCTCGCTGTGCTAGCCCCCAAACTCATTTCCTTAAAATGAATTTTACTTTAAACCAAAGCTCTTCATTACTTCATTATATAATCCTGTTGTTCTTAATGTTCAGGATATTGTTTTATAACCACAATAATATATTCCAGTAAGCAAATATAACATCTGTCTTAAGTAGTATACATCACTTGGCTTTGTTTCATGGATCATAACATATGCAAGAAATGTAATTAACAATAAATGTACAGGGTGGGGTAACTGGCCACAGGTTTAGGATTCTTTCTCCAATTAATTTTGCTTTGAAATTTAGCTCTTGTCATTTCAAGTGTTCCTTTATTAAAGCAATCAGCCTGTACCACAATGAAGAACAATAAACAGTGGCTGACCATCACACATCAGTTCTAATAAAAATACTGGTCCAAGCCCCAGAGTAGCACAGGGGACTTGTAATAAAGCCACAGTTCTGCAGGCATCTTCTCAGCCTGGAGAACAGCAGACTGGGGAGATGTTATAGCAGCCCTTCAGTATGTGAAGGCAGCCTAGTAGAAAGAGGGAGATGGGCTTTACACAAGAGCATGTAGTGATAGGAAAAGTGTTAATGGCTTTAAAACCTGAAGAGTATATGTTTAGTTTGGATATTAGAAAGAAATTCTTTACCATGAGGGTTGTGAGACACTGGAAGATGTTATGGATGACCCATTCCTGGAAGTATTCAAGGCCAGGCTGGACAGGGCTTTTGAGCTTAACCCAGCCTAGTGGAAGCGTCCCTGCCAGTTGGCAGGGGGCTTTCATTTAGGTGAGCTTTAAGGTCCCTTCCAACCTAAACCATTCTGTTATTCTATGATAATATTCATACCGTGCAGTAGCAGTAAGTAGTTTAAGATAGAAATAATATCAGACAGTATTGATTCTGAGAAATCGCAGTCCAATGAGTTTAACTGTTTCGGTTTTACATATATGGTCAAAATAGCTGTATTATTTCTAGTAACAGGCCTGGCACTTAAATATTGTACATACAAGAGTTTTGTAATTTTTAAGGGTACTGTCTCTTGGGAGTGTCTTGTCTTTTTTCTTTTCTTTTCTTTTCTTTTTTCTTTTCTTTTCTTTTCTTTTCTTTTCTTTTCTTTTCTTTTCTTTTCTTTTCTTTTCTTTTCTTTTTTCTTTTCTTTCTTTCTTGAGTTGTCTTTTCTGGTCTTTTTCTTTTCTCATCTTTTCTCACCTTTTCTTGTCTTTTCTTTCTTCTTTGATATTAATTTGCATACCATTAAGTAGTTACAGTTAATGACTCTTCCCTAAATATCATTTTTAAGTATAAAAATGGATAAATAACAAAATTGTGAAGATAGAGCATTTCACAGTGATTGTAAAGTCAGAATTAGAGTTAGATACTGAAAAATCAAAAATACAAAACTAAAATTATGGAATAGATGGTTTTAAGGGATTTTATCTGTATTTCTGTGATGCAGATTATGACTTCAATTTTAATGGAACATATCTTCTGAGAATACATATTAAAAGTTACTACTTTAGATAATGAAAATATTTCCAAAATAAGGAAATTAATTTATGCAGATGAAAATATAATATTCAAAATATTCAACATCCAGTACAAAAGACTACTATTATACATTAAGCTTCATGGAGATTTCTAATCTCACAGAAGCATAGGAAGGTTTTTCAGCAGATTAGAAAATCTCTAAAAACAATTTATCTTTGAAAAAAGATAAATAAAGACCAGAAAATGGAACACATCCACACTTACTATATGTTGGTTACTAAATATTAGGTCTGTTGAGTGGATGAGTACACTTCCTGTTCACACACACATATTCCTTCCCTCTTCAAACAGTTGTGTGATTTTGGGTCTCAAAGAAGGGACTGTTTTTTCTGTTCAGTATGTTTTGGTTCTCAGAGTCAAGGGGTATTCTTCCTGGATGTGAAGTTCATAAAATTAATAAAATATTTTGTAAAAATTGTTACACCTTCATGTGAACCATTTGGGCTGCTTACATACAATTCTTTTTCTAAATATTATGGCAATTAAAGAATAATTATGTCAACAACAGATCATCTTTTGCAGAAAGACATCCATGGCATGTTATTACACACAATGGCATGCATTTTTTATTAAATGACTTTTTTTTCCAAGAAATCTCTCTACATTTAATTTTTCCAATTATTGAACTCTGGATTCATTAAAATATGAAAAAACTCTCATTAAAACCAACACCTTGCTTTCCAAACATCAGCTACCACAAATATATTTGGTTTCTGTCTAGATAATACCAATCTGTATAGGTAAATTTTAGGTATAACCTTGAAAATAGATTTTCTTTTATCAGTTTATATTTTTACAAATATCATTCTTCTACAAACATTGTTAAATTTAATATAATAATAATTGTTTCTAGACATTTTGACAGCTAATAAGATAAGAAATCTACTATGGAAACTTGCCTAAGCTCATTTCCTTTACAAGACCCTTGTGAGATGTGGAATGTAGCCAACAAAATGGTGAGAAACCCATTCTGAAATTACCAACTGAATAACTTGATTTGATGAACTTAGAAAATTCTTAAGTGTTATTAGCAAAAACACAGTTTGAGCAAACAGAGTTCAAATTAAGAAAGAACAGGTTTGTTCATTTGTTGGATTTCTGGAGGTCGATATTGGAAGCATATCGCTACAAATACAGTGAAAGAAATATATATTGATTCCTCAGCCCCATAAAAATGTCCAGTAGAGGCTTTGTTTGTAAGAGGTATGCAATAAATACACACTTAATTAAATTACAGACACATACTTTTGAATGGACAAATCATAAATTTACCCTCTTGAAAATCAATACATCAATCATTATAGAAATAATATGAGCAATAAATGAAATTGCAAGCTGGTTTTAATTAAAAGGTAATAGTGCAAATATGTCATGTATATTTTTTCAAGATCATATTGCAGTGCTTCTGCCGACTATAAATACTACCAGAAAAGCTGAAAATAAATACCTTTCATGGCACTTAGTTTAACTACAGCAGTTTTCACAGGAAGCACTTAAATAACCAGCAGTACATTAAAGTTCCTATCAGGCCTTCTGGATTAGTACTTGCAATTTACTAAAATGTATGGACCATGGTATAATTTAAAGTAATTTGGTATGAAAATATATGCTGAGCATATATGGTACCCTGTCCTTAATTCCTATCTTGCAAAATAAAAAAGTAGCCATTATTATAAATATGCAAATTAAAGCATATGGAACATCCATGCAAATAATGCACTATAAATTCAGGTAGAAATTATGATCTGTTGAAAAGCTGATCAGTGAAGAGAATGGAGCAGATGCTGGGCTGCATCACATCACTACAATTGTTTGTCTTCATCTGGCACAAACCTATTGAGCTGGAAGATTCATTTTAACTTTAGTTTAAGTAGTGACTAAGAGCACATACATTTAAATAACCTTCTCCAGGTCTTTTCATGTCTTCTATTTTCTTTATGAATAGGGAGAGCTTATGCTACAGACTGCAGAGGCACTAAGTAGTGACTAAAGGAACTTGCCTATCAACTGCTTTAAGGTAAGTGGTTTTCCCGCCATCCTTCTTTTCTTTTCCTTTGGAAAATCTAGAAAGATTTCACTAGAAACAGTAAGGTCATCATCTATCACAATATCCAATACATCCAATGAATGATGTAGAATAAATATTGTTCTCCATAATGTCCTTATTTTACCCTTTCAAAAACTTGACTTTCAGTGGGAAAATTTGGTTATTTAATCTTGGATGTTTAGACTCAGTGAAAATTAAGTTCTCCACTTTTCAAAGGTAAATTGTTAGGAATTGTTGTGAGAATTGCTTCTTCAGCAATATGTTTTGAAAGTTATTGCCAAAAGGTAGTAGTGAAATTTGGAGTGTTGGAAAAATCTGAAATAAATTTAAAAAAACCTCACCTGATTTGTAGAATAATGTACAGACACATATACATAAATAAATGAGTGTTTTATTCCTGTAACCAAACCATCCTGCACAATTTCAGTTGCTTAAAACCATAGAAATATTACAAGTAGTATTTTCAATTACAATGGAAGAAAGCACTGCTATTTACTTAGTACAGAAAATCATATTAGAAAAAATATTCAGGCCAAAATATTTTCAGTAGCAATATGGTTTCAAATAGACTTGGATACTTTCTACTCCTTAAACTGCCAAGGGCTACCCTTACATTGTGGAAGAGAAGTGAAAAAGTGTTAACTGAATAAAATGTTTCATTTGATTGTTTGTTTGTGAGATTGAGTTTTTATTTTTTTAATTTATTTTGTTTTGTTCTAATTTGTTCCTAACACAAGACTTATTTATTATTTGTAATGTTAATTAATCCTATCAGGAGATATTTAGGTTTTGATTTTGGAAATATATAAAATTTACAACAGTTTTTATAGAAGTAAGTGGCTGGAATGCAACACAAAACAACTATCTGGAAACACATTTTTAATGTCATGTTTTTCAAAAACAAACTAATTCACAAAAGGCATGTTTCAACCTTGAAATACAGGTACCATTTACTAGCTGGGCATTTTTGTTTCCATAGCTCTAAATATGATTTGATTTGGTGGAAACCCTAGTAAAGAGAAAGGTGTTTCAGAATCTTTGGTTTCCATAGGACACTATCATCTAGAATACTAGTGAAAAACTCACTGAAATTAAAATTCTCACCTTTTTCAGATGTGACCAAGTAATCATTGTACCTCTTTATTCCTAGATACTTGAGACTAACCATTTATTTACAGCAGAATTCCTTACATTGCTTTTTAAATGTGGCATTTTTTTCTAAATACTTTGACTTTTCTGAAGAATAGTGGAAACCAAAGTCTATAGCAGTCAGTATCAGAGCATTACAAATTAATTCACCAGGAAAAAGAACCAGATAGCAGATGAGGAGATGCACTTATTTTTTCAAGTCTAGATTTTAATAGTGGGATAACTGCCCTTGGAGCAAGATGGCAGAAATAGACATACAAGCAGGTTGCTCTGAAAAGTCTGGATGAGAAGCTCTGGTTTGATAAAGTGCAAGTGTGTTCTGGGATTCTGGAAATAAAACAAATGGTTTTGATTGATGACGGGAGAAATAGTGGAGAAGTATAATGGGAATACTCTTATTTAGTGGGCTTGTCTTCTATAGACAACACCACAATTGTTTTATAATATTGTACAAATGACAGAGCAGTCAATTAGACCATTTCTGGAAATTTTTGCCAGTGTTCCAAACAAAAAAGCTTATGCAAATATTAGCAAAAAACCCCACCTGTTTATCCAAAAAGCATTAAATTATAGATTGTAAAGGCAATTAAAAATGCAAAAATTGCCAATGGAAAGCTAATGGGTGGCTAAACATGTATCCGCAGGGTACATGTCTCTAAAGAAATACTCTGATACTAAAATACATTAATTCTTTATATCATAATCTTATCCTCCTTCGTATTTTAAATGTGAATTAAAAAACATAATTAAGGACTCTATACATATATGTCAGATTCATCTTATGTATAAAGCAAATATTTTTTCACTGGTTTTCTTTAAGTTCTGCTGACTGCATTACACATTAATTTACATGCTTTTTTGCTTCTTTCTGCTATCAATACTGTGCAACTCATGCCATCTACAAAGTATGATTTCTCTCACCTAAGTAAATATATTTAATCTTTAGGGTCCCTTTATATTAAATTGACAGAAAAGTAATTAATTTGTTCCACCTAACATTGATTCTTTTGGTAAAGGTCACCTTGAGAAAACTTTTTTCTGCTAGGATTCAACTCAAGGATTGAAATAATTGAGAAGACTGGTAGGCACTGGAGCATGGAGAGCCCTTCAGCCTCTGTGGATATATATTACAAAATAAAATTATCAACTCTCTAAACTCTATTGACTGTACTGAACAGAATTCTGACTATAATCTGTTCACATGTAGATATCCCTTTTAAAGATATATGGTAAGATGAATCTCACCTCCTGTTCTGTGCAGGTATTTGTATTTCTATTGACTATTTAGGAAACCTAGATGAATTTCAGATGTCTAAAGTTAGGTGAAGCCTAAAGTTAGGTGAAGCCCACTCTCAACACCTAGAAACTCCTCCCTATAAACTGCAAAACCCACAATGCTGCAGTTCTGTAAAATTTGCCAAAGCAATGACTATAGCATTAACTGAGGTTGCAAAATACCTGCACACAGACATTTTTCAAGATATTCACAAGATATTCTTTACATAGGAAGATTTGAAGACACATCTTTTATCTCTTTGCTGAATAAAACCCCCAAAATATATTACATTTTTGAATTTAGCACTATTTCTATTACAATTATTTAACTTTGCATGGCTTAATTAAAAATCATCCAATTCAGAGAAAGATTGGTAAACCCAGATGGGAAAGAAAATCAGAAACTGGTTACTCAGAGTGTGAGTAGGAAGACAGGGAAAGATTTAAAAGAGTAAGGAAACTAAACAGAAGCAGTGACAATGAGAGACATCCTGCAAGTTTCCTGCAGAGATTATGTATTATTTAATCAGTGACAAAATTATAAGAGCCTGCACATTTGATGTCTCACCACAGGAACACAATAGGCATTGTGCATACTCATAATTGCCAAAGTAACATGGCAAAGAGAAGGAAATACACAGAATAATATAACTGAGTAATAAGACTTTTTCAATTATTGAAATTCAGGTGGTGAATTATTCAAATAACAATTTTTATATTGTAAAGCAGCAGATATAGACAAATCTGGTAAACTGCATATATGTATCACTTGAACTCAGAAAATGATTCACAGAAAACTGCAGATTCTAGTTTTGATCAAAAGTTCCTGAATGTCAAATAAGAAAGTATAAAAATGCAAATCAGAACATTTGGGTAAGGTACCAGGATCCAGGGATCAAGAAATTTGTCAAGGCTGAAAAAGCACAGCTGAATCCTCACAAGCTCAGCCTGTGCTAACAAATTAACAGTGAATCAGAGTTTTGTCTATTACTAAGGGCAACTCTGTGGAAAAACCCTGCATTCATACCATTAAACTATTAAACTCCCTTATGCTTCAGGACATCATGAATACATCCACAGTGCCTTTTGGGGGTCATCCATAGTCAGTGCTAATTCCCCAAATGTCCTAAGAAACACTTTAGGAGACTGTAACTGGCACAAGCTTTTCAGGGATCATTCCTACAGACTAACAGAATATGAAATACTGTCCAGGAGCATTTCCAGGAGCTTTAATATATAGATGCAACCCAAGGCTTCACTACTGATGTTGTTTACCATTCCATTTACTTGTCAACTCTTTACTTCAAGCTTAGGCAGCTTTCACAACTGTGCATTCAATAAACCTCTCTATCTAGTCATTCTGTGATTTCTCAGTCTGATGCCCTGGAATATTAAGTGTGTATCTTGCTCTCATTAATAGCTTTCCTTCTGGCATGCTGCTTCCCTGTACACTCGGGTGTACTAATTGGAAACCACTTCCTATCTGTTACACCAGTTTGTAATCCCAGGCTTACTTGTGAGGTGTGAAGACTAAGGTATGGCTCAAGAAGGCTTCATTAGAAATGCCTGATAGTCCACTATATGATTTTCATTTTAAGTTGCTTAGCAACCTTTCTCTGGTATCAATCCCTGCATACAGATTGGCAAAAGGCTCTACAAAGGAAAGGCAGATAATCAAGGAAAGGGAGAGATATATGAAAGAAAAATCTGCATTTATTAAACTTATTTTTGTGAATTAATTCATGCCTGTTTATTTTTTCACTGATTATTAGTAGAAGAGCAAAGATGTCATTGTAATCTGTGCCCCTCTACAGTTTAAGATGATGCCAGGAATTAATGGATTAAAAAAAACAAAAAACCAACACAGAAAAAGAAAAAGAAAAGGATTTGTGTCATGACAGTTGTAGACTGAAGGATCTAAATGCAAAAATCCATCCACTCTTCCCTCGAACTTCCTAGTGGGCTATTTAGATATTACTTTATGCTTTTTAGAAAGGAAATTCTTGAGAGTTAATAATGGGCACATTTTTAATTCTTTCCAGCTTTTTTTTCAAATTGGTACAAGTTCTATAAATGAAAAGCTGTGGAGTTCTGGAAACTGGAACTGCTCTACAACACAGACTGTTATTTACCATTGGCTTGAAATTAAAGACACTTTTGACTTGTTTTAATTTTCATAATTATATCAAAGGCTGAATTTGTGGAAAATCTCGCATCATTATCATATTATGCATATATATCAGGATATAGATACTGTACTGTGACATAGAATAATATCAAAATTATCTTTTTATGGTTATGTCTACTTAGATCTGGAGTCCAGCAACAGAACCAACAGAAGTAACATACCCAAAACAGTGCAAAATCAGCTGCTTCCAAATGAAGGCCAAATGTTGTACCTCCCTTTGACTACCTTTTGATGAAGGCCATGTGTACTTCCCTTACGTATTCAGCTAGAGCCCTGAAACTTTGAAGTACAGTTTTATACAGGCATGGGAATGGATCCTTGAATGAACAGTTATAAAGCACAAAGAGCTCCCATCCAGCTTCAAGCACTTCCCTCTCAGTACGTGACTCCCATGGTTCTTATCTCAGATATCCCTTTGGTGTACTCACTAATAGTGTAAGGAAATTTAATTTGAAAATTTCTCCTCTTTTTTATATTGTACAAGATTGAATTTGGCAACTGAAGGCAGTGATCAGAAAAAGACACAATACCATTCAACTCTCAAACTCCAAAAATTTAGACTCATGGTGCGGAAAGGATTGTAAGCAGGATAAAAACTATAGAAGTATTAAATCTCTCATAAAGCCTTTTTTTTCTATTCCCTAGGTATTCCACATGTCAGAGGGATATGGACTCAATTCCTCATAGCTACTGAAAAAAAAGACATAAATTGGGATTTACCTCAGTAACATTTTGATTTCTTAGTCTCGTGTCTGAGCCTCTGACATCTACTTCCCTGTCTATTTAAATACACCTGTACCTTTTGTTACTATATATTTTGACTCGTTTTGTTGCAAGAGAAAGTGAACTCATGTAAACTTGGGCTGAAGATGAAGGACTTATGATGCTGACCACCTGAAGCAAACACTTCCTGCTTAGGGTAGATTAAATCATTACAGGCTTCTTGAGGCTTTTGGGCAGCCATCCACAGTGATGTGCCACTGGGAGCTTGGTCCATATTACTGATTATGCATGGAACTTGAGCAGTTTAGCTGGTCACATGAATGCTGACACACCTACAGAAAAGATCAGGCATGGCTGTCAGGTCTGTGAAGAGACTGTGTTACTGTAGAAATCTGTCAGTAATGAATTCTTGCAGTAAGTATTGCATGCAGTACTTCTGACTCCTAAATCCTTATCCAGCACACAATGTGATGACAATGAAGGAAGAGGACACTGTGTCTGTATATCCTCCCAGGCCCACTCAGAACATCCTTTATATGTTTTCCTTTGACAATCCCATCTATTCCTACTTAGCCCCCCTCCTCCAGTCTGTGTCTTATAAGTCTTCCACCTTACAGGGCAAAGTGGGAAAACACTACCATCCTACATTCTAGTCAGTGAGGGAGCAATCTTCAGCTGCCAGCATCTGTGTGCTCTTAGAGCAAGAAGCTAAATCATCAGCCACACTGCACTATAGATAGCAACTGTAATATTTATTGGCTGAGCATATGTGATATCTGCATGATCCACCTAATTGGTTTTTGCTGTGACAGATGGGAACCATGGTGTCCAGGTGTGCTGGGTTTTGCAAACTTTCTGCTTCTGTAAGACTAGAAGTTGTGACTCTTCTCTCAGAATTTTCTTGGAGAGATGACAGCATTTTGTCCATGAAAACTGAATCTTCTACTTTCTAGGTAGTTCATCTGGGGTTAGGGGAAAGAGGTCTTGCTAGCAGAGAAGGAAAAATAAACCTCCAAAGTTTGTGGGTTTTGCAAAGCAGGGTAATGTTGGATTTGAAGAAGGAGCAAGACTGAGCAGAAATGTGGAGGGAATGAATAGGAATAGGAGGTTTTAGTGTGATGCCCTACAGCACTTTCCCTTCATGGTGTTGTATTGTCATCTTGATAAAGCTGAGTCACCTGAATGACTCCAGCTGAAGGCTGTCTATCCATAATATCTTCCATTGTGTAAATAGGGAAGTAGGATGTCTGCCTGTGGGCAGCCATCTCATGATTAAATGCAGTTTTGAAAACACACTAGCCTAAACTGACATCTCTATTTTTAGGCAACTGAATCACATCCCAACAGGAACTAATGCGGAAGTACGAGTGGTCATTGTGAACCAAAGGATCTCCCTGCAATCTCTCTCAAATTTCCTACAATGAATATGAGAATACTACTTTACAGAATTACAAAAATATTACAAAAATTATGGTGAAAAAATAACCCAGAAAATCATCATTATGAGTTTAACAATTAGCAACTGAGAGGAACTACAAAGTCTCTGAGTCCTACTTAAGTATTGCATGTAAGAAATGTTATAAGGTGATGTCAATTAATGCATTATAGATGCTGTACAGCCATCACATCTCTTATTATCACATTTTCATTTGCTGCATTTGGCTAGAGTCTGAAACACTGACATTTAAAACTAATCTGTTGGGAGAAGTGCTTCTAAGTCTAAAATTAAAATTGTGTATATATGTTTCAGGAGTTCAGTTGGGAAGTAAGATATTGTCTAGCATCTAAATATGTAATTAAACAAAGGCTCCTTAATTATACTATGCTCATTAACTCATACCTATAATAAATGCCCATCTTTAAATATTTATATGATTGAATTCATGTTGTTGAATAATGTACTTCAAATGATTTCTGTTTAAAACAAAACCGTTACTGTGCATATTGCCATTGTAAATGCAGTGAGGTGGTAATAACTCAATGTATTGCAGGGCTTAGGGTTTTTTTTTAAGATGGACAACTACAAATTATATTAGTGTAATTTTATGTCAAGTTTTATATTAATGAGGATGACCAAAAATGCCCTGCAATAGGGAACCATGAGATTTATTTGAAGGGACTGTTTTCAATAGAATGTTATTTCAGCTTCTGGTTAAAGCAAGCCTTGTCCTTGCAGACTTGGAAAACTCAAGGCAGGTAGGTGTTTCTCCTGTCTTATTTTTCAGTATATCCAATATTGTTTTCAGCTACTGTGAGGAGATATATTCAGTTATGTATATGTGATATAGTCAGATGATAACAGTTAAGCTGTTATCATTCTGCTATTCTCATGTCCACTGCATCAGCAGAAGACTTCATGTATTAGTTTCTCTCTTGTTTGTGAACAGGTATGAAATATAATTTCCAAGTTAGACTCAAATTTGTTCTTAATCTATAATTGCTGTATAAGAGGGTATGAGTTCTGAGCTTTTGTGCACACCCAATGCACTTAAGTCATTAATTTTTGGGGTGGTCCAGAAATTCCCTGTGAAGCTATCTGCATAGTTGAGATAATGGACTGACTGGAGAAAAGTTTATTGACTGAAATCTTAGTCATCTTCCCAACAAAGCCTATGACTAATTTGCAGAGGACCTCTCCAGGTTAGAATTTCAAACTCTCCCTATGATTCTCCCAGGTGAAATATTTCGTCCGTACCAGTCTTTATGTGCAGAGTATTGACTAACATCTTGGGTTAAAAACCTGACCTTTTCAGAAACCCCAAATGGTTCCTGTGCAGAACTGACCAAACTCTGAGTAAAGGAGACCCTTGTAAACAGTCACTATAAAGTGTTCGTGGAGATACAGAAATGGTCACATGTGAATCTGTTGTGCATACCGAGGATAAGCAGGAGATGTTTCGCATGTGGTTTAAGTAATGGATCGTACACATCCTGGTCGTGTCATGCATGTCAGGGAGCAGCAAAGAGCAGGGCTGCCCCCTGAGCTGAGCTGGAGCTCTGGGTGACCCTGGCATAGGCTGTGGGCAGTCATGGACAGGGCCAGTCCCATAGAACCTGATCTATGCAAGCAGAGCAGGGGTGGATGCTTTGCTGGAGGATGCAGGTGATGCTGCTGGGCCATGTAATGCATGGCCATCTTCTTTCAGATTCCCCATGTAGTGTTGCTCAATGCAAGGATCTCAATACTCAGTCTTTTTTCTTTTTTCTTTTTTTCTTTTTTCTTTTTTCATTTTCTTCCTTTTCTTTTGTTTGTTTCTTTCCTTTTTCTCTCTCTCTCTCTTTTTTACTTTTTCCCCTCTTTCTTCTTACTCCTTTTCTGTGGAACACTTAAGCTCTGCTGGAAAAGCTGTTCTCTGATAATGTACACGATCAGAGTCAGCACTGGGTACTAAGGAAAAATCACTGGAGAAAGCCTGGCATGCAGTCAGTAAGATGCTAACTAGATCTAGGTATAACCCCCAAATTTCTCTTCTGTTTGAGACAGTATATTTTTACAGGTCCACTTCTAGGTAAAAAACAAAAAAATCTTACATGAGTAGCTTAAGGTACTTTTGTCCTTTCTTCTGCTTAGGTTTATTTGTTGTTAACTGACATAATTATTTCTTTGTTTTTGCTGATTATGTTTTATAGTGAACATTCAATTCTTTTTTTCCTTATTTTTACCATTCTTTCTGAGAATGAGGGACTTATTTTTTTTAGCCTTCTATTTTATTTTTTACTAGACAATTTTCTTCTATCTTATGATTTAAAAAATGAAGTTATTTTTAATGTAAATTCTGTGAAGTATTAAGTAAGCAAATAAAGTATCCCATGTGTGTCTGACACATGAAAAAAGTTATTTCAACTTTTGAAACATAAATTGTTGGTAATAGAACTAATGATATCTGTAATTCATATTCTGAAATAAGTACACTGAGATGAGCTTGTTACAGTCAATATTTTAGGGTAAGACTTCAATAATATATAAATTATCTGAGTTTACTGGTGTGCTGTATTACTAGGCCTGTTATAAATCTGTGCAAACAAAGCCCACACGGAAATAGAAAACCAAATAGTAATCATGTAGCACAGCCAAATTTCCTCCCAAACATTTCTGGCAAACTTGCATGCTGGTATCAAATACCAGAATGTGTATTGCCTTCCTAGTCTATTGATTTTTTTGATCCCCTTTATTTTAGTCCATAGAGTAAGAATAGAATTGAACTTCTGAAATAATAGATTTAACTAACACAAACTCTATGTTTGTTATGATGTAACCCTATCCTTCAGGAGAAATTTCGTATTTATATCTCAGTGATTAGCAGACTTGTTTCACCATTCAGATAAAAAATACAAGCAAAATACAAAGCTAAGCTTCATTTTGTCTGTTTTGGGTTGTTTTGGTTTTTTGTTTGTGCTTTAGATGTTTGGAGTGGTTGATTTCCACTTTATCTTGGTCTTTTCTTTCTGTCAGTGAAACAAAGCATAGCGCTTTTATCAGCAATAAATGGTTACTTTCAGTTGTCTTTAGGTATGTAAGCAGAGATCTGTACTTAGAATCACAGAATTCTTTAGGTGGAAAAGCTCTTTAAGATCAAAGTCCAACCACTTACAGCACTGCTAAGTCCACTAAATCATGTCCCTAAGCACCACAGCTACACATCTTTTACATACCTCCAGGGCTGGTGACCCAACTGCTTCCCTGGGCATCCTGTTTCAATGTTTCACAATATGTTTGATGAAGAGATATTTCCTAATATCCAATTTGAATTTCCCCTAGTGCAACTTGAGATTATTTCATCTTGTTATCCCTTGCTAATTGGGCGAAAAGACTGATCCCCACCTCACTGGATTCTCCTTTTAGATAGCTGGAGAGGGCAATAAGGTGTCCCTGTACCTCCCTCTCTCCAGGCAAAACAACTGCAGTTCCCTTGGATGCTCCTCATTTTGCTCCAGCCACTTCCCCAGCTCCATCGTCCTCCTCTGGACTTGCTTTGGACTTGCACTTGCTTTGCCTTTCTTGTAGTGAGGGGCTCTTATAGATGGAGTGATACACTTCACTCATAAGAGCAAAGCAACAATTTACTTTATTGATATAAAACAGCGAGTTGAACAACTTTAATGGTAAATGAGACAGAAGTTTAACAAGATTTGATGACCAGGTACACTTGATTATTTACTATATAGGGTCAGATAAAACTATCAACAAGACCCTCTCATTAAGTCATGAGGTTTTGGAAGGAACCCCCTGCTTTTTAAATTCCCTCTCTGGGAGGGACCGAGGTATGGCTGCATCCAGTACCTGCCCCTAACTTGTTCAATGGCTTATGTCTACAGGATTAGATGTGCAAAATCATTTCTTTATAGAACTCAGCTGAGATTTCAAAGTTTAGCATGCTGTTAATCTCTTACCAAGGATCTGCTGTGGAATCTCTCAGCCTCAAGGAATAAACTTGAGAGGCATCACTGCTAAAGGGGAGATCCTGGTGTGTAGCCCATGGTTGTGTGGGAAAGCTCAAAGGGCCCTGAGCTGTCCACTATTTATAGTGTAATTATGGACCTATAGTCATATCTGCATACCAGCAAGAGGTGTGGGTCACTGTCTCCAGACAGACCTTGGCTACCCCATTGCTCTTGGTCACCTTGTCATAGAAGGAGATCACGTTGGTCAGGCAGGAGCTGCCTTTCATAAACCTGTGCTACCTTGCTGTGATCCACTGGTTGTCCGGTACGTGCCATGTGAAGGCTCTCAAGATGATCTTTTTACACTGAAACAATAAAACAGACCAATTCTTGTCTCAGCAATTCTGCTATTAAATGAAAGTTCAAATTTAGATGTTAACTTTATTCATAGTCATTTTATACCCATTTTTTCTTGCACCAACATTTATCCCACAGCTCTAATAACTCTTATTTTTATGCTCTACATTTTACTACTGTCTTTTCGAGCTTCTTTTCACCTGTTTTAACAGTGCTAGTAGCTCTTGTAGCTGCTACTCCTAAACATAACTTTTATAGTCTCCTAATCAGTCAAGTCATCTTTCTCTGGGCACAAGTATACATTGGGAGAAGAGTGGCTAGAAAGCAGCCATGTATAAAGGGAACTGGGGGGCCAATTGACAGCAGGCTCAATAAGATCCAGCAGTATGCCCTGACAGCCAAGATGACAAAATGCATCCTGGGGTGCATCAGGCAAAGCATAACCAGCCAGTCAAAAGAGGCGATTATCCATCATACTGTATTCAGCATTGGTGCGGCCTCACCTGGAGTGCTGAGTGCAGTTCTGGGCCACACAGTGTTAAGGTAGCCCAGTGCATCCAGAGGAGTTGGAAGGAATGTCCTCTGAGGAGCAGCTGAGGACTTCGTGTTTGTATAGTTCAGAGGAAACGTGGCTGAGGGGTGACCTCATTGCTCTATACAGCCCTGGGTAGGGGGAGAGGGAGGTGCTGAGCTGTTCTCCTCGGTATCTAGTGATAGGAAGCATTTCTTTACCAAGAGGGTGGTCAAACACTGGGACAGGCTTCCTAGAAAGGTGGTCAATGCCCCAAGAGTGTCAGTGTTTAAGCATTTGAACAATGCCCTTAATAACCTTTGTTCAGTATTAGTAGTCAGAGAGCTGGACTGGATGACTGTTGTAGAGACCTTTCAACTGAAATAGGATATTCTGTTCTATTCTGTTTTCTAAACCTTTATAAAGTAATTCTGGTATCTACTGGGAGTAGCAGGGCACTTTTGAAACTTTCCCTTCATTTTTTCCACTTCTGTATTAATTTGGCAGAATACAGTCATGGTCACAGAAGCAATATTCTACTGATAAGCTTTCAGTTAATCCAGCAGAAACTCACTCTATACACATGACCCCACTAAATTTTGTCCCATTTATATTACTGTATTTTGGAAGTTCACCTCATTATTCTCTTATATAACATTCAGGTCTTGTTATGTATTAATGATGTCTCCCAAGAAATAAGGGTAGGAAGAGTTTAGAAAAGACAGAAGCATTGCCTGATATTTTTCTGTATTATTAATGTGAAACAATAGAGAAGTAATAAACTTTAGTAAACATAAAAAAAGTCTAACATTTTTAGAAATAGTATCTTCCCTTAATTTAACCTTATTCTCTTTTCAATTCCCACACTGTCTCTCCCAGTGTTACCTCTGTTATACAGCATTTCTAAGAAGCGTATGGCTTCCATTCTATTCATTTCAGTGCTCTGCCTGAGGATAGAGAACTATGATCCTAAGTCACTTCCTCCACTAATTTTACAATTATGACCTACAGAGCATGAGTTAAAAAGTCACTTTTGAATTAATCTCTGTTCTTATTCATTCAGACTTGGAAGTTTATGCAGGATAGATTCAGTGTAATCCTTCCTAATGGATTTGATAAATACAAGATCAAGCAGAGAGTCCCTTACAAGAATAACCGTGCTAGGATAAACAGATTACAGCATGTTTAAAGAACACAGTATCCTGATTGCTGCCTTGACATCCATTCCACTTCTCTTTTTATAGGGTAAAGCAGCAGTCCATGATAGTGTCTGATATGGAATAGCTGAGAGCTGGGAAATAAAATCTGTTTTGCAGGCAGACTCTTTGTAACACATAACTGATAAAGAAGCTTCCTCATGCACTGTTATTCAGCCTGAGGCCTGTGTTAAAAATTATTTCAGAAAATTCAAGATATTAAATGTTTAAAAATGGATGAGCGGGCATCCATTTGTTGCTATTCATCACTTTTCTAATTTTCAAAAGCATTTTATGAGTTTTGGTAGTCATGTCCCTAGCACTTGCTGAAATAAATTTAAAATGTTAAGAATGCTCTAGAACTGGAGTTTTACTGCAGTAAAATGACACTTATGAAGGTATTAATTTTATTTTTGTAAACCTTATGAAACATTTCACCAAATACTCATAAGAGCTTAAAAAAAATATTAATCCTCTTTAACAAAATATTTTATTGAAATGCTGGTAAATGCTTTCTGCTGTTTTTGAGTAAAGCTGGCAAACTGATTTACACTGTTTCAAGTACTAATGCATAGAACCCAAGATGCAGTTCTTCTATAATATATGATTTTTTAAAAAGAATTAATAAATAATGTAGTTATTGGGTTTTGATGTTCAATTACAGTTTAAAAAATTAAAATAATCTATTTTCTCAGAAAAATATTTTAGGTAAGGTACACTGGTTTTACATCTTATTGTGTTACCACTGAAGTCAAATGAAAGTTCTGTAAAAGATTATGTAACATAAAAGAGCCCATAAAATCAAGTACTTCAGATACATAGGATACCAATAAACTAAAGAAGACATGTAACTTTTCATTTTTTCTGGGTTACACTGGCATGCCTTTAGCTATGGACTGGTGTCAAAAGAAATATTAATCAACTGCCCTGTAATGACTCATATTAAAATACTGCAGTTGGATAGGATATGTTAATTATTTTGCATTTTGTCATTCTAAGAGTAATTTTCAATGCCATTTGAGATGTATTTTTTTCAAGATGTCTGTTGGAGAGAAACAAATTTTTAATTTGTTAATATTCTTTATTAGACTTTTTTCTTTGCATGCTACTTTCCAGACAGAATGTTATTTGATTTCTAAATCTGAAGGGAAAGAATTGCATACTGAGAATATGGCTGCTCAAAAACCACTTTGCAAATAATGACAAAATTACTGAATCTGCACCCCTATGTGTTTTGGTTTGGGTTGGGTTGGGTTTTTTCTTCCTTTTGGGAGTTATATGACAGTAATGAAGGTGTTGATAACTACATGCCGTCTGGTAATGAAAAGCCATGATGTCAATAGACTTATGGAATTAGGTCTCTTGAACTTCACTGTTTGAGATGACATTGGCAGATAAAAACCACTTAAATCTCAGACATGTGCACTTTCAACAGTTACCTAGTGTGGCTGTCTCAAGGGGTAGACGAGGAGGAAGGTCAGATGGGTCAAAGCACCAGTCACAGCTGTGGTGTGTGATCAGGGAGCTGGGCTGTGAGCTCCTGTGGGTGTCACCTTTGTGCCCTTTTCTGCAGTCTGAGTCTGGTGTCTCTTTCCTAAATACATGTGAGCCAGAGCCCATGGGGGTCCCCTGCCTGGCTGCAGTTTGGGGTGAAACGGGATATTTATGGCAGTGTCAACTGCACCCTCAGGATCTCCTCCTTTCAGAGAGCCTGGCAGCTCCCAGCTACCCAAACCTGCCACTTGGCTCCTGCCACTTTCCCTCCCTCCTCACTTTTTTCAGAGCTCAGTCTCATACTTTGCTGCTAAGATTTAAGACTTTCTTAGTGGATGATGATTTTCACTGTTTCTACTATATGTGAAATACCAACTTTTTCCTTGCAGTAGGCAGGTTTACTGTTTTTATTCACTTGTAAACTAGTTACTTCCTGATCTGAAAAGGAAGGATTGGGTTGTGGCTTTTTTTCTTTTCCTTCCAAACACATAATTTTCCTTAAAGCAACAAATTTTCACTTTTTGAGTCAGTCCAAAAAGGTGCTTTAGAGCAAACTATTAGCAGCCAGAGCTAAAGGCAGGACAGAAGATTGTAGATTGTTAAGGTTACTAGTATCAGTATTTTGCAAATACTTGAGAGAGATGTCTTGGCTGTTTTTCAGGGGTAAGATTGACCTGGACAAATGCAGTGCTAAATGACATTTTTTAACTTTTAAAGCATATCAGATGGTTTATATATATATATATTTTATAAGTAAGACATTAGAAAAAGGAAAAGGGAAAAATTCTTGTTAGGATCTGATTGGAGCATAACTACTAATTAGATTCTTGGTATAATGTTTCTGTCTTAATATGAATAATCACCTTGTTTATGCATTTCTTGTTTATAATTTTGTGAGCAACAAACTCAAAGAAAATGAAAACAAAGCAAGCAGGATGTGCAATTCTCAAAAGTGTCCTTTCTTGCTCCTGATGGCTGGTTTTGTCATGATATCTGTCTTTCTTTACATTTTGATATTTGGCTTAGAGAAGCTGTAAATGGCTGACAGGTTCTTTTTACATTTATTTAGATTCCAGCTGGGACTTTATGTATGGATTAGCTTGAGGCCATGATAGCGAACAAAACGTTGAAATATAAAATGCTTTCTTTGCATTGGAGGCCACCTTCTACAGAGATTATGTATAAAATTAAAAAGTGAAAAAATATTCTACACCTGCCAGAAATTTTAAGAAACTCTTACTGTTAGAAGCAGATTCATATGCATTGTATAAAGATGTCTATCTATTAAAGAAAAACTGAAGTGTCCTGTGAAGCAGTTTTACAATGATTTTCTCTCTGCTTCCTGTCTTTCTGACACACCTGTTTCCTACAGAGTCTTAAGACACATGAGCACATGGAATTTTCTTCATCTTTGTGTAAAATCCTTATTTATATCAGGAGGATTTAAACTGTGAATTGAAGATGTTAATTTTACATTTCCAGAAGCTCACCAGCCCTAAAGAAAAGAGATTTGACAAATCCTCCCTACAAAACGACTGTGACATTCTAGTTCTGGGGTTTTACTCTGTGAAAAAGTCAGGAAGACATCTAATTTTTAATTAGTTCTCCTCATTTGGGAGATCATCTGATTTTACTGGCAGAATTAGCAAGTGAAATCACTCAAGAGCTGCCATGTAAATGTCCCCTACCCCTAGGGACTCAGTATATTAAATGAGTATAGTGTTAACCTGGAAACATTATTATTGATTTTAAATGAGAGCAGCTCTGAAATTTGGAGGAAATCATTAAATTGAAATAATTATTTTGATTCCATTCCTGATCACTGATAATGGAAATTAGACGTGTATATCTCTTTTATGCATAAAAGATGACAATTTCTGTCGCCCTCCTGCATTTTGCTAATTATAATAAATAATTTAAATTAATTCCAGACAAATTTTATTGTGTTTTCTGACAAACAAGAACAACTTGCAGGACATATCAGAGAATAAAAAAGGCCTTAACGCCTTGATTTTTATTTTTTAACTTCTTTTGCTAACTTATACATAATATGACATTTTACTAAAACAATTTAGAAAAAATATTCTGAGATTTTGTTAATTGGTTTATTTTTCCAGTGCCATTTAAGTATTCAAATTCAACCGTATTTCTATGGCAAATTTTCAACACTCAATTTGATTACAAATAAAGACCATTTCTGGAGTATCAGAATGGAATCTCATTTACTGCAAAATTTACAATGCTTATGTAAATTCTAAATGACTGCACCCTGGAGCCACACAGACAGCTGTCACATATTTAAAGCTCAGCCCGCCAAAAGTTCTTAAATAAGGACCCCAGCCTTACTAGAACTGTCATTCTTATCACTCATCCTTTTACTGCTTGAGAACAAACAATGCCCAGAGATAAGCAGAGATTTGAGTAGCTATGCTTCTCAGTCACTATTTTTATTTTTCACTAATTTTACTGCTAATGAAAAAGGCTTACTTAAAAAGAATCAAGCATTTCCAGTTAACTATTAAGACTGAAAACTAATTTATGTAAAAATTCACCTGTAATGACATGTTCTTTTAATGTTTTAATGTATACATATATATATATGCATATACATATGGATTCATACACAATCATAGACTCATAGAACCCTGTAGTTTGAAAATTACCTTTAAGATCATTGAGTCCAGTAAATGGTAGTAAGAATATCTGATATAATCACAAAAGAAAATACATTCAGGCATAATATAATAGCATAGCTTTCCCAATTCCCTTCTATCTTTTACTCCAAAGATGACATGTCTCCTTAAAATAATTGTGCATTCTTACATTTTAAAACATAAATTACTGTAAAAAGACTAGCAAAAAGTGGTCTTTATTTCAAAAATCCACTCTAAGTCAATGGGGACTGCATCTTCTAAAATCAGATAAGTGGTATGCAAATCTAGCACAATGCAGAGGACTAATTTTAAATGTAAGCACTCTGAAAGGATAAATAGAAGCAGAGGGGGAAATAATTTACATATTACATTTATTGTCATAAATGAAAATACAAGAAATACAACAACTCTTCATGAAACTTTGCAGTCTTTAGAAGTATAGAAAACTAGATACTTTCACCAGGGAGAAGTTCATCCAGTTTTTGACAGCCTCAGATATACAGTCCTTTCTTAGTCATTAAACATTTTTAGAAATAACGTGCAAGAGGAAAAAGGTTGAAATAATGATAATGAAATACAAAAAAGAGAAAATACTGCATTTTTATTTAAGGCAAATTTTAAGATTACATTTTTCAAAAAACAAATTCTGTTAGAAACTGCATCATTTCTTAGACAGCTTTATTGTATATAGTCCTACAAAATTTAGGGAGGTGTTCCAAATTTCATTGCAATAGATTTTGGTCTTCTTCTACTAATACATTATTAACACCATTAATACTAATAAAGGGGAAAAAATAAGAAGCAATTCTATCAGGAAAATGTATTATTATTTTCAGTAATAACTGCATCTGCTCTCAATGACTAAAATCAAACTTGTCATTATATAAAACACTATACCTAAAAATGGAAATTTGTTTCTAAGGACTATCAAGGAGGATATGAAAACTCATTTATGAGTTTAAAGACTTCTGTTAAACAAAAGCAGAGCACTTGAAAATGCTTAGAAATCAACATAACTACATACAGCCTGGAAAAATATATTAGTAAAACAGAAAGGGATTCAATTCTATAGTGCTCTTGATCACATAGTCATTTCCAGCTGCAGAATACTGATGTAAATCATTATAATTTTAATATTTCTAAGAAGGTAAGTATGTATGTATACTCAAAAACCAAACTCATTGGAATCTGTGATTTTAGATTTCTGGGACTTTCCACTATTTCTTTCTATTGTTGGAAAACTGAGTATAAAAACACCTCCTTTATCAAATTTTCTGATAATTTTGACTTGCAAATAAAGCCCAAAATGTCAATATTTGGATGGCCCATAATAAATGGATACTTACTGCATATTTCACTGAAAACATAGTCCCTTTTACTGCTTTTTTTCAGAGCTTAAAAAAAGAAACCATTTTGGAAGCTTTGCCAATAAGCTTTCCTGAATAATAATTCAGTGAATAATATGTTGGAATATATAAATAAGTGATAACCCATTATTTACATATATATGTTCTGAGAATATTAATTCCAGTAATGAGAGAGAGTATCTGCCTGATTTATAGGCCAGTCACTATAGTTTTATACAAAATAAGGGGATGATTAATGATTTCCTTTTCACTTAATTTCAAACTTTTTTATCTTTTTCTGTTATGATTTCTCAGAAAGTTGCATCTCATGTCCCTTCAAAAGAATACATAAAAAAGTATTACCCCAACAGAAAGATACATTCAGCTATGAAAGAAAAAGATCTCCAGGTAGCTGGAACTCAACAAGGTATAATCAAAGAAATATCTCGAGCAGAAGCTGTTTCAAACACTTGAAATGTACAGTAGAGTTTGTAACTGTGTGTCCTCCACCTGGCTGCTACTGGTTCTTTGGGTCTTTTGAGTTACTGATTTTTATCCAGCTACAAAAACTTTCCAGCAGAATCATGTTTTATTAACCATTGCTATGTCGCAGGTCTGAAATTGTTACACACAGACCTGTCGTTCCCATTTACTACAGACTAGCATACAGATAGTAACTATGTAATGAATCTTGATTTTAAAGTAAGTACAAACGTTATGATTCACAAGTTCTGTGAAGAGATCATCTAAACTCACTATGTGCCTCCCTAGCTCTGAATTTCCACAGAAGTACTTTGGTGTGACCTCCTTGGGAATCTTTCAGTTAACCGGCATGTACATCCCATGGACCTAAAAAAAGTATGGTTGCAGTGTTATTTCCAAGCCATTGGCAAGACTTTTTGAGTTTTAAATAACTGCTGGGAGACAAACTGGTACCTCACTTCTAATTGACATGATTTCTCTGCTGTCAGAGGAGTAGCCCAGGCTGTCAAAGAGCTTTGTTTACTCCACACTGTACACCAACAGGGTAAAAGTAACCTCCCAGACTTCCCAGGAAAAAGCTTTAGAGATTATATTAAGAGATGTTAGGTTGAAGCAGATAAATTCTCTTGGCTTCTTCTTTTGAAGCGGTGCTTATATGCAATAAGAAAATAATATTTAATGTGCTAGAAGACATACCACGAGTGTGAAAATAGCTCCTATATCCTCTCAAAGTTGATATGAATTTGAAATTCTGAATTAGGAGGGATAAATGAATCCAAAATTTTCAATTTCTCTCAGCTTTTCAACTGCTGCACTATTACTGTGGATTACTTTACTACTACTGGTAATATTTCTTGTTTATTATTACAGTTTATGAGGGACAAATACGGTGGCAAAGTTTGTTCACTGTCGTTTGAGATATCTATATGGCCATTCAGAAGACATCGGATTCAGTACACAACTTTGAGGTTAAAGAGATAGGTTATGCAAACGGATCAAAATGAGAGTCCCTGCAAGCCTGCACATAAACAAAGCAGTGATACTAGTGATTTAAAGTCAAAAAGGGACAGAAACATATTTTTTGACACTACATGCCAAATCCAAATTTTGGGTTTGGGCAAAGCCAAATTTCCAAACCCCAAATTAAGACTCCATTGTGTCTTGCCTCTAATCAGATTTCAGGGGTAGCATTTGTTTCAGGTTGGATCTATCAGTTACTCATGCAGTTACCACTTTAGACAGGCCTCCATAAAACATAGCTACTTTCCAGCCTGGATACGTGGATCTATGTATCAGCTTGTAATACTCAAATCTGTAGGCCAGCAAGACTTCTAAGACTGTACACTGTAGCTAATTTCCACAGTAAATTTTGGGAAGCATAATCTAAGTGTGTTCAATATCACAAAACGTGAATGGACGAGAACAAAACAAGAGACTTATCTCTGCCACTGCAATGCAGAGAAAATACATCTGTAATTAAAATTATCTAACTATAATCTAATGTGGATGTTTGTTTGTCAGGATTAATTATAACACACAAATATTGTTTATGGTTACAAGTACACAATTAAGGACAACACAGTATAAAATTCAAATAACATATGGCATTTGTAGAACCAGCAGTGCCACCATAAAAAACATACCAGTTGTCATATTTTATTAATCTTATGATAAACCATTGCTGCATTGTAATTAAATGAGCAAGACAGTCAGCCAACATCATTATCAGAGCTCCTGTCTTCTTTGAATCTCTTGTAACTTAGAAATCCAATTATTTATGAATATTACATTGTTTTATTGAATGTGAATTACTGTAGGGATAGCAGACTTGAGCTATTCTCCAGTAATATTATTCCAATATAGCAATGATTTATGCCAAGTATTAATTCTGTCATGTTTCATATTGTATCTATTTATGCGTAGTTCTTGGCAAGAATAACTAGCCCAATATTCCTTAGGTAATGAGCTATTAAGTTCAACAAGTGAACTTACAGTGTCCTTTGAAATACAACATTCACATGTAGCTCTCATTCATGTCAGAGGTTAATAATTTCACAATTTAATAACTTCCATCAATCAAAGGTAATCAATATTATTTTGTTTCGTATGGTGGAACGAACATAATATTTGGTAACATATCAGTAGCAACCAAAATGTGAAAAAAAAAAAAAATCTTTTCATTATTTGAGAAGTTTTTAATAATTAAAATACCACTGAAAATGAAATGAAAAGCTAACACATTGTGAAAAGATAACCCTAATTATTTTCATTACAAAAATAAAACCTGGAGATATAATCCAACAACAGATGAAGTATCTTAAATTAATTTTGTGTTGCAGTGCTGACCACTCTTTGGATAAATAATCATTAAAATAATGTCTAATCCTATATTACTGATTCTTCTCAGCAACAACAAAAAATCAAGAACCTTAAATCTTTCAGAGTCTTGTACACATCTTGTAAGTGTTCATCTTACATTGAGGGGCACCAGATAAAAGACATTTTGCCCCAGAATGTCTTTGGTATTACTATGTAGACAGCTAAATAAACTATCATCCTATTCTGATTTTAAAACTCAACAATAGGTCAAGTAGACACTCCAGTTACTTCACTAAGAAAAAATCATTTGACCTAAAATGGGTGAAGTGGTTCAAATGGCAAACTAACAGTTGCAAAAACAATTTCTAGTAAATTCTTGGAGATCTGAGATAAAAAAGAGACTAATTATAGGTGAAATACTGAACATATTGCATTAAGCAGAATTTTAAACTTAGAGGACTGTCATACATGTTTTTCTTGTTCTCAGTGAATATAAAAATATGGGCCACAATTATATTATATAAACCTCTCAATTGAGAAGTTACAATGTCCAATCTGCTTCTTAAATGCTAAGTATTTTCAAATTACTTAATTTTGTGTACCTAAATCTATTCAATTGACATAAGGAGTCAGTTCTCACAGCAGAATCCTTTCTGGAAAGGGCTCTGCAAAGGATTTATCTGAAATTGAAAGGATTGTGGGAGAAGCTCTGGCATGTGCATAAATAAACAAGAACAAAACACCTCACATAATGAATCACATGAATTTTTATCAAAACACATGATATTTTGTCTAAAACTGCATTGATATCTGGATTGCAGAGTAAACCTGCCTGATTAAATACATTTTCATGTGCAGGCAGAGAACTACATCTTTACAACTCTTAAATCAAATAAATTAAGATGCTATGAAGGACAGAAATAATTGATATGTGGATAGATATGATCATTCAGTAGCTTATGCATGTTTTGGTTGGTTTTTTTTAATCAAGACAAAGAAATATTTTAAATCTTGCTTTTCAAATTGCAGCTTTATTCCACAATAATCTATTGACTGGAGCACAGGGCATGTGACAAACAAACCAACCAACCAAAACAAAACCAAACCCACCAGAAAACAATACATCTAAAACTGCAGGGAGAGTAGGAAATCTGAATCTACAACTACTATATCCTAATAAACTTCTATTGAAAGGGAAACAAAACTCTTCTTCTGTGCTCTGTATCTTAAGAAGAAGGACTGTTAATCATGAGTGGAGAAAACAGCCTCCCTGGGGATTGGTATTGTCTGAAGAGTAATGGCACTGAACAGATACTTCTCACTACTGGCTGACTATTGGCCCATCATTCAGCACTCTAGTCTTCTAGTCAGTCTCAAATATATCAACTTGTTTAGGAAGCTAATAGTCCACCAAAAATGACTGGGATTTCAGTCTACAATGAACAGATCTGAAAAATAGACTTAAAAATAAGGAACCACAAAAATATTCTGCAGTGCCTAGTCCTTTCCAGAGCTGAACTCAAATTAATTTCACACAACACTTACCCTGTTTGTTTCTTTCTATTAATGGAGTATTTTAATCATACTGGAAACATATTTGTTATAGCAATGTTTTGTAAATAATATTTTTTACTGTTTCCAAATGAACAATTCATAAACAAAGTATATAGAGAGTAATTACATGAAACAATGAATTTTGGAACTACGAGAGAAGAGAATTTGCTTTTAACGTAATTGAACTAATTTTTGTCATGAAATTGGATTGACATATTTTGGAGTACACAGCTGTAATTGCTTCTGCAAAAATAAACAAACAAACAAAAATCAAACCAAACAATCAAGCAAAAATAATTCCTAATCTGCCCAAGCAGTCTGGTGAAAGAGAGGAGACCTAACAAGTATGACTTATCTGAATGAGAGCAAGAAAAGGGATTTGAGCTCTCTGAGACCTCAGAAGGCAGTCCTGACTTTTCTGGACTGTATACAGCTCTGGATAAATTACATTTGTGGATCATAATGAGAGATGTTTGTATGACAGAAAAATACATAATTTCAATTATATGTTGTGTAATTAATTCAAATTTCTATACAAGCAGAGTAAATATTTGGGCAGCTCCAAAAGGAATTTAAAAATTCAAATAATTTAAAAAGAATTCAGTGTTTTTTTATGATTCTGGGTCATCTTATTAAATGCCAGGCTAACATATTGCAAACCACTATCCTCTGTTTTCAATGAAAATGAAATAATGAAAAATACTTCCAAAACCTTCTGCATAGATTTTTAAAAATGTAAATTAAACTGTATACTTCAAATTGAATTAAAATAGGAGAAAGAAAGATTCTATAAATCTTCATCAGTGAACTCATGCCCAACTCTAACAGAAGACATATTTCAAGGAAAGGTTTCTTCTGTCATATCTTCTGACACCTTCATTTCTTCAAATTTCTTCCATCACACTGCCAGAATACTATTCCCAAAAAGTTCATGAAGATCAAAAAACCTTTAGAACAACAGAAGGAACATAGCAATTGTCATATCAAAAGGGGGGGGGGGGGTGTGCAGGTGTTATTTTCTTATTTTTTATTTTGGTTTGGTTTTAATTTCCCTTCTTAGCCATTCTTCATCTCATCATTTACATGGCCATTTCTGTAGCATCACTGGTTTTCAGTCATAGAGGACTTTTATTTCTCAATTTCGCTTGACCAAAATGATTCCATACATGATACTCTGCAGGGCACATTACCAAGTTAGACTTCTATCCAGCCAGGTATCTTTCTATCAAGGAGGCATAATATGACATGGGAGTCTAATGAGGTTAGTCTGTGCTTCAGTAATTCCTGTTGGACACTAACTTCATTGAATTTATCTGACTTTTCTGACCAGTTATTCTTCCTAGCATCTATATAATTCCAAATAAATAGGTTATTAAAGTACAAGTAAAGAAGTACTGACAGGAGAACTTAGTGGCTGTGGTGCCATTCAACTTTCAAGTGCATCTGAGACTCATACATCGTATTTCTATCTGTCCATATAATACACTTGGTTAAGAGCTAACACAGCATTTATGAATTTATGTTGTGTAAACACACAAACACAATGCACAGGCAAACCAGACTTCTACAGGGTTTGAATACACTATAGCGAGAAATACCTAAAACCGTACATAAAAAAATTCCAAAAAACCAGGCACTAGTAAATGAAATATGCCAAATATTTAAAAAAAAAAAAAAAATACTGCCAGTAGATGTGTCTTTAGGTATCTTAAGCAGCTGCAACTTGAAGGAGAAGGACACAAGGGACTGTGTTGTATTTGTCATGTCACTTTGAATGGTAAGGCAACTGGATGGTGCCAAGTCTTACCATTGACTATAATGCAAAGCACAGATTTAGCTTTCAAAACCACATGTGATATCTGAGCACAATAGATTTTGAGTGTGTGCAGTCTGGAGCTCATTCGCAACTTGCATGACCCTACACTTACTCTGTCCTATGTTCTAACCAATTTCTGTCTTTTGGCCACAGAACTATCCTTTAAAATCTGCTTTACAACCTAAACTACATTTGAAAAAGGACCTGGAGACAGCAGAGGGGAACTAGAGATTAAAGACTTTGCCTCTGTTAGTAGCAAACCCAAAGACTTTAAGTGTGAGAAACATTCAGAGAAGGGTCAAGTTCCAGATAATATCTGTACAGAAAACCAGATCCACTGATGGGCTATTTCCACACTTGGAAAATATACGGATATCTTTTGGAGTTTAGTGTACAAAATCATAACTAATAGGTATGTTTCAGCTACATTTTCTTCAATAAATAAATAATAAAATGTAATACACAGCTAAAACAGAGGTAATAATTTTAAGTTCTCGAAGTAAAACTCCAGCAATTGGCGGTAATTTTCTTTATAGTTAAAATGAAGAACATGGAAGGAATAATCAATACTTCTGAAAGCAGAATCGACTTTTGAGTGCATTTTTTAATTAACTTCTTAAATCACAGTTTGCTCTTAGTAACATTTTAACATAATGAAATATTTTGTTTGCAGTGTTCACAAATGTAGACTATTTTTTTAATTAGCTAAAATCTTTCATTCTCCTACTTGATGACAAATCTTCATACAGAAAACACAAATACAGTGGACTGCAAAATTCTCAGCCACAGCTTTGTAACTAATTTTTTTCCTTTCAAAGTTTTTAGGGATCATTTAAATGAAATCTAAAAGTCTAGAAGAGAATTTACTTTTTTTTCTAACAAGAGAGATATTAAAGTATGTTTTTACAGTACAGATAATTTTCAGTGAGAAGATGATGTCAAAGTTGATAAAGAAACAAGCAACAAATAAAACATGGCATATAATGATGATGCATAAATATGGTAATAGCATAGAAGTTAAACTTTTTGCAAGGCTAGAGTGCTTGAGAAAATTAATCAAAGCCAGATGGCTCTGGTAGTTATTTGACATCTCTCAATGCCAAATACTACTAGTGGTGTTACTGGAAAAGTTAACTGACAACAGGTATGTTACGAAGAGAGGCACAAAAGTGATGGGCACTTATTTCTACCTGTGCTATAACAATTTGGCATTTTAGTCCTCTTAGTTACCTGTGTTAATGGTATAAGAAAAAGCTTGTACTTAAGTGTCCATAGACATGAAGATTGGCTTTAAACAGCTGTGAACTTACATAAAAGGTGAAATTCTGTTAGGGTTGCAAGCCCATGGCTATGCTGCTGGCTGTAACTGTGTCCCGAGATAAAGTTAATTGAGCTGGACATGGCACGGCAGGGGAAATGGCTGGATGTGACAGATAACAGTATGAGAACCTGAAATAAATTACAGAGTACCATGAGTCATGGCATGGGGTGCAGAGGTGGTTAAGGCAGAATTATCCAAAAAATGACCAAAATTCACAGCTAATTGGAGGGATAACTTGGCATCTTCATGATGGCAGTTTCTCACAGGCAAGCAGTGACAAGGCAACCACGTCAGCAATGACCTACAAGGCTGAGGTTACAAAAGGAATGGTCACAGAAATACCCAATTTGGATAAAGATGCAGCAAAGCAGGGATCAATAGGGAAGAAGTAATCGAGGTCTTTGTAGATAGGTAGGTGGACATTGGGGCATAGAAAGGGAGGTGGCAAAAAGAGAGTTAAGATAAAGGAAAAGCAGTAATAAGGTATGTTAATGTTGAAATTGGTGCAGCCTGGGTGTACCTTCTGGGCAGTCCTGCACTTAATCACTGTAGCCTGAATCAGGACTGTAGACAAAGCCTGCTGCTCTGAGCATAACACAGAAGGTCAGCCCTGAAGGAAAGACATCTTGAAGGAGCACACCTGGAAAACCAAATCTACAGTGTCTCCACAGGAGGTCTCGTTCCTGACAGCACCCACATCTGCCCATCACCTCTAACCAGAATAAAATTTTGATACAAACATTCCCATGCAATTCAGATTTCAGGTTTTTCAGCTGCAGATGTAATTTGAAATAATAAAAAGAGATTCACTGGAAATATGATGTCAACATTTATTAATTTGGAGACGTCAAAGGAATACTTTTCTTAAATTATTTTTTTAAATTGCTAGTATTCATGGCTTAGGATTTGTCCAACCACAATTAACGATTTGTACTTTTAATAGTACCGGAATGCTTCTTTTTTTGGACTTATAAAAAGATAGAGACGTGAAGCAAGCAAAAGGCAGACAACAAAGACTGTGCACACAGGATAGATTAAACTACTAGGAAAATTTTGCCTGAGATCTGAGACACTTTGTTTCCTGTACCTGAGGAAGAACTTGGATTAGTATCTTGAATTTATTGTAATTAAATGGCATTTTCTCACCTTAATATTTGGCAATATATGCATACACATATACAACATTGCTGGGCTGCAACTCTCTTAAATGGTATCACCAACGAAGCTATAAAACATAAATACATAAAACGTATACTAGCAAGAAGAGAGAAAATTCTTTTCAGAAGTATTTGTTAAATTCTTTATTCAGTTTGCTTTTTTTTTAATGGAGCCTTTATGACCAAATGGAGAACTTTCAATATCCACTGCCTACTTTGAAAAAAATTCAGAACAAACTGCAAAAAAAAAAAGTAATTTATTGAGCTAGAATCAAGTGCTACATGTTATAGAATCCCTTGCTTCAAGAAGACTAAATATGTATCCTTTTTATCAAGTAAATTTCAACAGAGCCTAATTGTACAGTCTGTCTACCCATCCATCTCTAAATCACATTCTCTCTGTGCAAAATGCTTTTTCCATAATTTTTTATTAAACTAAAATATTTTCACCTCATTTACCTTAGATTTATACCTCTTGCTCCACAGAAGCAACACATGACGAACTCTGAGCAAGAAAACCATAAACTTTGAGAAGGAAGCAGCAGAAGTCTACCCCAGCAATAATAATTTCTTTTCTTGATTAGAAACAATTAAATATGGATTTAAAGAAATGAAATTTCCCATCTCACCTTCTACAGATTTATCCTCCATTTGAACATTATGAATTCCAATAAGGATTTCATTCTATAGCACTTTAGTGTATTCAATAAAAAAGTAAATTTATCAAAACATGAAATATTTCAAATTTCATACAGTACAGGATAAAGAAAAAAAAGGTAACCATGTGACCAAATTATAGGATACTAGTTATTTTAAGAGATAACCTGGTATGGTTTCAACTTTAAACGGGTAGGCAAAACACTCAGATGTCCATTACCGGTTTCTTTTTCCAAGTGGGCATGAGTCACATTCATTAAAATTGTCATATTTCAGCAACTCTGACATTCAGAGACAGTTTTCAAAAGTATCTTTGAAATAGTCACTTCTGTTGTCAAGATGCCATGGAAGTTACAGCCTCCATGGCACTCTACAGTCAACTGTTGGAGAAATGGATGCATGCTGGAATGGTGGCAGTGACTTCAGAACTCATAAGCAGGCAATGCTTCTTAATTAATTAAATAACATTAATTAATAAGACAAATGAATTCATCTCCTTGCTGAAGTGCCTTGTTCAACACTCTACCTTACATTTCTTGAAGGAAGAAAAAATTATGTGACAAAACCCAGAAATCAATCAAAAAAGACATGGACTTAAATGTAAATAATGTTTTTTCATTTCTTTCAGCATATTCCATCAAATTTTGAGTTTTGCGTTTGTATTCTTACCAAAAGAAATATCCTAGATAGTTTTATGATCCAGTTTAAAAAAAAGTCGCACCATAAACTCTTCTATAATTTGGTCAAAAGCTTATGGTTGGGCTTTCAGCTCTGAAACTCGTCCATGAAGATGCCTAACTCATCCACTAGATCCATCTCAAATCCTGTAGAAGACACTTTCAGTTAAATCCTTTTCATAGCTATTACTTTATATCTCTATTGTCTTTAGGTTTCCTTGTCATCAGGATTCTTCGTATTTTCAACTATATGATACCTTTATATATACTGTAGATGTAGCTAAGGTGCTAAATCTGCACAACTAATGCAGCTGCAGTACTAAGGCTTATAAAATTTCTTTTCTGTGCCTTCAGTGCTTTGCTTATCAACTGTATTGAGATGGAAAACATGAGGCAAATACAACATATTATTACTTTCCATACAATTTAGGTTAATAAAAATGAATGCTATATTGGGATATTTTCCAAGAATTGTTTACTGCCAAATGTTAATGAATGCTAATTTGAATTTAATCAGGACAGTATTTCCCATAAATTTCCAATTAAAAGGAATATATTTTTCTATTGCCAAGAGATAAGTGGTGTTCAACAAAGTTTAAAATACATCTAAAATTCAAATATGATTTTGATACACACTTTACTAAGTACATATCAAGAGGTATAAAAGCCAGTTTATTTGAGAATGGCATACAATCTACTTAACAAAGAGATTTAATTTATGATTAAATGTTAGGTGCGTTGTGAATCAGATATCAGTGAGCAGCTATCTTTAAAGGTACAAAGATAAATATTCACTAATAAGAAAACCTATATTTAACATTGAGAAATTTATTTCAATTTTTTGTTTTGGAAGATGAGTTATTCCTTAAAAAAAAATTATGAATTCCACCAATGTTAATAATCTGAAGACAAATTTCAGGTAACTATTGAACCTGAAATCCACATAGAATCATAGAATGGTTTTGGTTGGAATGGATGATGAACTTGTTCTAATCCCCCTGCCAATGGGCAGGGAACATTTCATTACACCAGGTTGCTCACACTTCCAAGAACAGAGAACTCACGACAACTCCAGCCGATCTGTTCTAGCGTTTTGCCACCCTCTCAGCAAAGAATTTTTTTCAAATATCTAATTAAGCCTTCCCTATTTCAGTTTGAACCCATTCCCTCCTTGTGTTCTCACTACATGCTCTTGTAAAAAGCCTCTCTCCATCTTTCTTGCAGTCTCAGTTCTAGTACTGGAAGACCACAATTAGGTCACCCTGAATTCTTGTCTTTTCCAGGCTGAACAAACTAAGTTCTCTCAGCTCTTCCTTGTAGGAGAGATGCTCCATCCCTCTAATCATCTTGGTGGCTTTCCTCTGGATTTGTTCCAATGGGTCAAAGTCTTTCCTGTACTGGGGACCACAGAGCCGGATGCAGCACTCCAGGTGGGGTGTCACCAGAGAGGAGTAGAAGGCAGAATCACCTCTCTTGACTTGCCTTTGATGCAGTGCAGGGTATCTATAATTTCCTTGTCTGTAAGCGTACATTGTTGGCTCATTTCTCATTGCTCATCCAGCACCATTCCCAAGTCCTTCTCAGCAGGGCTGCTCTCCATCACTTCACTCCCCAGCCTGCGTTGATACTGGGGATTGTCCCGACCCAGCTGCAGCACCTTGCACTTCATCTTATTGAAACTTATGAGATTCCCATGGACCCACTTCTCAAGCTTGTCCTGGTTCCTCTGGATGACATCCCCTCTTTCAGGTGTGTCAACAGCACCACTCAGCTTGGTGTCATCTGCAAATTTGGTGAGGGTGACCCTGATCTCACTGTCTATGTCATCGATGAAGGTATTAAATAACACTGGTCCCAGTATGCACTCCTGAGGGACCCCACTTGTCACTTATGTCCATTGGGACTCTGAGCCATTGACCACTTCTTTCTGAATGCAACTTTCCAACCAATTCCTTATCCACCTAGCAGTCCACCCATTTCTCTCCAATTTAAAGAACAAGGGAAAAATCTTTACTCCTGGTTATCTGCAGTGCTTAACTGCTAAATTACTTCTGGCTCCATTTTGCACATCTGTCACTAGTCATCTTCAAGACTAATCCGTCATTAAAATGGCTAGCTTGCAGCAGCCTTTCTCCGTTTGGTCACTGGGCTAGTATTAATTTTCCTGTCTTCAGTAAGTTAACAGTAGCCAAGATAGCCATAGCAATGGAGGGGATACATCCTGTAAGCTTATTGGAAGCAAAAGGATAAGCAAGAAAGAGCTGAGTCATTACTTAAGGAGTACCAAACATAATTGATGCTGGGAAGGATGAAGTGTTTACATTTCTCCTGCTTCAGCTTTCATTAAGGAGGTTATGGATTAATGGACATCACACTAAGACAAAATAAGGAAAAAAGTTACTTAGATATAGGTCAGATGAAATTTCATCAAGTTGATGAACTTTTCTGCACAGGATTTAGAAAAATGGCTGAGAAAAGAGAATAAATGATCTTCCAAAATATTAGGAAAAAGCAAAAACTTTTTTTTTTTTTTTTAAGGAGGAAAATCGCCCTGGCAAACTGGCTCCCATTGAGGAAGAATGTTAGTACAAAAAATATGGAATATCAAAAGATGTTTATTGTTGGCCAGTAAATTATGCCCTAACAAATTTCATTCAACCAGATACCTCATCTCATTGATATGTTTGAAATATTAAGGTATTTCATATAGTGTTTGGTACTATTTTCTTAAATGACCTAGAAAATTACAGTGAAGAAAAATCTGCCACAAGGTAAGAATATAAATGGTTGGAAAACTGTACTTGGCTGCTGTTCATTGCACACAGTAGCACAAGAAAAAATGTTGTGCATGTTTACATATGGATTTGTCTTCACTATTGTTTAATACATTTATCATTTTATAACAGAAAATAGAGTAGACTATTCAATTTGCAGATCACTTCAGACTTGGACTAGGCTTTGGAGACCACATTAAAATTCAAAGAGACTTGAGAAACTGAAGTTGTTTATCTTCCAAAACAACTGCAAACTGAATGCCAACAGTAATGCACTTTTAGCTTAAAAGAATATGAAAGATTACTGTTGTCTTCACTTAAATAATAGTCAAACTGCACATATGAATATTTGGGGCAAATAAGAAAAGTGCCCAAAAGTTTACCATAATGATTCTATTACCTGGTATTTTCTTCAGTCCCCTTCTTTTAGATTATCAGAAATAACAAGCCTTCTCTTTTTAAGGTTTTCTAGGTAGCAGTACTTTGTACTGCTGATATAATTTCTACTGGACAGTTAATATATGTTCTGGCCATCGCAGTATCCTAATTACTGACCTTCTTTGTTAATTATGCCTTCTTATTAGTTATATGCTGTCACAATCAAAGTGCCAAGCTCAGGTTAAAACAAAATAACAAAAAATATTTCAGCCCTTATATATGCACTTGCAGCTACAAAGTTTTGTCTCAATTTTACACCTAAATTTAAGTTGTATGTAACCTTATGGAACTGCTAAAACATAGTGGAATACATTAAAAAAAAATACAGACTTTCCATTAAAAGCATTTTCTAAAAAACCAAAAAAAAAATCTGTCAGTTACAATTTACTCAACTTTGAGGAGAAAGTTGAGGGTAGAAGGAGAGGAGAGAAAGAGAGTTAGAGAGAGATTAAGTAGAAAGTTACCACCACCATGTAGATTTTTGCAGCATCCCGCTGGTCCTTCTTCACCCCGGTCTTCCATGGTGGGGTCCCAGAGTCATTGTTCTGGAAGTAATGCTTTTGTACAGTTCAAGTCCCAGGTTCCAGTCCACAGGGCAGAGATGCCATTCCCACAACCTGGGTTATCATGCGTATCCTTTCCCACAGTTTCCGACCATATAATTTTTTTTGTCTGGATAAGTCTTATCTCAAGTTCCCATAGTCTGCACACTATGGTATTCCAAGTCTTCACTTTTGGTGGACATGGAATGAAGGCCTTCCTGTTTTGCCACCTGTGCTTATCTCAAGTTCCTGATGTGGTGTCTTATCTTATGGGAACTTTCTTCTTTAACAGTGTTTTGAGAAATGCAAATGCATTCTTTAAGTCCTCCCAACATTTTACCTCTAAAAAAACCTCTGGGCGAGGGATTAAAAATATAACATAGTTTTGCAGGAAAAAGCAGAGAAAACACAGTAGGAAAACAATTCTGCAAATAGAAATAATTATAATCGTGAAACTTCAGATATATACTTATGTAAAACATTTTTTAGAGAGTCCATAACCATAAAATCAAATCTTTCTGCTTTTGTACTATGTACTTAAAACCAAGAAATTTCAAGCAATTTGTGATCTTAAATTGTTAACAGTTATTACTGTAAGTGTCATGACATTTGGATGGAAAACTATCCTTTCAAGTTGTTCAAACAATTACAATCCTCTCATCTGAATCACAAAGCATTTTTTTCAACGGAAAAAAACCCAACAGTGTACACTTTGGGATGCTCAGTTCAAATGAAAGTGTGAATAAGCAGATGACAAAAAAAACCCCACTCTCAAATATTTGGTTTTTCAATGTGGTCAGACATTGAATGTAAACAATCAAAAGATTATTTGTACACATAGTCATAGACAAAGCCCCATCTTTTGTTTTCAAAAGGAAGGACAAGATAAGCAGACAAGAGCTTATTTTATTGCCTTATGCTCAGTGCTGAAGAATTTTTTTTAAGAAATAATAAATTTCTGTAAAAAATACTGTAACTTCTTACACTCTTTAATGCTTTGATTGTGATATGAGATGCCAAAGAATGAAATGCATTGTAAATAAAGATTTCATAGTCGTTAACAGTTACTTTAAAATTAAAATGGCAGGCAGAGATCTCCAAGAGCATAACTACATCCGTATTTTATTGTTAGGATTCCCAGAAAGAGCATGAAGTCAGAAGTTGTCCAAACATCCACCATTTCTTGAAAACAACAGAAAAATATCTGTAACTATGCAATATAAAATTTTAAAGTACTCTTACTCGTGCGGTGACAAGGCACTTGATACAAGCAATAAATACATTGACTGAAACTAGAAAGTTTAATTATCATGGAGAAAAGGCTAGTAACTTCCTAATCTGGAAATACACAAGTTTTCAGTCTGGGAATCTGTCTACTGAGACCAGAAAATACAGGAAGGATAAGGTATTAAAAGTTTGATGCTAAATAGTAACTCAAGCCAGAGAATATACCTCTGTGAGGATAGGGGTCTTACATACCATGAGAGATGGGGAAAATAGGGAAATGCTTCTCCTGTTAGTGTGTGTATTCACAAGAATTTATAGTAGTAGGGACAGAAAGCTACATCCAAAGGGAAATGAAACTGTGAGCCGAAGAAGAATTGAGGGGAATTCATGATCATCATGTTACTTGTTTTAATCCATAGTATTAGACATTTAAGGAGCAACAAGATTTTCTGCTTAAGTAATTGTGTGAATGAGATGGAAACAAAATTTTAGATTATTTGATTTTTTCTTGATTCAGCTTAATTATAGAATTTTGTTTATATTTTTCAATGGCAAAGAAAAAAATAGAGGTTCATTTTAAACATTAATAGAAGTTAATGTCTTCTTCTGTGCTTCAAAATATTTTACTCTAATTGTAGGTTGCAGGAAGAAAATGTTAATTTAGAAATGCATACAGTAATCCTGTTAGATGGTAAAGTTTTGCTCTTCATTTTATTTCTGAAATAGCATAAACTTTAATATAAAATGATATGATTACACTTGCTACTACACATTAATCTGAGCAACTATATTATATTCATCCATGTATTCCTCAAATTAACTGTCTATATACATAATGTAGTGCAGTTGAAATTAATTAATTTCTACTTATCTATTTTTCTACTTAGATGACAAAGTTTGCAATTTAGAAGGTAAACAATATTATCAGATGGGATTCTTTAAAACAACCCAATATTCACTTACTTAGACAAAACATTTTGATTTTTATAGTTAAATTTTTTAGGTATATTATGTTTTCCTAGGAAATAAAACAACAAAGTAAATCGTAAGTCAGATTTATTAAAAAAAAAAATTCTTTTAAAACAACCTGTTCACAGAGGGTCATTACAAAATATCTCACAAATGTTTTCAATGGCAAAATTCGCTGAAATAGTAGTGTTTTTAACTTCAAAAGAACCTGTAAGCTGAAGTATAAGCATCGTAAGGTCATGTCTAGAACAGTAAACAAAATCTCCCTATGCCTGTTCTCTGCTCTGTTCAGCCTCTGGACCCAGGCCAAATGGCATGGCACAATTTACCTCCATATGGCTAAATGCTCTTATCCTCCAAAATGCTGGCTGTATTCAAAGTGCCTACTGAGTATGCTCCCTGACTTATGCTAACTTCTGAATGAGTGTGCAAGATGCTGGTTTGTACAAGCCAAAACTGTTTTAAGACTGTGATGCCTTATCAGTATTGACCAGTATGCCAGTTACATTGGCTGTTTAATTTAATTAAGTCTAATATAATTTACTACTACATGTGTAGTTGTAAAATTCTAGCAATTTCCTTTTTATAGAGCCTATTTTGCAAACCATTGGTGTCTACATTACTGTGAGTTGCCAACATATATTTGGAAGTTTTCAATTCAGATTAAAAAACAAACATTGAATAAAAGATCAGCAAGAAACCGCATATTTTTTGAACAGAACATGAAAGCAAACCAGTTCTAAGAAGATTCTGAGTCACAGAAAAATGACAGCAACTATTACTGAATCTAGCGAAGAAAAACCACCCTATTTTCTTTGCATCACCAGTATTTCCACAGAGATCTGTATCATTCACAGAAATACCACTAAAAGTGTTAGTTTGAGATCAAAACAAATCAACATAGTGATTTTTATAAGATATTCTACCACTTAAAATATATAGTAACAGCATCTACGTGAATCAGCAAGTGGTACGATAGCCTCCAAATGCTAAGGGCTAAGGATATTATGTGGAGTATGGCATAGGAGCAGAAAGGGGCATGCTCAAACCTGTAGTAGATGGAGTTCAGCTGTTTCTCTTGACCATAACTTAGGAGAGAATCCATGACACTTTCTTCAAATAAGGAGGATTTATAGCCAGCTTGGGAACTGTGGGTAAAAACTATGTATTTCACAAGAGAACTGACAACTGTTACAACCAGAGAAATTGTGGGAAATGATTTAGGAATTTAAGAACCTTAATATTCCGTAACTTTCCTACTTTTTGAAAATAATTGGTGTCATAATTTCATGTTGTCTAGCCTTAGTTTACTTGTGAATCTTTATCCATGACAAATCCTGTAGCATTTACATTTCTTAAGTGAAATTCTCTGACCATTTAAAAACCGCTTGAGGGTGTGTTTATACAACTGCTTGTGATCATGATGAAATGGATTAAGAAATTACTGTCCCTCAAGCTTATATAAAATAAGCAACTGCTCTTCTAGGCTCCTGCAATGCAGAATAAAATGTATCTGTTCAAGTTACCACTAGGGGTAATTCATATATCATTTTTTTATCTGGCATTACTAAGGAAGCACTCAAAAAGAACAACTATGGAGAAGCAATTTTTTTTACCACCTGAAATAAATGCAGTTGGTCATGTCACCACACTTTCAGAAACCTGGCCTGTACTGTGCTCTCACTTTTAATTTTGAGAAATGACACCATTTAACTTTTTAACTTACTGAAGGTAAAATCATTCTCAGAAGTTCAATCTCAGTTGAAAACTCACTACAAAATAAACATACATAAGCACTGACAAGTGAATCAGCTCTGGTTTATTTTTGTCTGGTTTTATTATTCCTTTCTTGCCATTAGAAAACAATCATAGTAAATAAGCGTAGGCATATCTATAGTATTTTAAATATGACTATGCATACTACTATGGGAGGAACATCAGCTCAACAATTTGACTCAGAGGAATGCCAAAGCATTATGTGTATACATTATAAACAATGTAAGAGTTTAATTTCCCCCTACTGCCACCTATTCCCAGTGTTTCTCAATTTACTTACCAAAACAGACTCAGAATATATCTACACATCATAGAACTTGTTCAAAGGCTTTGTACACAGCAAAAGTTTAAATAATAATTCTAAAGCATTATTTATTTGCTTGAATCACTTAGCACACTGACATTTTCTGCACAAAGCTTGATCTCTCAATGGATGTCCCATCCCATCAATTTCTCAACTTTCTTTAGCTTGTATTCTACAGTTCTGTTTCATAGCATCTTTTTAACACCCTCTAGCTTCTGAATGTATAATTAACCACCCCCAAAATAAGCATCTTTATAGCTGAAGTGCATGTTCATTCATTCATGCGAGAATTCCCACACTGAAGTGAGAATTGTTGTAAAACTATTCATTCTAGTACCATCCTTACCCAAAGCACAGTGCTGTCTCTTAATTTTTTTTTTTTTTTTTGGTGCTTGTTCTCATCACAATTTAGTGTCTTCTGGATTAAAAGACAGGATAAAATTCAGTAACAAAAATATGCTTTATCCTTTTAATTTGATGAGAGGTATATCCCTTCTCTTATTAGTAACTATCATTCCCCAGCACACCCATAAGCTCATCAACCTCAGACTCATTTGCTGTATCTTTCGACTTTATGTAATACAGAGACTCACATAGACTAAGACCACTCTTAACCCTAAGGGGTTTCTTGGCATGATGGTCCTCTGTTGCTTGTTTTATCAATCAGTAACTGCAACTGAAGTCAACTTCAGTCCTAATCCCCCAGTTCTCCCTGGAGTACAACATGTAAAGAACTTGATGTAAATCATGCACCTAACAATAAACCGTACTCCAAACCTTTGCAACAGGAAGGAGGAAAAAAAGAGGGTTAATAAAATCTGACCCGTTTAGATACCTACTTCAAGTTTCTTCTCTTTGGAAGGGCTTTTTACTACTTGAAAGATTTATTAAAAGGATATATATCCCTAGGCCATTTTTTCTACAAAACACGAGCATGAGACTTCCTTAGGGACATGACTATGTGAATTTATTTCATTTGAAGAGCATTAGAAAGGCAAAAACACAAAGGGAAAGTGTCAGGAATCTGACTCATAACAGGAGCATAAAGATTAACCACTTTCATCTGTTTGCTTGACTAATATGTAAAGAAAAAAGAGCCATGAATACTTTCAAGCAAAGTCTGTAAAGTTATTCAAGATTTGAGTAGCAATGAATAATCTAGGAAAACTACATCAGGGATGAAGTTAAGAAACTCTGTTTAATAAACAAAAACACAATATGATATACAGCGTGCAACCAACACACAGGAAAAGTTTACCTGTGATCATTATTATTTTGGCTATACTTTATGGAACACATAAGGTACAGATGGAAGGCTGCAAGACATCAAAATCTTTCCCTTTGACAACTTAAAAGACAAGTGTAATTTCATAGTTCTGTTCATATGTCTGTGTCAATCCCATATGAGTAGACTAAGACATACTTGACTAGTAAGCTAATTACATTAGAGTAATTCCTATGAGTAAGGTCCCTAGAACTCCAGTAGAGAACCATTTTTTCTTCTTCTGGATGGAGAAGCAAGTCTAGGCAAATTACAGAGTTAAGTTAATCTTTTTATGTACCAGAAGTTTCAACTGAAACTCAAACACATTTTGTGTTCTTGCCATGCAGTAATTTAGAATATGTTCTTAGTCTCACTGGCATATGTCAAAAGCATTCACTGGGAAACATGAAGATAAGAATCTGTGAAAACCTAACTAAACCAACCTGTTTAATTCTTTTACTTCATGCTCAGGAAACCAATTTATTAATTAACTATCAATACTGACAATGACTGATTTTTCAATGTAGTTCTTGTTTACTGTACATTGACAAAATAATTGTGATTGTGATATGAACTATGCTAATCAAGACAATTTTCCAGATTTCATTTTATGATACTCAAGTGTTCATGCATCTTTATGTAGGAGAATCAGGCATACAAGCCAAATTAATGCATCTCTTACTGCAAAAAGTATTTATGTACTAAAATATGAAAGAATCAAGTAATGCTAAGAAGTATGTCAGTGCCTATACATGGTATCTTGAACTGATTTTTGTTATTTAAAAAAAAATTCAAGACTTTATTTCAGTTACTGACATAACTGAAATAAAAATACATGAATAACAGATAACCTGGAGTATTTTCAACCTTTTTCCCTTATAATTGCTTGATAGCTTGTACTGTGACAGGTGATAAAAAACCTAAATCACTTTCTTGGGTGATACTATAATATATATTCATTGAGTGACCTCTGGAGTATATTTAGAAATATACTTTGTTGGAATGCACTGTCATTTATATTTATCTATTTTGGTGAAGTAAAGATAGAATGTCTAACCTATCAATTGTTCACATCAAATGATCAATTTAAGGACTAATGCAGATTTTAAAATGACTAAGATTTATAACATGGCAAGTAAATGATGCAATTCTCCTCAAATCAGAGTATCTGCATTGGCCTAATCAGTTAAGAGGTATTAAACACAGAAGAGATAGCAACCTGTCTATCTATATGTTCATTGATTAAAACTATTTTATATGTAGATATCCCCATCTTTTAGAGCATGTAACTAGTCACTAGGTAGCCAGTATTCACTGTAGATGATTTCATATATTTCATCATAAGAGATGCATTTCTAGACCCTCAGAAATTATTGAAGTTTCATCTGTCCTATTCTAGATGAAGATTTCTAGGCATTTCTTCCTGTAGTTCTCCTAAGCAGCACATAGTCAGATCAGTTCTCAGATAAAAATGAACTGTCTCTTTTGTTTGGTTTAGAATGGTTTTTGTCTCTTTTTTTATCATTGAATACTGAGAACAAACTTGAGGCACCAGGGAGTTTTCAGTCCAGCTGTGGTGGTATAAATCAATCTTTAAAATGCACAGTGGCAATTTTTCTTCCTTTGAAAGTAGGACTTGGTGCCTTGAATTCTTGCACTGTTAAATCCAAGACTTTATCAGTATTAAACACAAACTCTAATATTGGTTTGTATCCAGAAGCAATACTTCACTGATAAACTAAACAAAACAGTAATATACTTCAGTCATGAAGTAAATATAACAGTAATAAAATTTTTAATTTGTGTTTGATTTCTGTGCTTCCCTGGAGGAATTTTCAAGCTATAAAACTTTATGAATGAGGAGTTAAAACAGACCAGCTTGAGGGAAATAATTTCCTCAACCTCTTTTCTTGATTTCACAAAGAGTTAGAATAACAGACTTTTTGAGAGCTCATGAATACATGGGTAAAGCTGGCCAATGCAAAGATTACTGGATGAAAATACAATCTATTTCATCATTTTCTTAGGGATAAATCTTCTTCTAAAATATTACTTGGTAAGGTACAGGTGAATTGCAGGCATTCTGTGTATCATCTTATTGCCACCAACTTTTCATGCATGAGGTTTATGAGCTAGCAGGTGACGATACGCAGTTTTGCTGCCATTTCCTCTCCGACATTTCACCATAGAGCTTTTAATTCTGTAATTATGTCCCCAATGCAGTGTACTCTGTGACACCCCTCCCAAGTGGGCAGATGTTCCTAAGCAGATTTCTTATGTTGTGAAAGGAACCTCCTTTGGGTTTAGCACTGTCAGACTGCACTAAGAGCAGGTATGGAAGGTAAGAAGCAGATGTGTTGTGCAATTTCTGTTTGACACACTGTTCCTTTAGCCAATGTTTTCTACTGGTACAGCAACACTGAGCCAACAGGCTAATGAATGGAGCCTGCAGAATACATCGTTAACCTGTAACCTCATCCAGGCTGCATGCAGTCTATTAAGTCTGTACTCCTATGATTCACATTTTTGTGTTTACTGCTGCTGATACATTTGTTGTTGCACTTTATTTGGCTATATTTGGTATATATACAGCTGTCTCAGAACTAAAATACCAAGGTGAGGAGACCTGCACTGGAGACAGCACGAGGCTGTGAGGGGCAGTTAGTGACCTGCCGACTTACTTGCACGACGAAGCCTGAAGCATCTTTTTCCCTCTGTCTCTTCACACTGACGGCCCCAGAGCACATCTGCGTCACATGCAAGGGAGGGGGCGGCTTGGTGAGAGGCGCCGAGATAGACGGAAAATTGTATACTGAGGACCTTGACAGCCTCACGGGCGGGATTTTTTTTTTTTTTTCCCCTCCTACGTACAGTGCATATAAAGGAGCTCCGTTCTCTTTCTGTGCCAGCTCTCGGGCATTGCCATCCCAGATAACGGAAGGCATGGGACTCCCCAGAGAAACGGGATGGGAAGGCGGGACGTGGAGAGAGGCTTCCAGGTGACTTTTTCCTCTCTGTCTGCGCTCGGTCACGGAGCTTAAGAGACTGAGGAAGTGCCACCTGCCTCCCGCTGTGGCTGCCGCCGCCGCCGCCGCTCCTCTCCGGGCTGTAGCTCGCTCCCCCGTTAATCAGACTAGCGCGTCGTCGCAGCCTCCCTCGCCCGCTATTCCCTCGCAAGTGTCCGTCTCCCCTGAGAGATGTCTCTCATTTCTGCCTCTCTCTCCTCCCCTTTCCACTGATCACCGTGCGGTTCTCGTCAGCTCTGGGCATCTCTCTCTTTCTCTCTTTCCTGCTGGGTGTCTCTACCTCCTCTTGGCTCTGTGCATCGCTCCATCCATCCTCCCTCTCTCTCCGCACTGGTGTGTGCGCGAATCTCTCTCCGCCCGGCGGCTGCCACCCCTCGCCCTACAAGCCCAGCGCCGCCCGGAGGAGCCGCCGCCGCCGCTGCCGGAGCGGGGCCGCCCCGCGCTGCCGCCGCCGCCGCCTGGCCCTGCCTGGCCGCCGTGAGTCCCGCCTCAGCCCGCGCCCGTCCCCCGCCCGCCGCGGCACCATGTCCGGCTCCGGCAGGAAAGACTTCGACGTGAAGCACATCCTGCGCCTCCGCTGGAAACTGTTCAGCCACCCCTCGCCGGCGGGCGGCCCGGCGGGGGGAGGCTGCCTGCCGCCCGACAGCAGCTTCGAGCACTGGGGACCGAGCCAGAGCCGCCTGCTGAAGAGCCAGGAGAGAGGCAACGGCGTCTTCTGGAAGAAATCCGCCTCCTCCGCCTCCTCCTCGGCAGCCACCACGGCCAGCCCGCCCAACGGGACACTGCTGCCCGCCGGCGGCCGGCTAGCCACGGGGCACGGCCCGGGACCGCCGCCACCCCGCACCGTCTTCTACGTGGAGTCCCTGGAGGAGGAGGAGGAAGAGGAGGCGGTGCCCGGCGGGATGGAGGTGGCCCGCGAGCCCGAGAAGCCCCTGGAGCCGCCGGAGGGGGAGGAGGCGCCGGGGGGCTGCGCCGATGGAGGCAGCCGGGCAACAGGTGACGGAGGCGGGCACAGGTAGGGGAGCGCGGCTGCTCCGGCGCCACCTGCGCGGCGGGCGCGGGCGGGTCCGCGGGTCATCGCGGGGCTCTGCGGCCCCGGAGGACAGTGACGGGGTGGGTGCAGCCGGGCCAGTGTGCCGGCGGTGCTGCGGCAGGGTGGAGGTCTCGGGGCGGGAGGTTTGAGCTGGCAGGGTTTGGAGCCGGACAGAAGGGCGGCCGGGGGACTGCCCGAGAGCCCCGGGAGAGACCGGCCAGCCTCATGGTCAAGGTGCCGCGGATCACGGATTCTGCCCTTGGCCTTCTTCTGACCTTGCCCCTTCTCTTGGCCTGCGGCTGCTTCTGACCTGCCCCTGTCCCTGACCTGTCCCTGTCCCTGTCTCTGTCCCCACCTCCGCCCCCGCTCCTGGGCTGCCCCTGCCCGCGGGGCTGGCCCGAGAACCGGCGCTTGTCAAAGCGGGCGCTCCGCGCTGGGGATCGTCGCTACCCAACTTTGTCAGAAGTTTCTTAAAACGCTGGCGGGAGGTAGTGTTGTTCTGGCTAGTGGGATGACAGATAAAAGCTCAAAAGTAAAAGCGTCCTATTTCCTGAAACTCGGTGACTAAACAGTGTTGCACCCTACCTCAGAGAAAAATAAGAATTATAAGAATTTTCCGAGTCATGAACCCAGTGACACCTGAGAGGATGTAAGAACAAGCAAGACACATCCAGATTCTTGTTTTTCATATAAATGTGTTAATGTTGAATTGCTTTTCTTTCTCAATCCCTGCCCTCTTTGCCCCCAGCTGAAACAGAAATTAAAATCATTTGAAGAAGGAAATGTAGTTAAGAGAGAGCTTTCAGAAAAACTCTGATACAGATAGTCCTAAGGGTAAAATGATTCATTGCTTTAGCTCTGCTTGCCCCCACCTCCCCATGGTTAAGATTACTTCATTTTCATTTCTCTTGTCTTTTTTTTTTTTGTGTTCGGAGAGAAATATACAGTCTCTAAACATGAAAAGAAATGAATGGAATGATTTGTTTTTTTCATATTGAAAGTAAAACATATAATATTAAATATTAGATGAAGGGACAGTACCGTGTGTATGTTTGGATTAGTACGGCTGGAGATAAACATAGATGTATGTAACTGAGTATGTTGCACCTTTTCAGAGAGCCCTAAAGCATATATTGTCTCCTTTAATCTCTTATTGTTTTGTCAGTTAGCATAGTTCATTTAGTAGGAGCTATATAATTTAATCACATGGAATAGCTGATAAGTGACTTAGGGTACGTTTTTAAAGAAAAAGCAATACTGAAGTTTTTATGAACATTGGAAGTTGTTCTGAGCAACAAGAAGGTGCTTATCCTAGGATTCAATTCGAATTGTAATCAGATACACTACAAAGACAGGTAAAACGCCCTAAAAGTATCTCTTCAAGGTTTCTGAAGAGTGAGTGGGAGAGGTTAAAAACTAGTACAAATATAGTTTCATTATATAGACTTTTCATTTAGGTGTATCACTGATCTGAGACTCTGTAAAGATCTGCATACTAACAGAAACTTAATGAGTTTTAATGGTACCCCTTGATTTGCACATAAGAGTCGACTTGGTAGAATTTGTGTACTCTGTGACATTATGTATCTGATTACTGCGCTTACTGCTCTTGATTTTTATAATCCATTTATTCCATGTTCTTCATTCATTGCTACTGAAACAACACATCTAGTCATCAGTAACTTGTAGTCCTGTTGAAGGAATATACTTAAATTTGTTCAGATTTAAAGTAACTGTGTCAGGAGAGATGATTTTATTATTAATGAAAATGCAACCTTTTGAGGTATGAAAATGTTTAAGATAGTTTTAGTCTAAGACTTTGCTATTTCTCATCAAAGAACCTTTCATTTGCCTCTATGAACTTTGTATGTTATGGCAAGAGGTGGGCAAGTGCTGCAAAAACGTCAGTTCTGTGCCTGAAAGTCCTGTAATCCAGGTCTTCTAATGCCCTGGAAGTTTCTGTCTCACTCATTCTGTAGAGATAAGTCTTATAAATGGTGCCAACTTCTTTACTTCACTGTGACTGTAGGATATGTAAATTACTCTCCAGTCCAGAATGACAGATACTATCAGATACATAAACAGATGAACATGCAGGACTTCGACCAAGCCTTTAGGAATATACCTGGATTTTTGGTACAGAAAGTGATAACTTCTGAATTTCCATAGTGTTAGTCCTGCCCATATTTAACAACTGCTTTAATATTTGAGGACTGTATGGAAAACAATATTTTTGTTATGTGAAAGTGGTGAGAATTCAATATTTGAATATGTTCCAGTATAGACCGTGTCAACATTATTTCAGATGTTGTGAACAGGAGGTCTCTGGGCAGTAACAGCTCGAAACCCAGTGGTAGGACGTAACATGAGGAGCGGTTTGACAAGTTGGCTTTGGTTTTATGCTTGGGATTTCTAATTTTTTTTTGTTATTTCTGCTATTGACATATATGTACAAGTGAAAATTACTTTTTGTTTTTTATTTTTAGTGTATACTTGGGATCCTTGTATCTCCCAAAGAGTTTTCATTTGGTTCTTGTTTGGGTTTTTTGTTTGTTTGTTAGTTTCTTTTTTTTTTTTTTTCCCCCAGCTGGTCTCCTCAGCTTGAGACATGAATTTTGTACTGGTATCCTTTTTCAGCTCAGCTGGGTTTGTTTTTCAGTGGAGTTTTAGTTACTGTTTCTACATGTAAGCTAAACACTAAGCTGAATGATCTCAAATTCTTAATTTTAATTTTAGTGTTCTGTTAGATATTGTGGAATAAGAAGTACATTCTACTTTACTGATTTGGGTTTTTTTCATGTTTCTAAAGAACATCCTGTCATGTCAATTGTACAGTACATCTATTCATAAGTAAGGCTATGTGTATAGTCCTACTGGCATTAAGAAGACTGAAGGGTTAGACAGGGCATGTTTTAAAGTACGTACTTAATTGTTCTATTTTTCATATTGTATCTGTAAAAAGAAAAAAAATGTTTTATGGCTAAGAATTAGTGTTAGAACACTGTCTGCTTGAAATTGCTTGGAATTGCTTGGAAACATGCATATCAAATTGGTTTAGAGCTGGCATGACAAAATTGTCAATAGATACAGTGGATATTTAAAGATGGTTTTTTTGATCTTCATTTCCTAAGACAAAACTGTTAGGAAAAAAAAAATCTATAATGTGAATTTATAATTACGATTTACAAATCAGCCCCAAAATACCAGTGCAAAGATTTGCGATATATCCATCAGATCCTCGCAGTTTATAATGGAGATTGTACATGATCATGACAGCTCTTTTCAGGTGAGGGGTTAATCAACCCTCAACATGAATGGGATTCACTTAATAGGCAGAGAGTTACTATTTTAATCCCTCCTTCCTGAGGGGATGGTAGCATGTTTTGCTTGCCTTGCACTGTTCAAATCCTGTGTAGATGTAATTCCTCATGTGCTCTCAGGACTATTCACCACTACACTCAGTACATGCCTCACAAACTAGTAACAGGTTTATTTTTACAACAGCCCTATTTTACAGTGGAGGACTAAACCAGAAAGAGAGAGAAAAGAGAAAAAAACCCATTGAATTGATTGGTTTCAGAGCATATAGCACTTTTCTCCCACTAGTTCCTCTGTTCTCAGTTGCACTCATAAATGATGAGCCCATCTGCAAACCAGCCCCAGAGTCCTCTGGTTGTGTGCAAGAGGAGTGGAGAACATGGGATTCAGTTAACATTTTGTTTAAGAGACAGCTCCAAGAAGGATATGCCAGATATGCCTAACCCACGTAAAGGAAGCACTGACAATGCAGAAGTCTTTCATAAAACATACAATAATTTGAAAATAGAGCTTCCGAAAGAAAATGTCAAATCCTCCCACGATTAGATACTAATAGTGTACCTTGAAGCAAGAACTGAGAGGACTGAGTACTGTGCCTTCCTCACACATCAGTTTCATGCTCAAATGTTGAATTGCTAGAAAAAGTAATGAGGAAAGCATTTTACTCTGTTGCTGTCGAGTTTGTCAATGTGAAGTAAAAAATTCAGTATTAATGGGAATCCAAAAGGTTAATAAATGAGAGACTGATATTCTAACTCAAACATTAACTTAGAAATTTAGTTTGCAAGTCTCTGTGTTCAAAACTATTTATTTAAATTAAATCATTATGATCAGTGTAGAATCAGGAACATAAAAATGTACATGATTAAACTATAGGATCAAAGCTTTTGTACAAGCATTTCTTTTGTATTTTTCTGTTCTGAGCCCACAAATCCTGCATTTTGACTCTTCTGCCCATTAGTCTCTCCCACTTCTAAGTCTTCTTCCTTTTCTTCTAGCAACTTACAACCTTGTGGTTGGCATGCATCTATAGAAAGTTATGAATTTGGAGCTGGTCAGGATGAGCAACATTCTCAATGGTGCTTTCTAATTTATTGAGAAAATATTTTGACCATATTAGAAAATGTAGATAAAATTGTCATAAAAATTTGCTACTTAAGTACTTCATGTACTGTTGTAAGTGTATCTAGTCTCATGAGAGGTTTCTGGTCTCTGGTTTCTAAGTAAATGGAGTTTCCTGTTTACAGCTTTCATCTCGCTACCTGAGCTTACAAAAAGAGGACAATCAAGGTACCTTCCTATGTCTTAGTCTATCCTGTGAGCTCTCACAACTTCAGGTGTTTTCACAACTGATCATGGCTGTGGCCTTTCTGAGGTGATATCCACATTTGAACCATAGCTTCTGCTGTGATAACCAGATCCTAAAATTAGATACTAAAGAAGTCAAATTAATAGCTGTGTATGTTTTTATACTATCTCATATAGACTTCTTTGTTAAGAAGGTAATTTAATGCTTAGGGTGGAATATAGATCACACAATTCTGCATTTCTAGGTTATGGAATCAGAAGAGAAAAATCCATTTGTTTTTATCATGAGCCAGTTTTTCAACTTGATTATGAAACTTCTAAAAAGGGTTATATAACTTTTATGCTTTTGTATTTATACTTTTAACTTTGACAACAAAAGAGTCAGGGTTCTAACACAACACAGGCCACAGACCTTTCTCCTCCAAAGCTCTTACTCATTCTCAGAGGATCTATGCTCTGTGAATGGGAGGCAGAAGAATCCGGTGATAAAAATAGTGCAAGATCACATAGCTGAAGAATGTATATATATACATGTATGGAACTAAATAAGTTACAAGGAAAATCCAGGTCTAGAACTCCCTAACTTTAAAATCTGGCTCTGCTACTTGTAGAACAGCATTTCTAAAGCTTGGCTGTTTGTTTTGGTTTGGTTTTTGACAAAAGAAGCAGAAGAACACACAAGTCACTTCATGTGCTGTCATTTCTTTTGTCCACCACTTGAATGCAGAACTGAAACTTGAGGATTCACTGTGTATCCCACGGTCACATGAACTGACATCAAAAGAAAGTTCTTAATTTTTATGTAGGTAATTACAATGGTGATGGTGGACTCTCTGCAGAAAGATTGAGGAATTCAACATCTGAAGAATGGCAAGTCTTCAGAGTCTTCCGCTGCATTTGGGATTCTAGTGACAAGCAAGAATTCATATAATGTTCTTCTTGGTGCTCCCAAACTTACTTTCTTTTGTTACATCCTCTTTACATTCTTTTTGTTTTGAGTATCCATTCTCCTGGGTCTTATTCTAGCTTTTTTTCCTTCTTTCCACAGTCTCAAAGGATTCCCAACTGCCTTCCTCAAATCCTAGGTTCCTTACCCAGAAAGCATTACTTGGTTTTACCAACCTCTCTTCCCATCTACCTTGTTGATTTACTTACCAGGTTACTTTCTGTCCAGCCTTGTCTGTATCTTGTCAAGATACTTTCAAAAATAAGGTCAAATTTCCCCTAGTTCATTATCAGCTTCGTGGACCTCTCATTCTTCTGTTTCTCCCTATTTCGTAATCTTTGAATTTCAGTATCATTTAAACCTTCCCTTATCTCCTTTGTCAGTTTTAATAAAATCCTGATAGAATTCCCATTCCTATGTTTTTACCTCAGCTCCCCATTTTACTATGTTCTCTGACTTGTTTCATCACCTGCTGCCAAGTTGATGATACTATTTGCTATGTTTAATGGGTCAGCAAGATACTTTCAATTGAGTAACTCATTCAGTCCATGATGGGGATTTATTTTCTCTCATCTTATCTCTTTCTTAGATGCACATATTCGAATAAGGTGAATTATCTTTCAAATGTCCCTATTTCTCTTCATTGAGTGTAACAGTAATCTAAAGTGGCTAGTTCAGGTTCAAATGTTCAATTTAAATGTTTAATGTTCAATTAAATTTGATAAAAAGAACATCATTTGAAGTCTGCATTGCAAATTCAAACTGTTCTAAAAAGACAGAATAAAAGGATAGAATTAATTGAATCTATTATATATTCACAGCGTTAGTAAAAAGCATATCTCTCATCTCAATAAAAGTATGGATGCTTCTAGAAAACATCAGCCCATTAAACACACTAGAAAGGAAGGGACTTGATCAGTTTTTTGGTTGTTGTTACCCGTGTACTTTCAACATTGACAAAACCATCCATTCTTTTTTCCTCTGGACTAACTTGCACTGTTTTGCATGAATATTTCAAAAAAAAATCAAAATTAAGAAAAGATTTGGCAGTGAAAATATCAGTTGCATGGAGAGTGACTGAATCAGTAAAATACCTCTAAAACTATGGACTTCATATGGGTAACATCAAAGAACATTACAAAAGGGAAATGCTTTTCAACCTGTTCATAGTCAAAGTGAAAGCAAGTACAGAGAACAGCCATCTGGAAAATCCAGTTGATGGTGCACCTTTATAGATAAGTCTCCAGAAATACTGTTGGCTTGAATATATATTTTTTTTTTTCCTTGATGAAACCATTTCTGGAATAATAATAGTAGGGACATACAGAAGTCTATACAAATAAATATGTATCATCTACATTTCTCTCTGTATATAAACATTATAAGATTTACATATATTAAAAGTGCACATATGTATATAATTTATATAGTTATTCATAAATAAATTAGAGTTGATTCCTTTATACCTTTTTTGTGAGCAGTGAAGTTCACTTAAATATTGTGCATGGAAAAAAAATTAGAGCATATTGTTGGAATCTGTTCCATTCATAAGAATGGTGCTGATACAGAGAAACAGGCTCTTAACACATGATCATTTCTTTCTAGCAGCTACTTCTTATCCTTGTGACACATTTTTTTTATAACCGGTTGGAATCAGTTTAAAAGTTTGCTCTTTCTTTTTGTATCTCAAACTTGCATTTTTTAGGTGAAAACTGCTCCTTAAATATTATGCTATGATGTTTTGGCAGAATTTCCTAGCATACAAATTTTCTGGTGTTATTATAACAATTTTTTAGAATACAGAATTGATGGCCTAAAGTAAACTATTTACACTAGAGAAAGAATTAGATGTTATTAAAGTTTCAGAAAGGAAATTTCTCCTATAAAAAGTTAAGAGCTGCTACAGCTTCCTCAGAAAGATAAGTAACTGTGTAATCATCCCTAGTAAAAAATAGAAAAAAGATCCCCCAAATTCCAAACCTTAATTTTACCAAACATTTAATTTCAGCTGTTTCTAAAATGTCTGATTTTTATTTCAAAAAGTCATAACTTACCAATAATTTAAGACAAACACAGATCCAAAATACTAAAATATTATGATTTTTTGGTAAGAGTTTTAGTAAAGCTTATAGTTTTCTTTAGATGTTTTTCCATTAGTATTTTAAATCTTCTATTTCAGAATTTTTGAAAATGTTAATTTTAAATGTAGCAACAGGTTAAAACATTATCATCATTTACACTTTAAAAGTACTCTTTTAATTTATTATAAAATAATAAGTGAAAACATTTTTCTGCATAATTAAGTATGTTTCTCCAAAGCTCATGTTAAAATTTAGCTGGAAGCTTCAATTCATGCTTCAAGTTTATGTCACATTGTTCTTTCCATTTCTCCTATTTCCAGCTGAAGTCTTGAATGTTTGTACTGGCAATGCTGAGGATTACTGTTAGTTTAGACCAGTGTTACCATTCTCTTGTCATAAAGATATATATTCAAGGCATCAGAGGTGATTGTCATGAGTAGCCTGGTTTTCCAAACCACATTTGTAATCATACCTCCTATTTCTTCCCTCTTCAGGCCTTTACTCCATATCTCCCTGCCACGTTTTGGCTGTTGTGTAGACCTGTCCTACCGATTAGGATCCTGAATCCATTCTTTAACTTACACAGGCACATCTTATCTCTTGATTTCCATTTTCACTACTTCGTATGAAATTTCATCTGTTCCACTTGACCCATAAAAAATATTTAATTAATGAGATAAAATGGAAAATAAATGATCATTACTTAGTTCTCAGAAATGAGCCAACAGAAACAGACATAGAGAATTAAGACTTGGTTCAATGTGGTGTGTATTCCAAAGTTTGGACTTCAACTTACTATATTAAAATGGAATGTTAGAAATAAAACATGTACGATTGTGCAGAACTGAAAATAAGAGATTTTATATTTTAGTGTTTGCCATTATCTCAAAATGTATTTGAAAGATGGAAAAGTCTTTTTCAAAACTTAAAAATTATTTCTTGAATCTAAACCAACAATCTGTATCACACGGGATTGATTTTCTGAGTTTAATAGGCAATGATTTTCTTGCTCTTTAATAAGTAGCTGGGTGTAATTCATGGAACACATCATCTGCCATTCATTCTTTTTTTAACTGTATCAGTCAAGTCTTCTGTTTTACTATGTTTCATCAACATTAAAATATCCAACCTTTTGTAACATCTGTATTTTCTTGTCATCTGTTTTCATCCTTCCTCCCACTCTAACCATATGGAAAAGCAGCACTGGTTTGACACCTTGGTGTCTTTTTGCTCCTATGTAGGTTTGCTTTGTGCAAAACTCATGGAGGAAAACAAAACCAAATCAAATAATCACAAAAGATCCTTGAATCTGAAAGAATATAATCACACACTCTGTCTTTGCTGAATATAGTCCTAGGATTGAATCCTATTTGGGCTCCTAATTCTTTCTAGAGATTCTTCAATGGTGTCGGTGATCCATACCTAAAAATAGAGTGTAGAAATATGTAAGGAGAGAAAAGTACAGGATGCATACCTCATGTGTAGTTTTGTTGTGCTGCATGATTTTGTTGAAACTATTCTTTCCCAGATTATTTTATATTCTAGCCGTGAGTAGGTTCTTTCAGAGCATAGAAGTTTGATCTTCAGCAAGTATGGAGAAAACATGATAAAAACCACTGTGTCTGTATTTGCAGGAATATGTGGCACTTCAGATACTCAACTTTCAGTTCTTAGACAGACTTTCGATTGCCTACAGAGATGTAAGTTCTTTTCATGTTCTAGACCAGTCAGGTGCATCACCAGTCCAAGCCTTCAGGCTTATCTGCTCACTGCTTTTTTCCCATATTCCTTGTTATTTTTCTACTTATAAACTGGAATCTGTAATGTTACAGTACATCCATCCACTACTAATCTCCACATGCATTGCTATATTTTTATTAATGCAATCAAATTGTGATAGTTTATGAATGTCCAAAAGATTAATTTTTTAAAACTAGTTTTATTATAGAGTTTTATTATGCTAATCATCATGCTAAATGCAAACCTTCTGCGTGTAATGTCTGTTGGCTGTATTTATGCTCCATTTATTTATTGAGTTCTCTTCTGTCAGTTGTTTCATCATAATTTTTACTATTAACTCATCCACAAAGATAACCTACTTTTTACATCGATTTTATGAAGTTCAGAACAGAAATACCCCAAAAGAAATTCCGCACCCCCTTCAAAGGGGCAATAGTAAGCACAACTCCAAAGTATATGAGAGATTGAAAATAAGGAAGGAGAGAGGAGAAAGAAGGGAAGGGGGAAAGTAAACAATATGGAATAAACTACTCAATATTTTCAGTCAGTGGAAACAATTTTTAAAATATTTTTAGTCTTCTGTTGATAGACATAAGGATTTCAAACTACTGTCACATCTCAGAAGTTGTTTTTTTAATAGCAAAAGCTTAAATTAATAATTGTTTGCTAATAACAATGCCTGCACCAACATATTTGATGATAATTAATCCTCCTGAATTAAGTTTTTGTGTATCTTGACTCTGGTATTTTAATTTAGAAGATTAATGACTTTTGTTTGAAAAGTAATAGTCTTTGAGAAGATAGAAGTTTAGATGAAAGTGAATGCTTCACTGTTCATCAGAGATGTAAATAGAATTTATGAAAACTGCTATAAAAGGGATCGAAGAGGAAAGCCTTGATATGCAAAATTAGGAACAGTAGTTGTATCAGTAGGAATTCTTCATATGTTTCTTTGCACCCGGTACTGTCATTTTAGTCAATAAGGACTAAATAATGAAGTAAAGCATATGCTTCTTAAAAGAAAACAAACGAAAAGAGTCTTAAATGATTCACCCATATCTTACAAGAGAGAACTAAAGTGCACAATAATCTTGAAAAAAATAAAACACCTCTGAAAAAATGAATATGGAGTAGTGCAACTTGCTATCCTGTCACAACAATAATCAGCAGAGATGTCAAGTAGGATCAAATGTCTAGATAGCATTCTGCAGAAGTGTTGCACTTAGTACAAAGCAAATAAAATATGAATCAAGTATTCCACACTGTTGCTAAAATTCAATCATAGGAGTAGATGAACAGATACATAGCCCACAAAAAAAGAATTCCTATTCTTGGATCTGTTTGGGTAGAGCCTCAGCTCTACTGTATTGTCCAGAACATTCAAAAAACACATGGATTGTCTGAAGAAATTCCACTTAAAAAAAATTACTATCATTTTAGGAAATGTTGTATCAAGAAAAGATTATCACAGGAAATAAATTTTATTATATTTTATAAAAACCAAACAGATTTCCAGGTAGTGGTGTGGACTCTGATATCTGGGATTATAACATTATAATAAACTAGACAAACTTCTGTCAATCATGACATGTTTAGACGTGACAGTCTTTTTGCCTTGAAGAAAGAAGCATGTTCAATAATTTCTCACAAACTGTCAGTCAGTATCTTTCTATGAAAAGGTTGCCTGCAGATGCTGACAAAGATTAAAAAAAACCCCTAACCTTTTGTATGAGGACTAAAAGTTTTTTGTTATCATTCCATTTTTACAACAATCATCGAATATATCTTTCAGAATTTAAGTACATCCTCTCTTTATGTTGTATGACTTCAGCTGAATTGCTTTTCCACTGGACTACTGTGGTATGCTAGATCTCATGAATATGCATAACCCAAATCAGTCCCCATCATATTAGACATTTAACATAATGCACAGACTCGTGTCTTAAAAATCTTGGTGTTTAATGAAATTGCACTAATTTAGAGTAAGTGCCAGAACTGTTATTTGTGGGGGTTTTGTTTTGTTTATTTGTTTTGTGGTATTTTTTTTGTGTGTTTGTTTGTTTTTTTAAGACAGAACACTGAAGCAAAAATACCTGAATTGCATGAGGAAATTTATAAACTGAAACTAGGTATTTTGAGTCTGAGTCCTTAAAGACAAGATGCTAAATCTCCACCAAGTAAATGTTATAGTAAAATAAATTTATCCACAGTACTCATTAAAAAAAAGTTTAAGTACATAATTAAAACTTCTGTATTTAGTTCATCAAGCTGTAGCTCTTTAATTAAGTGAAATTTAGTGTGTTCCTTTTAGTGCACAAGCTTCGTTGTTATCCCACCCAATTATCCCACTCTATGTCATATTTCTCATTACATTATCTTAAAAATATTGTGGAAAATATAATGAAGTGTATTGCTTCCAGAGAGTGAATTAGATGCGAAATAAAAAGTTAAAAGCAACTTTGTATGGTTTCCTAACAGCACTAAGTAACTGCTAGTGCCGTCTCTCTCACCACCATGTAAGTCGATAAGTTGATTTCTCTTCAGGTGCCACTGTTGTCATGACGGGCTTCAAACATTACTAAAGCTGAGAGTTGAAATAAGATGTTTTTATGTGTAAGGCTCTTAATTCTCTCATAATAAAAGAGTACGCATCATTAAGAGTGTAATGCACATGGTTGTCTAATCAAGGAGATTTCTGTCTGAAGTGTCCTGTTTCCTTTGTAGTGGTGACTGGAAATGTAGCAAAAAAGAGGAAGTGAGTAATTAAGAAAGGAAGGAATGTGCCTTGTCTTATGAACTCTAATATAAGAGGCTTACTTCAGAAGGAGAAATTCATTGGAAGGTTTCTTTCCAAATTCTGGTGATTAAGAAATGATACAGATGTTTCTTAAATTTTTGGTCTGGTGTTGAAATTAATTCCTTTGTGCATGACACAAGAACATTTTGAAAAGATCAGTGAAAAAAAAAATACAAAAAACTAAAAAATAGTGAGATTAATTAATGTCAAATGTAACTTGGAAAGTACCCTTTTTTCTTTTTCTTTTTTTATCCCTTCAATCTAAGTGTTCTATTACAACAGAGATGTGTCTAGGCATATGTTATTTTGCAAGGTGAAGTTAAATAATGTCTCTCTTTGAGGGCTTGTTTTTCTCTCTTGCCTTTTTGTGTAGTCTAAACAGAGCCACCCATGTTTATTGTACTGTAGGAAAAGCTCAATATACTTCAGGATTTTTACTTTGCTTAGCTTTTATGTTAGCATATGAAAACAGCAGTTGAAAAAAACAACCCAGTCCAACAGATGGTTTGTGCATTCTGCTACAAACAGATGATCGTTTCTCTCTCTAGTGTATGCAGATAACATTGTCTGCTAAAAGTTTTCAAGAAAGTAAGATTATGGCCTAAATTAAGCAGAAAAAAAGTCAATATGTCTTTTTTTTTTAATTTATGTTAAACAGCAAGGAGTCTACATATTTCAACATATGTACAGTTGTATGTTTTGGTGTATATAGATATAGATAGACAAACCAGAAAAATGCTAATTTCTGGAAGTACTGCTGCCTCTCTTTGCAAAAATCATGTTTGGATTATCTCTTGCAAACTTTGCTGCTGGTGCCACAACATGAACCTTTTATCTCTGTATGTTTGAGCATATTGAAATAACTAGTAATGGGTCTCACTTTCCTCCTTGATTTGTATTGATTTTTTTTCTTAATATATATTTTTCATTATTTATTCCCAAATTTCCTGGAGAAAGTACAGACAGTAATATTGGGTTTTTTATCTTTTGAAAAAAACACTACATTGGAGGAGACTCTGATGGAGCTCAGAAAAATACAATTCCCTCTGGTGTGCAGGTGAAGTTTAATTTATCTAAGATTCCTTACCATTACCATAACAGGCAATCTTTTGTCAGAAAACAAATTCCAGCATCATATCGGAGTAAGCAGCAGTTGTATTTGCTTTTGTAGAGGTTTTTCTCTTCAAGAACAGAATTTCGTCTAAAAATATCTAAAAAATGCACAAAACCAACACAAACTTCATATCATGTGCAGTAGACAATTTTAAGAATATCAAAACTCAATCTAATACTGATCTAATTTAAAGATAAATTATCTATCAAAACCAGGTATTCCTAACAACTATTTTTGTAAATATGTTGCATGCCTTGTCTTTGCTGTGTGGTATTTCAGAAAATCTGGTAAAATTATGCATATTTTTGCCATAACCTTTGTTTTCCAATCCCTGATTTGCTGTATCTCATGATAATTCATATAACAATGTCTGATGAATCATGTAGCAAGTGATTACATTAAGTGAGTTCATGTAGCAAATGTCCTTAAGCTTGTTTGAAAATTAATGGAAGCCAAAATGTGTTGAAAGTAGGAACAAATAATCCCTGTGTGTACAATTTGATCCTTCTACTCCAATTCACTGTGGATGGAAAGGTCAGTCAAAAAAGATCTGATGTTTCTTTCTTTAAGCAAAGCGGAGATGAACATGAATTTTCCATGAAAATATTTTTGTGATAAAATACTGTTTTATAAAAAAACAGTGGGAATGAGTGATTCCACTGCTACCATTTACTGATTTAAAATTAATAATTAAGATTTTCAGAATTACTGAAACATCTTATATGGCATATGAAAAAAACCCAGTCTCACTAAAAAAAAAAAAAAAAATTCACAGATCATGATTAGATACTTTAAAAGCCCAAAGACTGTGACAAGAACTAGTGCTAAATTATTCAGATTAATATGTTGGATTGAGCTGATAAGGACTTTTTATTTAGTAATTTTTGCATTCTCGTTCATGAAATCATCAAGGTTCTGACTGCACTGTTAGAACTTTGGAAAATTATTTGTCTCAAAATCCCATCAAATAGTTCAAGAGATGATTGCAAATTTAATGGAAGAAGTAAATATATATTTTATTATTAATTCTGAGATCACAGATCATATTTTGGGCAATTTGGCCACCACATGAATTTTTTTTAATTGTGTACTTTTTCTGAGCACAGAAGTTCTTCTCTGTGAATAGTTATCTCGCTTAAGTAATCTTTTGGGTTTTAGAGGCTCCTATGTTTATATATACTTGCTGTAGGATTGAGAACAGTGTCTTGGGGTGACTTTATGATATGTATCTCCTGTCGCCGCTCTATGCCCAGACATGATTCCTGTGCCTTCTGTGTCTTTAAAACTGGATGTGAGGGAAAAGAAAAGAAGCCAGATGAACTTTTCAAAAGAAGTTCATGCTCCAAGGTCACTCTGTCTTCTCTGTGTGCTTCTGTGGCAGCAAGAGTGAAGGAAGCACCCTTTTTGCTGCTTTTCAGGCAGCTTTTGGCTCTGTTTCTCCATAGAGAGACAGAGAGTTAAACTTTTTTTTTCTCCCTGGGACTTTGACCTCTTCTTCTTCTCTTCTGGACTGTTCAACAATACCAGAACACAACGGGAGACCCTACAGTGTTGGCCTGGAGGGGGGCCTACGCCAACACAGCTCCGAAGAGGAGAGAGAGAGAGACTGTGCCCAAAGAAAGGACTCTAAAATCTTCCCAGGTTTCTCTCCACAGCGAGAGGTTTTATTATTTAGCAGCATTATTCTTTTCCCGTGTGTTTGTTAAATAAATAGGTTTTTTTTCCTTCACTTTTCTCCAAGGAATTTCTTCCCAAACCTGGTGGGAGAGGGGTGGCTGTAACCTGCCTTCTATCCAAGGATGTTCAAATTCAGACGTTCCTCCAAATTTGTCTCAAACCAGGGCAAACAAATAAGGCTTTCAATAACAGTAATAAGTTTTAGATGGATGAACTTCACTTTATTCCATGCCTTTTGAATAAATATGCTAAATTAATCTTATATTAAAGTTTATAATTTACTATGAGCATAATATTTCAGTCTTATTTTCCATTACTGCTGATAGCTACTCAGTAAGATGTAGTGTCAAAAGGAAATGAGCCATAACAATCTTATATATAAGAAATAATATGTATTTTAAGAGCTTAATAGGGGCAAAAAAAGTGCAGTATTATTCTTCTGCTAAACCTTTTGTCACATGCTGTGTATTGTCCCTGCTCTATGACCTTTTCAAATGGCATTTCATTTTAAATCTCCACATTGTTCTAGAAACTAATTTCTGAGATTAAAGCAACATTACTTAGGTTTTATAATTAGAAAATTTGGTAGAACTGACATGCAAACCAGAGGAACTAGATTTTTAGTAAGCTTCTTCTGACTACTGTAACTTTTCTTATTGTTGCTTTTGTATATTGGATTATTAGGTCAAAAACAATTTAACAACTTTTCCAAGTTTTCTTTGCTAAAACTGCAGGCAGTAAGCTTTGATGAACCTCTTTCAGCCTTGTTTTTCCAGTGATACATTAGTTTCTTCAATTTAATTTTATTCATCTAAAAGAAATACATCTAATTCAGTAGTAATCTTGTCAACATAATGTACTCAGTATTTGAATACAGCTTGTCTGAAGAAAGAAGATGTGGCATATACTGCACAAGATGAGTTCTCTATCTCTGTGATGAGAGGGAAGCAGGATCACAGTTCTTGAGTGAGATCCTTATTGAGGTAGAGTATCTCAGTGGATTTTAGCCATTTACATTTAGGTTACCCATTTTGGTGTATCTTTCTATATTCTGTAGTAAATGGAGAAAAATATATACTTTAAGCCATGGTTCATGTGAGAAATGAGACAACTCTTAAAAAGATTAATTTATTGAAAACAGAAAAAATTGAAAAATTACAGAAATCAGAAAAATATAAAAATTTGGGATCCTATGGCTCGGTAGATGGTATGCCCCAGGAGCGCAGGGATTTGAGATCTTCTGGCTGAGACAGCACTAGACCTCAGGTAGAGAAAAAAACTTGCAGTGCTGGGTTGACTTAAAAAAATTACTAAAAGCCCCTTAAAAGGGGTAAGGCTTTTAATGCCCAGCACCGATGTCTCCCACAGCTAGTCTGGAGAGAGCAAGAGGGGAAGAGAGAAGAAAGAAGAGAGAGGGAAGAGGGAAGGGAGAAGAGAGAGCCCGCCTCTCGGCTTCGTCCTTTTTATAGTTTTTGCTCCGCCCCCAGTCCGCCCACAGCCCGCCCCTTCGGTCCAAGGCGATTGGTGCTTTCCCTTTGATGGATCATCTCTGTCCACCAATGGCTCATCGTTGTCAAGGGGGGTGGTATCAGTTAGATAAGGGAAAACAATACTTTCATTAAAATTCAGGTATTCAGGTTGCCATGGAACTTGCCTGCAGAGTAATGGCTCTGCAGCTAGAAATAGCTGCTGGCTATTAAGACTGGGTGGGGGGGTTTTGACCTTGGAATCAAAATGCAAGTGAAACACCTACAAAAAGTATTAAAATACATCCAACACACCTCAGAACACTTGTAAAAGTATACAGTAAACACAGGAAAGGTAACTCTTATGGTGTACCAGTGGTTTGTAGCTTGAAAAGGGGCAAGTTTGTGATTTTTAACTGGGAAAATTTTAACTGGGAAGGGTGCAACTCTATTAATAAATTTTAAACAAATAGAAACACTGATAATGGAATTGGATTTTTGTACCTGGGCTGATGGGTTAATTGTAACATTCAATTTAAAAATAATTAACTCAAAATTAATTATTTAAAGCACTTAATATGCAAAGACCAAGCACAAATAGGGATTTCATGTATGACAGTTCAGCTGACATGTATCAGATGTCTACAGTAGTATGGATTGGATTGTGCTTAAAAAGTGCTTAGATTTCTGTGCTATCCATTCTATGTTTCCATAAAGATTGTCCATGAATAGTATAATGAAGAATAGACTGGGGTAAGGCAGAATCTGAATTTTACTCTTCTAATGCGCTTTAATTTCTGGGAAGGCAGCCCAAGCCTTATCATCTTAACCTAAAATGATAAAAAGAATGAATTAGAAGAGAATAAATATTCTTTTAAAGGTAGAGATAAAGAATAATTTTAAGCTGCTGTCTTTCATGTGTAGATGAAAGATGAAAGTTACTTCAAATTACAACTACTACTCTATAATAGAAGACATTAGGATAAAAATGTAACTCAGAAGGTTCTAAAACAGATAGAAAACAAGTATTTCACAGTTCTGATAAAGAAAATTATGTAAACTATAATGAAAATTCTGCAAATTAGAAAAACATATACAAAATGAAAATTTCAGAAGTAAATTACTCTTGCAATTGAAAGTGTTCTTTTCAGTCCTGGGTACATATTTTCACCTATGGAGAAGTAAGAGAACCCTCAGCTTTTTAACATTGCTGAACCACCTGCTGAGGCATCTATCTGAATTATTTTTAAATGTGCTTAAGAGCTACATATAAGAATTTCATACAGAGGTACTGTTTAGAGACACTGGATTTCTGAATTCAAACAGAATGTATTCAGATTGAGGCTCAACCTTACAGAGCCCCATAGCTATTGAGAGGTCTGGTAACGGTATCGACTAAAATACTTTTGATGTCTGGTGACAAGTAGTGCCTGATCAAATTTTGAGATTGGCCAAGACTAACTAATTGAAAGTCTTGAAAGAAAGTTTGTAACAGTTTCATTTTACTGGATCTCAATGGTTATTTTCTTTTTCTTTTTTTCCTGTTATGCATCGACCAAAAATAAGTATAGCATGAGAAAGAAGTATCAGAAAAGCCTCTCCATAAAGCAGCAATGCAATAAAATCTGTATTTCTTTCCTTTCTGGTAGATATACTAGCTGTCTTTTAAACAGAGGTTATCACAAACTCAACTCTTGTCTTAATATTTCATAACCTTAAACCTTATAAAACTTTAACTCTGATATAAAATTTTAATAGATAGCAGAAGATGCTGAATAAGAATGTTTTGAAATGGGTTCTTTAGCACAAAGAAAGAAGCACTGAAGTAATTGTGAATATTTCATGTTATAAGAACTAGCTTCAATGTCAAGCTTCATTTTTTCGAGAAAAAAAAATCCATCAAAAGGTTAGTTATAACCTTTGGAAAAGGTTACTTTAATAATACCAAGCAGGGAAGCATATGAAATGTTTGCAAGCTTTTGTGGTTTTAGTATGCATGTTTCTGATGTCAATTAAAAATATCATCATGCAGGGAAAAGTGCATTTTGAAGTAAACACTGGTAAAAGCTTTATCCTCCAGAAAATGTTTTAAAGGAAAACAAATAAGGGGCTAATGATTGACATGTATTTCAGGTTGAAGTCTGCAAGCCCCAGTTTATTGTGGGAGTTTAAAGAGTAACATTTGAGCGTTTCGTTAATTCTGACTGACTACACCATTTTGCTTGGTTTCATTGGTCCCACTAAAATTAGAAACCAAAGTCGTGAATGACAACAACAAAATTCAGCAAAGTCTATTTAAAGAATCATGCCTGATATCAAGAGTATTTGATCACAGTTAGACGGTGTAGTCCATTTATACCAAGTTCCTCCAGCCATGAGTAGGTTGCTTAAAGCTATATGTGATGGGACTATATTAACAAGTTCTTGGCTAACTAGTATGATTGATGGCTATCCAATGTTTTTGTGTTTCCTATCCTCAACTCAGAAATAGCTTCAAGGACTGAAATGAGGGGCATTTTGTTTTGATCTGTCATTTCTTTGCTTCCTTTCCATGCCCCAGTTGCTCTGTAGCTTACAGCGCTGTCAAAAATGGGTCACCTTATCACTGACTACACAAGTTGTGACAAGCATTAATGTGAAGGAGACTTTTACTCAGAACAAAGGAAACAGCTTCTCAAATTATCTTTCCTCCTTCTTTTCTCTCACCCTTTTTCTCTTTTTTTTTCTTCTCATTCCAAAGCATTGAGCTGTATTGCTGTCATAGCCCTGTGAAAATACTGCTTTGTAAACTGCAAACGTAATAAAATTGCTGGTCATGACAAATGACTGAAGTCAATCTTTCCTATTAAGTCCATGTAATGGCTGCAGTATGTACTGTGCCGTACTGAGGAATTAGAGTATAGTCTCTGCAGGAACTAACCTACCAATATTTAACCAGAAGTAAATCAGACAACGATGAATTGTCTTGTTCTTTAAGAGTATTCATAAAGTCTCTACTGTGCATTTGCTTTGGAGGCAAAAGTTTCCCAGACTTCTGGAACCTTGTGCAACTTCTGTGTACTAGTTTTTCTTCTATCAGGTTCTGTTTCTAATTTCATTGCATACAAATTTCCATAGGGGCTTTGAGAAGGTTTGATTCAATAAAATGATATAAAATTAACTCTTCATTTTACATCTGGAAAGTGTGGACTTTAGAGACATTACCAATAACTGACAGGGATAAGATGCTCACCAAGGTATGTATGCTGCATCATCTTAAATGTATGGTTTCTGATTCAAGAGGTGATTGTAAGAAATACTTATTTTAAATAATATGACTGTGGTGGTATATTATGCATTCTACATTACATATAGACACATACACAAACAGATTAATCTTCCATTCCCACAGAATAAAGATACTGAAAATCTCTCAAAAAGAAACTGTGTCTGTATTTTAAATTTTTAAGAAAAGAATAGTCTTTATTAAGGGAATGCTAAAAGAGGATTAAAATGAAATTACTATCATATCACCTTTTTGAGAAGTTAAAGACAAAAACTCACTGTCAGATCGAAGATACCAATATCTGACTTAGTAAGTGGCTGCTAGCATATATTAACATAAGGAAAGAGTATCAGATGGTATACTATATTTATTAAGAAAATAAAATTATCCACAATGAATCCAGAGTTATCTTCTAAGTGGTAATAGCCAATTTAGAGCCTATTGTTTTCCATATGTGGTGATTCTTCCCTAGTCTCCTTGATTCTGCAGTTATCAACACTGAATTTAATCTACTGTTGTTATCATTCACATGTATTACTCAGTCATCTGGAAGCATGAGATCTTTCTTATGCCTCTATGATCAGGTTAGATGTGATGATAATTAATAATTTAAATAAAATACTTCATATACTCATTTTTCTTGGGTAAATAACTAACAACAAACCCAACACACAGATTGTTCAGGGATGTTTCTGTGGAGATCTCTTCAGTATTAAAAATGACCATTTATTTAAATTCTTCTAAATTCCAATCTTTTAGCTGATCATTAATTCATTAAAGATCTTATTCCTTTAAAACTGGATAGATTCTTTCAAAGGCTCTGAGGGGACAATTTAACAAAAGTTTTATTGAAAACAAAGTACATATTTTTCATATCATATTCATATAATTGTTGATCCCTTTACATACTAAAATTTGTAAGCTTAGGATTTCTTCCTTGTAACCCAGTTTGAAAATGCAACTTCTGTATCCAAGTGTATATGAAACATGTTTCTTATTTTATTTTTATACTAATTTCCTTTTAATAGAGGTAAGACAATGACTAGACCTCTTTTTAAAGTTGATTTCACACTAATAGCTTCTGTCCGTTATTCTGATATCAAAGGTGGTTTAAGTAATAGCTTAACCCACAGCTGATTGCTGTGTATTTCATAGAAAATTAGTGGATGAATAGCAAATTATCCAGACAATTTATCATTTTATACTTTATGAATCCTTTTCTTTTAGCAATTTCATTTTGTGACTACTTGTCAAATTTTGTTTCCAGTAAAAAGAAGACATCTGGTCAGAGAATCTACATGTGTCCCTCTGTGACTGAACTCTATTGTAAATAGAAAATTAGAAAAGATACATTAAAAAAACAAAACAAAACTGTACAAAGCATAGGACTTTCCGTATTTAAAACCTTGAAAAATGCATATTTTTATGCAGTTTCTTTCCAGGTATGATTCACTTTTTCAGGGTGTGATACTACAATATTTCTACTATCCATTTCTTGTTCTTTGCTAGAACTATCATCTTCATTTCAAGAGAGTCTCAAAAAGAAAAAAAAAGGAACAGGCATCTGAGAATATGAAACTAAAAGATTGTTCGGTTTTAGAGCTGTCATTCTTTCAAGCTTTTTTAAAGTGCATCAAAAAATACAAGTTCATAATAACAGAAAAATAGAATGGGAAGGAAGAATTTATTTCCTCTTTTTTCTATCATTTTCTATCATTTTTCAGTATATAAAGCAAAGCTAGAGATATGATAAAGACTTAATTTTTAGTAAAAGTTAATCCAAAGATTAATTTTTGTAGGAATGCATAATTATGAAATTAATTGTATTTAATTTCTGTTATCAGGTGTTTAGTGATGACTGTTAAAACCTCAGCAAATAGCCTTGTGGCTTTGTTAGTACAAGGAGATAATGTGTCATCTCACACATAGATCATTTGATGCCCAGTGAAGCTCATTTGAGCTACTGAAGTTTTACCATTTATTTAGGAAAAGGTTTAACTTCCTCATGACTTTACATTACTCATATATAACGAAGCATCTTTGGGAAGGAAGAGCAGAAGGAAGGAAAACAGGAGTCATTTAAATGCTTTTTAAATGTTCTCACCATTTGGTTATTCTCCACATGAAAGGTCTACTAAAGTATACTATCTCCTAAGATAAAGGCCAAAGTTCAGGAGACAGTGCAAGCCCAGGGCATACATCAGAATATAAGCATGCCTGTTACTGACTAGTTTGGGTGTCTAAACTCTCTGCATTCTGTGACTTTTGGTTGGTTGGTTTTTATTTATTTAATTTCTAAGTTACTTAGCAGAAAGTTATCTGCTTTAATGCTGGAATTCTGATAAATACTACTATTTAACTATATTGCCTCTTAAGTATTCTGGAAGCTTCTGATTTTTCTTGAAAATGCAGAAACATAGCATGAGAAAGAGTTTCTCCCTTTTGAAGAAATCAGTTCAAATAATTTGTTTATTAATCTTTCAGTGTTTATGTTTGTAGAATACTGTAACTGATAAATAATTGCAGAATTACAAGAACTTCAAATATGATGGTGCATTACGCTGCTAATGAATTCTGGGCCCAAAATTTTCCTGTGAAAAATTTAGGCAAATAGAACTCAAAAATAATTCTTCAATAAAATGCAGTCACCTACATTGTAATTTTACTTCCTTTTTTAAGAAAGTTTGAACACATCTCTGCATGACTTGGGAAAGACTGTCTTTATTCTTTAAAGGGGTCTTTTGATATTATTTGTACTGACTAAAGGATTATGAAGGTGTTCATAAACTTAATAGCATAGATTAAAAGCATAATTAGGGAATTATGTAATCACACCTCATTTCCTGCTCACTTTTAAATGCATCTACTAGGAGAAATTCACAGTAACTTACAGCAGACAGCAAACAGGAAGCACAAGCGATCTCATTAATATAAATATTTTCTTAGGTTAGTTATGTACAGATATGTATGAAAATATATACACATACATATGACCTATATGATCAAAATATATCTTGTTGTTTTGTTGAAACTCTGTATGGGAAATAGGCTTGGATGCTTCTGCACTCTAGCAATCATTCCTCCCCCAGCACAGAGGGCTGAAAGACTGGGGAAGAGGAGATTGAATAACTCCATCCAATCCTGTGGAGAATACCAGAATGACACATAACTTGAAAAAAATGAATTCGTTTTAGTAAAAAAAAAAAAATTAAAAAAAAAAATAAAGCTATGCGGTGGAATAATACTCTAAATTATTACTATAATTGATAAAAGGACTCCTGCTCTCAATGCATAAATTCCCACGAGCCTCACAGAATTTTGAATTAAGAATTCATCTCTAGAAAGCCTTACTTATTTCAAAATAGAGCATATGTGCTGTTATTTCAAAACAAATTTAATGTGTTAAAATTTTATTTTAAGAATAAGATATATACATTAAATACTAGAAAATATTATGCTTTTTTTGCTGTGAAATACTTGATATCAATATGTTTTACTGAATATATGAAAATAGTTTAAAATATTTATATCATTAAAAATTTATGACCTTTTTAATAATTGTGATTTAAATTAAATAATAAATCAAAATATTTGGAAATAACATGCCAATTGTTTTGACTCACAGAAAGATACTATTTTATGAATTTGTGCCAGCCCTGCAATGCTATTAAAAGTACCATCTTGACTTCTATCTAAGAAACATTTTGTTACCTCTACAATAGTTCAAGTTTTTAAATAGTTTTTAATTATATTATTTATGCTATATTAACTCGTGAAATCTACTGCAATTTTGAAGTAAACAAAGGGAGAACAGAGATGGGCACGTGTACCCAGGAAAACAGTGCTCTGTGGGAAACAATGGTTTCACTAATGTAAATCCCAAGTTTCAAGGATACATTTATTCCTATCCAAATATTCTGTGGTTTCTCAGCCTAATCACTGTTTCTTAGTTAAAAGAATATGGATTGTTAATAGTGACCTGGACAATACTAACTTGGGTAAGTCTGCACCACACTGTTCTGCAAAGCATAAGCAAACACACTTTGGATTGCTGAAGTGGATATAGCTGGATTTTGTTTCTTAATTTCAACTTGTTCAAAAAAAGACCAGTAATTCTGTAGTCTGTAGTTTTACTAATTGTCAATAGTCTGTAGATGTTCTTGTGTTTTGGACAAACTCAGAAGCTGTAAATACCAATAAAGTAAACCCGGCATTCCTTCTCTCTCCTAAAGAACAATTGCTTCTTACTAATATTAACTACATATACCTTTCAAATCCATCACTGAAAAGAAAATAGAAACAAGAAAAGTGCTGTGTTTGCCCTCTTTCTGAAGCTTGAGCTTCATTCAGGAAATATGTTCCAGAAAACTTAGTGTTGAAGTCCCACCAATTTAAATAAGAATGTATTTCCTTTCCTTAATGAGATCTTACATTAATAGTATCTTCATTTCAGTTGCTCTTCAGTACACAGGAAAAAGCTAACACCTATCTATGATTCCTTCTAAATGAGATTCTGACAAAACAGCAATAATGTTTTCATTTTTGAAAATTTTATTTACAACTTCTGACTACTGAACCAAACAGAATTGAAGAAGGCAGTCCTCTTCCTTCATGAAAGCTTTACACAACTGTAGAGTTAAAAAGGGAACAAATAATTGAGAGTTTTAACTTTTTTTAATAGCTACTACTGTTCAAAATGCTCTGTAAACAAAACCAGAATAAGGATTCACCAGAGAGGCCTCTTGAAGATACAAGTTGGAGTCCTTATCTTGTAAGGGACAACGAGCTGTTAAAAGTTATCCGTGTTGTCATTAAGTAAGGTAGAATGTGTGTGTGGGTTTGAGGACCAAAAGCATTGTTGGTTTTCTTTATACTGCTAAATAGGGAAGTGAGAGCAAAAGGTGTTTCCCTCCTATATATCTCCCCACTATGTTCACAAAAGAGTCCATAGTGGCCCTTAGCCTTAAATAAGCACACACCTGCCTTTAGGCATCTGGTTGAGGCATAAAAGTGAGGAATACAGGAACTTGCCATAATGGCAGTAGAAAAAAAGAAAAGTATTTCCAGGTAATCTAGCACATTTTTGGTCCATTACAGCAGCTCACTCAGTGTGATAAGTGGAGCCTTTCCTCATTAGCACCTTCAGCTTTGTGACTCCTTCAAAGCAAGGCAAGAGAAAAATAAGGGAACATATGGTAGTGTTGTAAAATGTACAGAATCAGTCTCACTTTATGGAGGTCAGGGAAGACTGAGAATTTGCTCCCAGCAGACACCTGCTGGTCTATGCACTCTTAAGCAGTTGCTCTCAGGTCAGTATTAGGCCATGAAATGCAGAATCCTGCTTGAAGGAAACATAGTTGAATACTTCCATGAGTCCAAGATTATTCCAGAAAATTAGATTTGCTGTGGTAATAAATTTCTTGTGGTCTTCTTTTGCCATCTTTCCTTTGTTCTACCTTCAGATGAGACTATGACATGAACCTTAAAGGAAGATGCAAGTAGAATTCAATATCAGGCAGATAAAATGACATTTAGAAACAGCTTTGTTTTTATTATGGACAAAGATCCAAATAGGTATAGATTTTTACATTCTAATTTAAGACCATAAATCTCCTGACCTTTAATGAGACTGTTACTGTCACTGATTGTTGAGATTTCAAATACCCTTTTGAAAAATGTGTGAGGTTTTAGAAACTCAGAAACAATCGTGTTTTTCTACTAATTAAACTGAACAAATTTGGTGCGGCAGCCACATTTAATTGAGAGTGTTCTGCATGCGTATGGGTTCAGTACTCCAAAGCTGTCATCCATTATGATGCTTTTTCTTAGCATAATACCAGAATAAACTCAGTCAGTGTGCCTAATGTAAACAGGAATAAAAATATAAAAGCAAATTGATGGCCTCATGCACGAGCATACAAAAAGTATTCCGAGGAACAACACTCTAAAAAGCACTCTTTGAAGATGTACTGAAATGCTGCAATGGTTATTTCTTGTTTAAAAATGGACTGGCAAAAAAAAGTATTTCTAAACCAAACAGCAGGCCTGTGGACCCTTAAATGTTACTGAGTTAATAAACCTAAAGTAAATCTAAACTGCCACATACTGGAAATCCTTGAATTAGGGCTGTCCATTAATGTCTTAAAATTTTCCATGCTTGGATTGAAGCAAATGTACTCTCTCTTCTCTTTTACTGTTTTGTTTGCCTTAAGGATTGTTGATCAGTCTATCAATCAACAAGTATTGCAGGTACCCCCTTAGAATAAAATTTGTAGCTAAGCTTGTTACCCTTAAGCTCTAAGCTAGAATTGCACACAGTTGTACTTAGGCAGCTAAATGTCAATATGTCGGTCAGGCATTGATCCATCTAAGTCTCTTCAAACATCTCCAATAAGAGATTTTTTAAATAGCACTGGTAATATGTCATTCAACAGAATAAAATACTTAATTTTTTACCTTTATTCTTTTATTTCATGTGGGGTTTTTAGAGCAAGAGAATGCATTTTGCAATTCTGATACAGAGAATATACTTTAGAAATACTCATTTGTTTATCACTCCCATGAAGTGATACATGGGAAATCATAATATTGTCATGTGCTTGTTATATGAGACAGCTGATGGTTTGTGTGCCACCGTCTACCAGCTATATACAAATAACTGCTGAGGGTGACAGTTGTGGTACTCCCACTTAGCAGCTTTGGTGGGACCCTCTCAGCTCCAACAGAATGTCTTATAGAACATTCATGAGATGTGAGCAGTTAGGAGAATATTTATCCACTGACTACCCTATTTGTGGCTCTTTGAGCCCTAAGCAGTGTCCTTAGTTAATGAAATGGGGAATTCTTTTTTGCAGGCTTTACACAAATCCAGAGCTCAGGGTTTATATTTCATTATTTATAATTCCTATTGCATAGCTGGATGCATGTACTCATCCACATTAATGCTGTTGAGTTTTGCTAATTTTATTAAATATATTATTAAGAGTGAGCAGTAGCAATGTAACTATTAATCTCAATAAATAAAAAAAAAAGTTTTGCATTTAGTGGTCAAAACAATACATGCTTCAGTTCCTTCTTTATGTAATTTTAAATCTTTTTACTGACTTTTCAGGAGCAGTAAAATTCTACTTGCAACTTCTGACCACTGAACCAAAGAGAATTGGAAAAGCCAGTCATTTTACTTTACTTCAGTTCCTGTGATGTAGACATTTGAATGTGGTCGAGCAATTGAAGCACATATTGTTAGAAGAAAAGCTGAATAATGCAGTCAGAGAGCTCATAATATCCTTGCTAAAGGAAATGGCCATAAATGTCCAGATGAATACTGCTCTAAGCTCAATTAACAACTAAGTTCAGTTCCTCCTGCATAGATATCTAGTGCCATTTGACATGCCTTAAGATGTCTGAGATATGTTCCATGGGGTTGACACATACTGTAGTGGATTTAGAGGATTCTTTATGTGATGCCATCTGAAGACCAGACAAGGTGCATGAGAGCATCTTAAATTGCTTCAAGATGCTGGAGTGTGGGCAGCTGAACTGATACCTTATAGCATAAAGAATGCTATAGTGACACCTTTATCCTCAAGGCATAAATACTTTTGTCAGTAAAAAATAATAATTTTAAATATACAGATGTATCTTGTGTTTACTTGGTGAACAAGTGTACTATAGAAAAGCTAATTTGATAATCCCACATGAAACATTACACATTTTACTAATTTCTCTATTTTAAAATAGCATGATAGGGTGATAATTACCATGTTATGAAATACTTGTTTCTTACTTAATACACACATACAGCAGACTTCGTTGATAATTTAAAAAAAATGAACAAACAAAAGACCCCCAACCTATCAAAGAGGAGATGGACTGTACTGTAATTTGGTTTTGACTATTGTAATTTCTTTTCTGGAAAAAAATCCACAGTTATGGGCCGTATTATATTATGTTTTATGGTCACATAGCACAACTACAGGAATGAAAAACCATGCCGATTACCAGAATTAGGTACAATGCTCCAATAGAGAAATAAAAAGTTGTTAATTGTGATCATGAATAGAAAAAAAACTTCCTGAAAATATTTAAGATTCATATATCACACCTGTTTCCAGTTATTATTTTCTCGCTTATATTCTAAAATAGAGAGCAGAGATTCTGTTTAATTTTTGCTGTGTTTTTTACATAAGTTCTTCACTTAAATTTGTCCCTCCATCCTGAATTAAGTTATTCATGCTCTATATTCATTTCAGATGCCTTGATATTGCAAATCTAGGGAGCAATTTTTGTAGATTATTTCATTTTCAAGGGACTCTAATACAAAGGTTTATTTAATGGGATGCTCATTGAACATGGTGCTTGAAAGAAATACTGTTTCTTACTGCAGTGAAGAAGTGATGGATTTATAACAATTAAATGAAGAAGGTATCATTTTATAGGCTTAAGACACACAGAGCACATATACAGAATTTCACTGAGGTAACTTTATTCTCAATAAATAAACACCAATTTCATAAGGTTGCGATCGAGAGATAAAATCTATCCTCCTATCTGCTGTATTTGAAGAATAAGTCATGTCTAACCAATCTCTCTGTTAGATGGGCTTTCTCAATTAATTAAAACCTAGGAAAGATTTTTGCACTTAAGCTAGCTGATAAATGAACTATTGATATATGATGTAGGTGTAATCTGCCTCTGGTAAGTGTTCAACTGCTTAAAAATCAATCTCAGGATAATTATTAAAGACTTGTTGTAAGCTAAAAGGACATTTATTACAGTTATGTTCTGAACCCACTTTCATCCACTATTTTAATTGCTTGAATAATAAAATAAAAATTCATACAATCTGCAGGTGAAAGACAAAAGAGATTAAAAAAATTACTTCAAATATAAGTCTAATCTCCCATTGATTTTGAACCATTTGGAAAGAAAAAGGAAAATAAAAAGAAGAAATCTAGATTTTGAAACACAAGTCTCAGATACAAGCAAATTACCCATGGGTAGTGTTTTAATAATCACAGATGTGTATATCCCACAGCAAATGCAAGGTAATTTGTATGAACATATTTCTCTTCAAACTATGAATAAGCTGTTTCACGTTTCTAGTGTCTGGCTAAGAATAGAAATTTTGGTCAGCTGATGTGTACTATCTTTTGGGAACATGTTTAGCTAGAGATATAAACACTGAGAAGGATTATGACAGATACCTCTAAATCTCATTCACTGAACAGGTTTGAGTTTTGAGAATTAGGCAGATATCTTCCAGTAATTCTCAAGGTTTGCTTAATTTTTACTAGGCAGATGGTTAGGGTTTTTTTTTATTATTTATTTCATTTTAATATTTAAATCATTTTTAGTTTAGCTCTTTGCCTGCTATGTCAGAATCATATCTCTTCCCAGTACAGCTAATATAATGAGTGTTTCTCATGTCCCTTGCTTGGCCAAACGCATCCAAATGATGAGCACTTGTACTGTTCAGCAGAACCCCTCTGACTCACCCTGAGGAATGCTCCCTCCCACCCTCGTGTAATTTACAGAGTGCACAAGGAAGACCAGGAACAAGAGTGTCACCCCTGCCACCCATATTCTGAATGTGTCAGTCTGTTTAGTGTGCAGCTAAACTAATCTGCCTTGTGTTCCTAAGTGACGTGTGTGCACAAATGCTGTCTTGATACCTGTCTTGGTATCACCCCAGGACAGTACCAGTGCTATTTGAGAGATACAAGGTCCTCAGCTTTCCCAAGCAATTCCAGGTCTCCTAAGCAACCTGCAGTGACTTGTTTACTCTCCCCGTGCCTTCCATTAGCCTTCACGACCTGCTGTCCAAGGACATTGGGAGTGCTGTACCTCTGAAGTGGCACCTCCCGGTGCACAGCTGATGTACATATATGTCTCCTTAGTAATCTCAGGTCAATTTAGAATTGTGCTGCTTACTGATAGTATTTTTGCACAAAGAAATGGGCTGCAGCAATACTGCATGTGAGAAAATAAAGGAAACAAGGTTTGCAAAACAAATTAGCATCTTACTGTAGCTTCTTTTGAGAGCATGATAGCAGTCTCACTCTGGTGTGTGTCTTTTCCCATCTCTGTATCCCAAGTCACACTACATGCTAGTTCAATTATTTGGTGCTGTGAACATTTCACAAGAACTTATCCACAGGTGTCAAACTCCCAACTATCATTATTTTTATGAGCCGTTATCCCTTCTCGTAAGTCAACATGTGTCCTGCAGGCTTACCCTTCTCTCTGCCTGATTGTCTGCTTCTAAGGATTGCAAGCAGCTGCTCAGCTGTCCTCTTCAGTAACACTGGGTTTCTATGTGCACTTGCCATTAGCTTCAGGAAAAGGAGGAAGAGCTCACCTTACTGAGCAGGACCCCAGCACTGGAACCAGCTGGAAAGGGAAGAAGTGGTATAAAAATATGTGGTATTGTTATTGTCAAGCTAAGATACTTCCACACAGAAGCTCAAGAAAGGAAAATGAATTCTCCGTCAAAATATGTACAGTCATAAGACTATCCTCTTTTACAGTTTAGGGTGCAGTATTGCACCTATGCATACGTGTATATGTACACACAAGAGATATTTGTGCAGTGCAAGTGCAGTGCAAACTGTCTTGGCAGAAGTCACTATCTACACCTGCGTGAGGTCTGCACTGTTATGAATTTTTTCTGAAGAAGGAAAAAGGAAACCTGGAATTAGATTTTTTTTTCTTCAGGACTTTCAGAGCACTCTGACAAAGCTATTTACCACACAGTGAAAAACCTCTGCTGCAATTGTGATAGTAAATTTATTCTTCTGCTCATCTGCTCTCTCATTTCATACAGACAGTGATGATAGAACTTATTTATCAAGAGTAAACAATTTTTGTACTTACCTTTTCTTATTTATTTCTATTTTTCAGCTTTATTAACATCAGAGTGTTCTTGTGGTTTGGTTTTTTTTTTAATCCAGATCTCTAAATCTTTGCAAGAAGCAATCCTTTAATAAGCATATAGGTTTCTCCTTTTTAAGATACAGCTAGATAGCAAAGTAAACAATCAGTCTGTGGATCATCTGTTTTCTCAGTTCAGCATATTTTCCCAGGAATCAGCATGATTCCTGTCATAACGGTAGTTAATGAACCAGTACTTCAAAGTCCTTCTATTTGTTGTTATTTTGGCCACTGGTAAGTAGGCTATTGCAGCTAATGCTTAACTGGGGCCAAATCTATCAGAGGGAAAAGACAGTCTGTATAGTTTTATGTAGTTAGCAATGAATTTCACAGAAGCTTAAAGGGTTTTTTTTCCTGAAAAAATCAATCGCAGCTGAGCAACTCTATTTTTGCTGTTGCTGTTGTTAGATCTATGCTGAATGATTGTCTCAAGAATGCACATCCCAACCAGAAATTGTTTAATGTAGTGTAAGTGCAGTTTTGTTTTAAAAGAGGTTATAATTTTATAGCTAGATCACATTAACAAATGTAGATAGTAGTAAGTAATTTATGCTACTGCTTGTCCTCATCAAACTCATTACTGCAGAGTCTTTCATCCCTCTCCCTAGTCAGAAATATGAAAAATTCTCCCAAAAGGCCGTCTTCATATCTATTCCCTTTCCAACCCCCACCAGTGAAATTTTCCTGTAGAAAAGTCATGAGAACAAGCTTATAGGACATGAAGAAAACAAGCTCTGGAAAACAAGCTCCAGCTTTCAGTTGCTATTTTATTCAAAGTAGTAATTTCTCATGGTCAAAGCATAATTTAAGTGCATGGAGTTCCCTGTGAAAAAACCATGGGAACAGGGCAGAGTAGAATGGGAAGAAAAAAAAATAATAAACTTTACAGAATATTTTTGTAGAACTACCTTTAAATTCAAACAGAAAACAACTAATAGGTTATCTTAAAATTTTCACTTACCTTAACTGCAAGATTGGGTCTTCACAAATGGTTTTACTTCAAAAGTGTATCTCTTATTTTTGGGAGAAGGGAGGTCAGGGACTGCTGCCTAAGGGAAGGGGAACAGTGAGCAGGGGGTGACCACAACACGGATGCTGATGAAGTACAGCCCTAAACTATCTATACACAAGAGACAGAGACCAGGGCTTGTAACTGGGTCTGTTGATACCCCCAACACAGCAAGCAATGAACCACAGCCAGGATACTTCAGGGACATCAAGATTGTAAGGGGACAAGGCCAAAGACCTGGAGACAAAGCTTTAATACAGACAGCAGTGTAGTTTTACTTTTAAAACAATTCCATTTCCTCTTTCATTATTCTAAAGTACAAACTATATTCCTGCATGCCTGCAAAATCAGCAGTGACTCAGAGAGCTTGAATCAAGCCTAAATGACCACCAGTCTCTGTAGACATTAGAAGGAAGAGTGTTGCCTTCCAGTTTTTATTCCTGCATGGAAACAGTCTTAAGGTGCTTGTGGATCCTTCAATTTCAATATAGTTAGAGACATTAGAAAAATGCAGTCAGGACTATAGGCATATAAAGGAGGTTAAATATATCCATGAAAAATTCTGAGCAAGACTAAGAAAAAAAGAAAACAATATTTTAAATATTAGGAAAAAATAGACTTTGCTAGCATCAGAACTTGGTAGACAAGCCATACTGAAAATACAGCAATCATATGGCCAATATGGTGCATTTGTAAGTTTTCTTTCATTGAAATGCTATCTGATCTGGTTTTAATTTGTGAGATGTTAATATTGAACTATTGAAAATACGTAATAGATAGCAGACAAAGTAACAATATATTTATTAGAAGTGAACTTTCTGATCAAATCCTTGAGCTAGTCTAAGGAAAATTTTGTTTCTTCTAATACTTGAAAAGGCCAGCTCGATGTTACAGGCAAACTAGTCTCAAGTTAATCCTAAGGAAAGAATAAAGAAGTTGATATGGTATGCACTATGAATTAATTAGTGCAAAACAAAAGAACTTCATGAAAGATAAGTTTTATCAACTCAATTAATTATCTTTGTACAAAGGACAAAATGGATACAATCTTGTAACACACTAATAATACATTTTGACACCCATAAGGTTTTATGTTAGTCCTTCATAAGATTCTAATTTAAAAGAAAATAGTTTGGTATAGGGTTTTTTTATCAGATAAATGAAGTATGACTTGCATTGAATTCATTAATTTTCTCTGCTCTAGACTTTATGCTGTCAGCATGCATAAATATACAATTGCTTTAAAGAAAATATATAAATTTATTATGCAATCTGCAGATAATTCTCAAATTATAGAATCCCTTGTAGTAATTAGAAAATAATAGGGTCAGCATCCATACTAGTAATGGAATATTGCAAAGAAAATCTTTTGAATACAAGCTATTTCAAGGTATCCATGTATATTTGCTAAGAACATAAAATATATTCCTATGATAGGAAATAGCATCCTCGAAGATAAAAATATTTTAGAGACGACCAACAAATTGTGAATGCAGAAAGAATGCAGAAGATTAAGTAAGAAAATACATGGCAACAATGATGCCATCACAAGAACTATACCTCCTATGCTGGTATGTGCTTTGAGGAAATCATGGATCTGAAAACCAAACAAAACAAAGCAAAAAACAGTAGAGAAAAAAAAAAAAGAATGATCTGATAATTATGCATGAGAGAAAGTTAATAAGCAGAGTAATTTATTTTCTTGACTGAAAGAGAGTATTTACAAAGAATTTGATCATGACTCAAATATTTGTACATAGGAAAGCATTTTCTTGTGGTACCCTAGTGCTCATAAAGCAAAAGCATCACCATGTGATTTCTGACTTTCTGGGTTTCAGAACTGGTATTTGAGTTGTCTTGTAAATCCTGAATCCTTTCTGAGCAAGCAAAATAAGTAGGAATATTACCCACTTGAAGCATGTGTGTGTTTCTACTGCAGTGAATTGAGTTCTCATGTGTGTTTTTCCAGATGACGTGGGGAATTCAGTACTAGGCTGCTGCTTCATTCCCTTCTGCACCATGTAATGTGTTCCATGTGCATGGCTGCATTCATCTTCATATATGCTGGGGCTCTTGCTGTCTGTTGCTCTCAGGCATGTTGGTAAATATGCATTTAATGACGGTTTACTGTACTTTTGACTTAGTAAAGTGTTTTTTCCAGGGATACTGGTAACAGTTTGGTCTCCTGAAAACATTCAAGGAGGCATAATCAAAGAGGCTGGTCTGAATCAGCTTGGAAGCTCCTGACAAACGTGCACAATAAATAAAGAAGCTGTGAATTAATATATATTTGGAGATAATAGTATTTTTTCCATTTATTCTTTTCTTTGCGTATTGTGGCAACAATTCAGTTGTTTTGTTTTTGTGTTAGTGATGCCAAGGAATTCCATGTATATTGAAAGCAAATAGTATCTCTAACCCAATAAAAAGTATTAAGTGTGAAAAGAGCACATGCTTTTTTTTTCCTCCTCAACTCCCCACACCCCCTATTCATGTTGTCACTGTTGAGCTAGAATATTTTTTAGAGGAAGACAGGAATTTCTTATGTAGACTCCCTTAAATAACATAATTATACCGACTGCTAGAGGTATGGGCTCTGAGGTTTATTAATATTATCCAGTTCTGCCTTGTCTTCAGAGAAACAATGGGATGTGGAAAGGGACAGAAGAAAAAATAGAGCATAATTTATACTTACCTCTGATTCTTATTATACCTTGACTGAGAGACCATTATTCTAATGAGAAGCATGGGTCTCAAGCCACTGTAAAGGGTTTTGCTTCAGTGACTCTAGAAAAATATTTAGCTAGGCTTTTTTATTCTTACATGGTTATAATTGTTAACTTTGTGAAATACAAGATTTACACAAAAAGAAAGGATGGTTCTGTTGTTGAAATGTATTAATAGACAGGAGACTTAAGTTTAGGTTTTGGCTTTACTTCAAGCCTTCAATATAATTTTGCAGACTAGTCACTTAATTTCAAAGCTTCCATATGATCTGTGATATAAAGATATCCTCATTTTTCTTTTTATTATGCTTGAAGGGTAGTATTATTCTAATAACACATGATATTAAGCTCCTTGAGAATAGTTTTTTTTGCCAGATAGGGTGAAAGATTGTCCTGGGGTGATGTTATGAAGCCGCTTCATTCCTTAACCGCATGCTCAATGCCCAAGGACGCTGTGCCTTTAGATGGACCCGGGGGCGGGGCCTCGGGACCCGAGTGCGGGGCGGTTGAACGGCTCAGCCCGAGGGCTCAGGGCTCTGGGGCTCAGCAGGGCTCGGGAGGGAGTGCGCTGGGAGCACTGTGCTGCTTTTTGGGTTTTATTCTGTGTTCCGGCTAGCTGGGAAAAGGTTCTGTTGGTTTTTCTTCTTCTTTTTTCTCTTCCCTTCCCCTTGCCTCACTGCCTCCCTTCCCTCCTCGCCGGTCCAGGGAGCCTGCAGGGGTGGCCCTGGCAGGTCCGAGCCCGCGTGTCCGTTCCCTCTCTGGGAATTGGTTGTATTTTGAGGTTTTTTCCCCTGTTCTACCCTGTTTTGTTTAGTGTTAATAAACAGTTTGAGGCTTTTTTTTTCACTCTCACTTGCTGTGACCCACTTGTTTTATTGGTGGAGGAAAAGGGGAGGCCCTTGTCCCATCGGAGGAGACACTCACTCCGGAGTGTTTCCTCCTGAAGTTTTGTCTCCAAAACCAAGATGAAGATATAATTCTACATCTTTGTAAACTCTTTACATTTTGGTAAAGTGCCCTATAACTTAAAAAAAAAAAAAATATGAGAGGCAAAAAAAAAATACTGGAAGAGTTATTTAAGAATTAGAAGAAATCTGATAGATCATACTTTTTTATATCAGAGGATTTTCTTAGGATACAGCTATGAATTCTGATATGTAGACACATTTAGGCATCCTGTCTCTTCTACAGCTGATCTGTTAAAACTTGTTTTAAAGAGAGGGATAACTTGAATCCATAGGGTCATAGAATGATGGAATCATGGAATGGTTTGGAATGGAAGAGACCTTAAAGATTCTTTAGTTCCAACCCCCCTGCCATGGGCAGGGGCACCTTCCAGGTTGCTCAGAGCCCCATCCAGCCTGGCCTGGAACATGTCCAGGGGTGAATGGAAATGGTAGCATTGTGACTTCTATGCACTACCAGTGAAAATATTAATTATTCTGATAAAAAGACTTAACACTGAGGGTATTAAGTAATTGTGCAGCCAAAGGCGTTTTCTCACCGTAAAGTTATAAGTTTAAATTACAATTAGCAATCTTTTAAATATTTGATTTTGTCATTTCTCTTTCTAACATTAAACAAATCAGCGAACTAAAATCTTCAAATACGACAGAATAAAAGTCTGGTACAAGTGAAAATAAAGTCTGTGGTTAAATATAACTGAAGGATACATTGTCATAATTTTTAACTGCTGTATATTGACCTGCTTTTTGTGTTTGCCCTAAACAAAAGCAAAAAAGAAAAGAAAAAACTGATGACACATAAACTTCTTCCTTATTCATAGTGGAGAAACAAGACAGAGCAATAAGAAGAAATAATTCAATTATTGGTTAACACTGCTCAAATCTCACTTTCTCCAAAGAGTGGTGTTTCTCAGCCTGAACAAGAGTGCTTCATAAAGGCATAAAGTCAGACATCCATAGAGATCATGAAGAGAGGAGATAAAACTCTTCTAAGCCATGTCACTCAACATTTATGCCAAGCATAATTGTCTATTTAGAGTGTCCACTTATGTATTAAAACAGAACTTTGAATTAGCTGCATTCTGCCAAGGAATCTTAAGATTTCAAAATGGTTAATTCTAAGTTGTAAGCAAGTAGTGTGAGGAGGTTTTAAAAAAGGGAAAATAGTGAGGTGACTCAGCTGTGCTGGAAAGTGAATACTAAATACATATCTGCAGAAGGGCAGATAGCTTTGAAGAAAAATAATTGGAAAAAAGTGATTATGATTAGAAGGATTAAAGTATCTTTAAATGTATGCAGTATATTAAACAATAAATGCATCTTTCCAACATTTCTAAAAGGAGCTGGATTCATTGTTTCCATCAAAGATGTGTTTGCTATTGACAAGATGGTACAGAACAGCTTAAAGAGCTTTCAGAGATTAATTATGAATGCCAGTTTGAATCCTTTAGAATACACATCTTATCAATATAATAAAACGTATGCACTAAAGATCTTTTAAAAACACATTAAAAGCTTGGGGGGAATAACTCAGCCAACTGATGGCTAAATCTTTATTTCTACAAAGCTTAAAGGTAGTGTGGGGAGGCTGGGGAAGGCACACAATATATATTGTATATATATACTTCAATACATTATACTTCAATACCACTGTTTCTGGTCCTTGGTCTTGAAATGAAGCATCCCAAAATGACATTTTATTGTAATTAATTTTTTTTTTTTCTCTGCCAACATTAAACTTGGCATTATATGCATTAAAATCTCAAGACAAATTATAAAGGCAGAGGTGCGAAAATGCAGTGTAGTAACAATTTCATGTTTAAGAAGCGGAATTTGTGGTGACTCAAGACAATCTTTCAAGTGACTATGGTTTGGAAATGTATAGTGAGCAAAAGTGGTGTGAAGTACACTGAAATAGGCTTTGGGCTTTTTGTCCAGTATAAAGTGGGAGAATTATGAATGGACAGCAGTATAATGTCGTTCCACAGAAGAGATGCTGTTGCATATTTATTCAGATAGCTATATTATCACTTATGCATAATACTATATTTCAAGCTTAGGAACATATTAAGTTCCTAACTGAAATTCCGTCTCCTACACGATCTTCTCTAGAACCATAGATAAGATGTTTCAGTTACATGATGTTACATAGTCAATGTCAGTGGTCAGTGTTGTCTAGAGAGGGCTTCCAGTTCAGGATACTGTGTAATCATAAGAAGTTTTCCTGGGCTGGACAGTCACAGAACCCAGGGTTCTGGGCATAAGACCCAGATCTCCCACTGTATGAAGAGATTCCTATTACCCAGAGCCATTACAAACTGTTACTCTTAACAGATGGCCTCAATGATACTAAAGATCTTTTCCAACCTAGGTGATTCTATGATTAGTAAGTGCAGAATGGGTATGTGTCTCTTCACCTCTGCTTTATATTTATGCTAGTCTGGAGTCGTGAGGGAGTCTGTCTTACGCTGTATGACTGTCTTTTCCAATCACACAGTATAAGGAAATTCAATCTCGTTTCTTTCATTGGTATTCCCTGCTGGCTCAATTAGGTGTTCCCGTCTCTGGTTATCTGAACTGTTACGAAACAAGTTTTTCTGTCTTCTACAACTCTACCTGTACGTGCACTTATTAATTTTATTTCTGGAAGGAATAGCCATACTGTTAGGCATCTCATTGTATCTATGATTGTAATGAACTCTAATTTAGGCTTATATCCTTTGGATTTTGTTCACCCTGCAGCAGATTTTACCTGTCATTATTTTCTTACCAGCTGTAGCCCTCTTTGGCCAATCAAGGATGAACTGATGCAAGGTTACAGTATCTGTTATCTTGGTGCTTAAAATCTGCTAGATCTCTGGTTTTATAGGTCAATCAGCCTGCCTTGTTGCACAGATTTGCAAAATCTATATAAGAGGCAGGTCACTGCTGAGACAGTATTTCCAGGAGTAAAGAGAAAGGGTAAATTTATGTTTGTTTCATCCATTGACAGGGGATGGCAACAAACAGCTGTTAAGTTCATTAGGGGTCATATCATATAACATGTTTCATCTGTGAATTAGTATGCTTTTAGGCAGCATAATAGAGCTTGATGGGAAGGCTATATTGGCTCTGTTTCTGTTTAGGTTTAAAGGGTTTAAAGCTCTAGAGTATAATAATTTGGAGTTAGTAATTTATCAGTGGGAACAGGAATTGAATTAAGGTGCAAAATTCATCTTAACATAAATTTGCTCTTCTGTTTCATTTGGTTCCAACAATAGAATAGTTGATGGTTTGGTATGTAAGGATAAGTATTATACCATGATTAATATGTGTATGTTATCAAAACATCATTAGGACAATAAGAACCTTTTAATGATAGGCAGGTTTGGGGTTGATTTAATTTTAATTGGGAAGGATAAGGATTAGATTTCAGTTGAGTTTTTTAATTGCTTTTTTTTTTCCTTAACAACAGTAGCTTACATTTCCAATTTAATTTTTATTATAAAAGCTACCAGCATTTAAATGCATATCCATTTCATCTGAGAGTAGAAATGTTTGGTCTATAATTGGTTTTTTGTGCCAAAACCTTTAAATAGATTAAGTATCATCCTTTCAAAATCAAGTAAAATCCTTTTCCAAGGATACAAAGTAAATTAATTTTAAAAGTAAAATTTACTTCATAGTAGTATATAAGTTTATGTACCCCAGAACTTATCCTACTAGATTTGCAACTCTGAAAAGTAGGAATTTTTCTTGTGTGTTGATATTACAGTTACACAAAAATCTATTCTGTCTGCCCATTTTTAATTATTCCACAAATATGGATGTAAAATATATCTGTGCTAATGAGTAAGCACTGACAGTGAAAAGTGCATATTGGACTATAAAGGCAAACCTTACTAGATGGATTAATGTTAGGAGCTCTGAGAAGTCAGGAGTCCTTCCTTTCCCTTTGCTAATAACTAGCATTCTCTTTTCCTCTTTCCTTCTTGGAGAGGCTCTCTGAGTGTGCTTGTAAAGTGTGAACATTCAAGTATATGGCTATTTTTACCTAGAACTGATTAAATACATTAATCTAAGTCTTTTAATGTGATTTAAATGCTTTGATTTTTTAAAAATGTTGTTTTCCTTACATTGTTTATATTATTGTTCTTTAAATTGGCTCCTTGGTTTAATGTGCTTAAGCTGGTTGCTTGTGGGCTTTGAAGCTAGTTTGTCTGTAACTCAGAATAATCTGCCAGTATGTTTGAACACACGGGCTTTCAAGAATACACAACATGACAATTGAGACAAATCCTTTTTCTTTCTGGAAAAAATCCTCAAAGAACTTTCAAAATATAATCTATCCTGCTGTCAAAATACCAAATCCTATTGCTTCTCGCCTCTAGCCATGATTGCACACAAAGAAGAAATCTACTCAATGATCCTAAGTTTCTTTTCCAACCTAAGTGATTTTATGATTCTATGTTTCAACTATTGCAAGGCATGTGTTATGTTTTGTTTACTAATACAGGTGCAGCTATTGAAATTTATTACATTTGGTTGCCTACATTACATTATTTACATAAAATACAGCATTTTGCTAAACTACAAACATGATTTAGTTAATTCTGGCATTTATTGCTTCATTTTTTCTTGGCCAGGTAGTGGATTTTTGGAAACACCACTTCATATGTTGATGACACAGCTTCTCCATTACTAAAATGCAGTTAATAATGACAGCATTTTTTTTAAGAACAGTGATGCTGAATGTGCAGACTGCATCTAGATAATATTTGAGTTTAATGGAAATATTAGATTGGTAAGAGCAGATTAGTATGAAGGGTTGTATAAAGTCATGATGTGCTACATTAGCGTTAACCTTTTAATTTGTTCTCGTTTTGAATGTAAGAAAACTAAAGAATGTAAGAAAACTTTCCTAAATGTGTCACACATGAAAATGCATTGTAAGAAACTGGGTTTTTTCATTTTTCAGTAGTAGGTGAACAAAAATGTCTAGTTGAGAATAGCTTGACATAAAATCCAATCAAGATAATGAGACCATGAGCTCATTAACTGGACTTGGCTGAACTGATGTACAGTGGATTACTGGTATCTTCTGAGAACTAATGTCTTAACCATACAATCCTTGAGACCCATAGTAGCATCTTGAACTGTACCTGGAATTCAGTAGGCAGATGATGCAGCTTACAATGCAGTCAGGTCACAATGCATCCTTGGAAGTTGGGTTTTTTTTCCCTTTCAAAGAATTGTTAAGAATAACTAATTACAGCTGTCCAGGCTAGAGGAGGTCAAAAAGCCATGCTCTGATCTGACAGCTATGGTCATAATTATTGTGCAAAATGTATGTGAAATAGATGAACTTCACACTGAACCACTTGAAACTTCACAGATGATCACTGACATTATTGAATTCCTCCTGCATGTGTAGCTCACTAATACTGCTAACAGTGCTTGATACAAGTTTACTTTCATTCCTTCTTTTGAGGTGCACTGAGAATTCTTTTGTGTTGAACTAAAAGCTAAATGTGATATGCCAAAACTCTTGCTGAGTGAATTGTATAAGTGTCTGTGTGTGTATGTTTGTTCATATATACATATATGCACATGTATATATAAATATGAAAACTCACACATACAAAATGTATTATGCACAAAACTATATAAATATATAAATGCCTAATAGATTAGAGTCAAAGGAAAACCAAGAAGAGAAAATGTTCCAGCACATCAGATGTGTGAATGGTCTGTTCCCTCTCTCCATTCAATAGTTTTCCTCGAGTGTGGAAAATGAAAGGTAGAAAGCTAGGTTTTTACTTTTCTTTTAAGAAAATGTAGCCTCCAGTTTCTGTGTCTCAAGATACCACCAAAGGACTGTAGGAAAATGTTAACATTGTATTCGTATATTTTTTCCTCTAGTGCTTGAAGAGCCTTATATGATGCTCATGTGAGGAAATCTTGCTTAGCCTGAGATTACCACATTTTTACCTGAGGGAGAAGCACTCTTGCGCTCCTTTTTCCACTAATTGCTCTTGACATATTTTTTTCCGTAACTTTTTGATGTGCCTTACATTAAAACACTTTGAATTGGGGAACAAAATGAAGTTTCTTTGTGTGTGAGACAGGGAAGGAATGAGGAGGTCTGTACGAGCAAGCAGAGTGGCCTTTGACCTTGGTATATCCAGGTGCCAGAATCTGGGCAGCTGGGGTGTCTGTGTCCAGCTGCTGGAGACATCCAGGAGCTGCATTGTGCATAATTTCTTTCTGTTGGGTTTTATTATGCTCTCTGTTTTCTTTTAATAACTGTGTTATAATTATTGGTAATAATAATTTAATCGCAATTATTAAACTGTTCTTATCTCAACCCACATATTTTACCTTTTTCTGATTCTCCTCCCCATCCCACTAGGGAGCAGGGTGGGGTGGGGAGTGAGCTCAAGGTGACACAGCAGTGTGCACTCCGCCATTTAGAATTTCTATTAGAACCAAAGTGTTTTCAGATACTGCAGTTGTATCCTAAATGTGAGAACGTAGCATTAGAATTGACAAGCACTTCAATGAAGGCACTTAAGTATTAAGGTAAATTTGTGATGGGTGATTTGTAGCACAAGAACATGGAATAGATACACCTTTGCATTCAATGTTTAGTTTAAACTTATTTTGCATTTCAGCAACGGTGCAGAAGGTTTTCCACAGAATTAGGAGTTCTGTCATGTTATAATAAACTTGCTAAATAAACTAACGTATTAAATGATTTCCTAAATATTTTTATAGTCTGAGATGCTTGCGAAATTATGTACTAAATTGATTTTTCTTAATTTCTATTATAACTGATTTTTAAATCATCAGAAAAGGTACTCTCAGGGAAAAAAGTGAACAAATACAACTTCCTGAACAAATACCCTTTTAGTGTCTTTTATTGTAAATAGAATGATATTGTGCATGAAATTTTTTAATTATGTACTTCTGCTAGCCATGCACATGTATCACTTAAGTTAATAAATTTGCATTAAATTAAACACATAAGGATAAAGTCATCATTAATTGCTTAAGGGAGGTGAGCATACTATTCTGAAAGCAAGAAAAGTGATAATAAAATGTCATTTTAAGAAATTTGTTACAAAGACAGCATATAATGGCAAGCATAATGATTGAAAGTTAGACTTTTTCAGTGTTAAGGTGTTCTGGTGATGTTTTAGGGATGAGATTATTCCAGACACACACAAGTAGAATAATCTTGAATAAGCACAATTTTGGAAGAAAACTCACAGGGTTGTTTTTGTTGTTTTGTTTTGTGGAGTTTTTTTTTTTTCCCCCAGCATAACATGTACCTTTGAAATAACTTCTGTTGATGCCTTGTCAGTGGTGGTGTTTTAAATCGGAAGGGTCTGTCCAGAAAGAATGAGTAGTATTTTACAATGTGTCGCAATTACATGTTATGATTGAGAGATTTCATATCATTGTAGGATGAATGAATCACTCTTTTTGACAGTGAGAAAAAAAGATCATGTCAAGCACACTGGAAAAGCTTCAATGAAATATGAATCTTGTAAGTCTGTGCTTGCCAATAGCATAATGCATCCTTGACAGATGCCCAAATACAACAGCTGAGAAGCCCAAAAACTGGTGGGCATGCACATATCAATATTTTAAATTGAATTCTCCATCACAGCAGAGCTCGTCAGAAATCAAAATCATTAGCAGGTGTATTTCATTAATAAGAGTCAGTCTCATACACAATTGTACCTAATTTAATGATATGCAGTATGCAATGATTGCAATTATCCAACAAACATGTATTAGTAACTGCTATATTATGGTCACACAGTCTACAGAGAAGATGCACATTTTGTTGCTCTGTTTCGTAGTAATTCTTGTTTTAGTTTCTGGCTAATAAAATGTGATGAGAATTAATATTAGGATTGTCAAAATAATTTGGAAATAAAGACATTGTACTCCACCATAACATTCATAAAAAATACAAGTGTGCTGCCTTAATCTTTCATTAATGTGAAGTTAAAGGTCCTCTCTATTAAAAAAAAAAAAAAAAAACGAAAAAACCCTGTGTCTAGTTGGGAATTTACTGATATGGAGTAAAGTTTCTTGACTTTTTATTGGAAGTGTCAGTGTTTTGTTGATAAGCCATGAAAGAAATGCATAATCAAACAATTATTGTTAAAGTAATTATAGTTAACATTACTTCTTGTTGAAAGAAAATATTACGTGGTGTAAAGTGGTAGACAATTTATCTTTGCTTTGGAATAAGAAGATTGGCAGAAGCCTTGTGTTTGTTTTACAGCACTCCTAATGAAACCTGAGGCATGCTTACAGGGATTGATTCGTCTCCTAATTTTGTGAATGCAAGTTGCTCAGGTACAGGAAGAAAGCTGGCAACAAAGCTCTCATAGCCTACAGACATCTCTGGCCAAGATATTGCCAAGTTGTCACATTCTGCCCTCAAGCATGTGTACAATAGTTTGATGTATTCCACTTTCAAAACCTTTTTATACAAGCTGGATTTTTAAGTGACAACTAAATGAAATGAATTCCACAAGTAGGTCTCTTTAACTATGCATTTTCTAAACTACTCATCCCAAGCAGCAATTTCAGTTGTGAAAAATTGTCATATCTGTAATCATTCTTAGAGGTGGGCTAGTAATTAGAGCATTAATGCCTTCTCTTGTCTTACAGCTGCCAAAAATATGGAAACATTCAATCATGACTGGAAATGGCTTTTCAGCAAAATAATGTCAACCAAATAAATGTATATGACAGCGGATAATGCTTTCGATAGCTAATGAATATTAGCTGTTGAATTGAATAAATAATGAACCTACCAGGGCAGTGCACAGACTAGACAGTCTGTACAAATCATAGAGCTATTGAAAATGTTTTAGATGTGATCAGTTACCTATAGTTGGGGGTTTTGTTCTGTTTCTTCAATTTTCTTGTTTTAATTTTATTTAATTGTTTAAATTAAGGGCAGAATTTCCTGTTAATTTACTTCTTCCCTCCCCTTTAGACTTCTGATATGGAGGAACACTCTGGTAGGAAAAATTTTGACACACAGCAACAAACCCTGAGGACATAAACCCACCATGTCAGTTTTGCTGACATGAGATTGCTCTAGAGCTATTCAAATTTAAGGACAGAAGTGAACAGTCCCAATAACCTTACAGACTGAAAGGTTTCTCAGATACCCTATGGTAACATATTCATTTGGGTTCTATATGAAAAATGGTGAGGTCAGGCATGAAATACGACTGGTTTTGTTGCACCGATGTGAAGTAATTGTAATAAATTCAGTTTTATAGTACTAGTATGTCTGTAGCTGGACTAGCTCTAAAGTGATTGAAGAAGCAACTTAGTTGAGCCTCTATATTGCTGTTCTATAGATTACTGTGTTTGATTTATTGAAAAGCAAATTTTATATAATTCTATATATCTTGTCTTTATGGAAAAACAGTTTTTCACTTTTCAAATATTTAATTTGTTTTAATTTGTTTTGATTTTATTTAATTTGACACTTTTGAAAGTTACTAGAAAACACAGGTGAAGACTGTATATATGTATACATTCATAACTTCCATTTGAACTGATATAGTAAAAACAAAAATTCTAAATATGGATCTAAAAGACTGTGGTACCTACTTAATTACATTCTTCATTATTTTTGGCTGTTTAATCCCAGAGGGATATTGGTAATATTGCTCAAGAGTGAGGCATAAGAAACATGCTCTCTGCAGTAGGCAGGACTTTCTATGCCTTCTGAGTCATGCGAAGGAACAGCACTAAATATATTCTTAGAACATTTTTGGCTAAGTAGGATTACTTTCATCTAAATAGGCATTAAAATGTCATTTATTAATGAATTCAAGTAATGTCTACATTCTTTCTAGCTTAAGAAATAATTTAAGTTGCCTTTGTACTTTATTTATTTATCTATCTATTTATTTATTTATTTTTAAGGCATTCAGATGTTTTCTACTGTATTTGCATTTCATCCAAAGAATGACAAAGAAATCAATGAAAATCTTTCTTTCTAGTCTTGGGTGCAGACATAAACAGTGTTAGAGATATTTTTAAAGTGGGTTGATTAGAAGTACATTTCTGTTCTCTGTTTTTATATTAATCTTCCCATTTCCTTTGAATATTCAATTGCTCAAGAAAGACTAGCAAGTTATAATATTCAAATGCACTGCTATATTTTATAACATTTTATAATAGAATCTTATTAATGCAATGTATTTTAATACCTAGTATTGTGATGAAGAGAACATTCATGACTTATATTATTGCAAAATTTCAGATATTTTTCTTTTAATAAGTTGTGTAACTATAGAAATAAGTAAAGATATATTCTAAAATCAGTGGTAATTTTTAAGTATGTTTCCTGAGATACTGGGTCTGATGGATATCACATTAATTATGTTGAATGAATAACCTATGATAAAACCATTTAATTGATTCATGAATGATCTAAAAAGTTTGAGAAATTATTCAGAATTTGGCTTTGGCAATCATATCTTTATGCTATTTGATAGCTTTGTAAAGGTTGGAGATGTTCTTAAAGATGTAATATTTTAAAATATTTTCTTAATGACTGATATGAACTTTAATTTTTTGTCTTTTCAAGTATACTTGGACTAGAATTTTATTTTTAAAATAAAATTTCAAAGTTGAAGAAATAAGTGTAAAAAAACCTATCCATCACAGGTGTTAACTGCTATTTGAATAGCAATATAATTCACAGCTACACTATTCTATGCAGACAGAGTTTGATTCAGATAGTCAGGGAATGCAAGGCTCTGCAAATTAGTCCATATGCACTGAAATTAGCTTGGCATTAGAAAGCACACATTGAGAAAGCAAGAGCAAGTACATGCAAGAAAAAAATCAAGTAGACTTGAGACTTGACTAGGCAGGCACTTTCTGAGATGCAAGCAGTGACAGTATAAATTAGCCTGGTTTATAATGAGCCTGATTAAAATAAATCCTATTCTAGTCAGTACTTCTTACTTTTGAAATGGTGTGAGGTTCACTGAAGCCAGTCGGAAGTGCATGCGTACAATTCTGTAGACCTGAGAATTTAAGGGATTACATATTTTATAATAGAAGTGGGTATTTTTAAAACACTTGACAAGTACATGAATATTCCATATGGATTAAAGGTAAAATACAGCCAAATAATTGTTACTACCATGCTTTAAAGCTGTCCTGAGACTATAAGGGAATTTGTACAACTTATGTCCAGTCATCAAAGAAATGCAAAAGATGTGAATAGGTTTTATCTCTATCTATATGACCCGCAAGTTGTTTCTCTTGTTCTCTATCTAAATATAAAGTGGGAAGGAAAAAGAAAGAGAATGGCCTCAAAACAATTGCTGTGATACTGTAGCCTAAGAAAAAATGGGAAGCATAAGCAGCAATCAGTGTTGTTCCAAAATACTCCTGGACACGCCTGTTCACATGCACCAGTGCTGCATTATACTGAATGCAGGTAGAAACATAGTTGTTTGGAAATATAGACATTCCTTTTGTCATCACTGGGGCTCAGCTTCCAAAGGCGACTGTTGCTGCAATGTTAAGTAGTGAAATGCCTAAGCACTGATGATGAAAGATCAGGTTCCTTAAATGTTTAATGCAAAAGGCTAAGTACCACAAAATGGAGATCCATAAAAGCCATCACACTTAGAGTCCTCATAAACTAGCCAATTTAGGGCAGGTGAAAAGAAGATATACCTTTCTTTATATCTTGCTTTCTTTTCATGTGTATTTCTGGAAGTACCCCCAACTGTGTCAGAGTAGCAGGCAGGCTGTCTCAAATCTGTATCTCTTTAAAGATATGAGAAAAAAAAGTGCAAAATGGCTGATCACAAAGGTCTGGCTTCTTTGTGCTATTTGCAGTTAATTCTGTGGTCAGAGCACTAATGCTCTGCTCTTGGTTCCTCCTTCAGGGAAAGGTCTTACAGAGAAAGGTTTTACAGACTGATCTATGAAGGAGAAAACAAAAGTATTTCAGATACTTCATCTTTCAAGAAAAATTAAGCAAAAGGCGGAGGGGTACAAGAAAATAACTTTCCCCTAATGGAAAAAAAAAAAATCTAAATTCTACGTTTTCCTTTTATGTTTGTGTCACACTTTGTATAAATAATAATAAAAAAAACCATTTTCAATCACAAGCAGTAACGTGAGAAAAATAATGTTGGGAGTTTTTTTCAGTTCTATGAGGTAAGCATTAATTATGCTACAGGCTGTTCTGTAGCTCTCTGTAACTGCACATAATATTGAGGTTTTGACTGGAGGTTCTATACCTACAAGTTTGCAAATTAAAGGCAGTATTTAACATGGATGTGTGTGTACTTACCTTTTTATTTAATTCAGTCTAGCATATCATGCTTATTGCCTGATTTCAGCCTCTCTAGTTAGTAATTTTACAAATACTGTGGTAGACAAAAGCACTATTAATGGCTAGGTGTTTGTGCTACCATGCATGCATATGAAAAATTCATTAGATGTTTTTCATATTGATCGTAGGATGAAGAACACAGCTCGGGTTTGTGCTGGGTTAATGAGTGGTAGCTATTATGAAATACGTAGTCTTTAATTGCTTGTGAGTTAAATGCACAATGTTGTAGTGATCCTGCAGCATAGAAACTGAAACCATCAAATTAATCTTAGACAGGATTCACCAAATTGTCAATTTTAATTGCTGTTTTCAGAATTAGCAAAAAAATGTACTGACACTTCAAAACATCAGGGCAAAATCACCTACAGTTTATTTCTGTATTTCAGACATATATCCTTCTCACTGATTTACAGATGCTGTGAAATTTGTGAGAGTCACCAAAAGATATATGACACTTGATAGATCTGTAACAAATAGCAGGAAGAGATTGTATGCTGCTTTCCACTGAATGCTGTGCAGGCTCCATAAAAGCTTGTCTTGCAACAGGGCATGGGTTGAATCATTCATACGGTTTACTGAAGGGCAGCGTGTGCACACATGTGTGTTGTGATCTCCCACCTCACCAAGTGCTGTACTTAACTGAACTAGAATTTTAATCTGGGAATTTTAAAGATTCAGCTTCCAGCGGTCCTTGACGTGATTTCCATTGCAGTCATAATGTGTTTTAAGCTCTGACATGCTACCTATGCTGTGGAATATCAGCACATAATATAGTAGCACAATGAAATTTTATTGAAATGTATACTAAGCACAATATTCATAAAATATTTGCTTATCCTTTTTTGAATGTCATTGCCATCACTCACATATATAACTTCTATTTATATAAAGTCCCTATATCACAAATGGAATGCTGGAAGAAAATGTCTCTTAATAAAAAAACGATCTGCATCCTTGTATGTATTTGTGCACACACTCTGAATGAGCTAATTTACTTGGTTTATCCATATAGATACGGCCATTCGTCATGACAAGATAGTTAACACATGACACAAGCATCTCTCTTAGGCATAATGCAGGCCATCCATTCAGAAAATAGGGCACTGTTACAGAAGGAAGCAAAAGCAGCTCTATCTTAGGGGTCTCACTAGTAAATCCAGCACTGCTCTTTTATAATCTGAAGCTGCATTATTCTGAGTAGCATGGGATAGAAGAAAGCTGCTATGTCAGTGGCAATGGTACTGATTTTATGAAGTTTTAAACTGGCAGTTCTTGGAGAATTAGACACTACTGATAACAGCTGCTAATGGAATTATAGCCAGAGCTGTCTGAAAGCTATGGGAGTTTTCCTCCATAGTACCTTAGAAAACTCTCCTGTGTGTGGTGTTGGCTTCATCAGTTTCCAAATGTACAATCTTTAGTGTGTATGTTTGTAAAAATCTCATTCTGTTTGGAAGTACATGCATAAATGCTGAGTGGTGATACTTAAATGATATAGGAGAACTACTTATGTTATGTTATGTTATGTTATGTTAGTTGTTATGTTATGTTATGTTTGACCACTTAAGTAAACCACAAAGGCTTGGTGCAGTTTGTCATCTGGAATAAGATGTATTAACAACTGGGCATCAAGGAAACTGAAAGTCTGCTTTGAGAGAGCGTGAAGTCTGTGGTTTTGCTAGCAGTGCTCAGCTGATAGTGCACAGTGGTACGCAGTACATCGCCATGAATTTTTTGAGCTATTAAGAAAGGAAAAGGAATTTCTCTCATTTTCATTGTGGCATCTACCACTTGGTTTTCTTCCTGCATCTGTCTGCTTGTGGCTGCTTGTCAGGCAGAGGAATGAATAGATGTCATGAGCACTTTAAATCTGCAAGAAGACAGGGAAATACATCTCTAACCCCTTGCATTTAACAGGCCAGTAATAGCAGCCTCCTGTACAGTTTTTACCCTTTGTCTCAGACTTCCCAGATGATAACTCCCACTGAGAGGACTTCCACTTCTGTAGGGAAGTTGAGGTTAGCTTAAAATAAGTTTTGAATTTCTGAGTCCTAATAATCCTTTTAATTCAACTTTCGATTGGTAGAAATGGGGAATCATAAAATTCTAGAAAATACTTAACCAGAGTATTAAAAAAGTTTTATGGTGTCAGTCTGTCTTCATAATGGAGGTAGTGTATCCCCATTGCATTACCAACTGGGTAATTAAAATATTAATAGACTGTGAATGCATTGTGAATACTTGATGCCTGTGATGAATGCAGGACACTTTCCTGTTTTATGTATTTATTTGCCATAAGAGCATAAGAGGCTTGGAAGACAATAAATCAACTTTCATTGGTTTATTGGTTTTTTTTAATGAGAAGCAAGCGGTCTCACAAATATAAGGGATTTCATTTTTGCAGTGGCACAGTTATATATATATTTTTTTTCAACTCAGAGTCAAAATCTTCATTAATTGAACATGGTGAATGAGGGCAATGATTTTGATGGAATGGGGAAGAATGGAGAAAGAAGGCCTATCTGAAGAAAGAACCTTACTTACTTCTAAAAGAAGCTTACTCCTGGTCTAAAGAAAAGTTGTTTCCTTTCAGGAAAGTTGTTTCCTTCCTGTAGGAATTTTGTCTACTTCTATGATAATAAAAGTAAAGAGGGAAGGAAAGCTGAGCAGCTGGGTTGTACTCTAATGAAGCAGGCTCGCTTCACTCTTGCACTAGAAGTAGAGAAATACTGCTGCCAGTAACTTAAGGAAAGGTAGTTGTTGTTCTTGGTTGTTCTCCAACAGTGTATGTCTTTAAAAATTGAGGTTTCCTGTGACGTCTTTTCTGGATTGTTTTCAGGAAGAACAGGTTGCCTCCTTTCAGGAAGCAACTTGATTTTACTAAACTTGCATTTTACTTAAAGCATGCTTTGGGGAATTTTGCATAGCATGAGCAAAACAGTTGCTAAAAACTTTTTTGACTTGAAGGGGTATATAAAATGGATATTTTCTTGGTAATGGCATCATTTCTGTCTGGGCTATCTTTCATTTTACCTCTCAGAATACATAAATTGGAAAGTAAATGTCCCCATTAGTAGTACAGACCTGTAACTTCACAGTAGTGTAGGTTTACAGGCACCTAGGATCTGTTTGCAGGGCTTTTGTAGACTCTTTGTTTTTTGTATCCTCCGTGGCACAAAAAATAAATTCATACAGCAAGATCCAATATGATAAAAAGTTCTGTTAGCAATGTGAATGTGTAAAATATATCAGTATGTGTCCAAGTCATTAAAATATGACTGTGTGTAGCTAGGAGACCTCTGTTCATTTTAGTTAATCATCGGTTTTCCAGGAACACCTGGAACAAACTATTTGGGCAGCTGAAAAAGCAGTGCATGTAGCATTAGCTCTGTGTGGGAGAGAGCAGTTCCACCAGCATCTTTTTCTGTTGCATAGCAAGACTATTTGGAGGCAGAATAGGTCAAAGATAAGGGGTGGGGGGCAGAAAGTGTAATTTGTCAAGGAAGTGATGGCTGCTAACTTGTGACAGAGGTTTGTAGTGGTACCATTATTACTGTAGCTGTCAGGTGCCCGGCACAACCAGTATAATGAGCCTTAAAAAATCAGCTTTCCTTCAACAGTTTTTTCTGGATTTTAAGAAGTGTTTGGAATTTGAAATAGGGTTTATAAAATGATCATCTTTGTGTTGAAATGAGTTTCAGAAAGGATGAGAATGATTTTAGATATGAAAGAATTTTTGGCTGTGTTACACTACAGTAAATTGTTGTGTTTTTACATGATGAGAAGAAACACTAAGAGATCTTAGTTATGTTTCAAAGACACTGTAAGAAACAATGAGTAGATTTGAAAAAGAATTTAAAAAAATAAACATGTTCCTTTGTTTGGTGAATGTTGTGAAGAACACAAGAACACAGAACAAAGTATTCAATGTCTTAGATTCTATGAGGCAACTCAGCTATCAGGAAAAGAAATTCTTTTACTTTCAGTTTAATTTTTATTTATCATTTTTTAGTCATGATTTGGAGATTTTGGATTTTCAGGGAAAAATAAAAAGTGAGAACATGTGAGAGAAACAACCCAGCAGATGCCAAGGTCAGTGCAGGAGTGGGAGGAGGTGCTCCAGGCACTGGAGCTGATTCCCCTGCAGCCTGTGGTACAGACCACGTTGAGGCAGCTGTGTCCCTGCAGCCCATGGGAGACCATGGTAGAGCAGAGATCCACTTACAGCCCATGGAGGACCTCAGGCTGGAGCAGGTGAACAACTGAAGGAGGCTGTGACTCTCTGGGAGGCCTGTGCTGGAGCAGGCTCCTGGCAGGACCTGTGGACCCATGGAGAGAGGAGCCCATGCTGGAGCAGGTTTCCTGGTAGGTAGTATGGGGGATCCATACTGAAAGTTCTTGAAGGACTGCATGCTGTGGAAGGGACCCACACTGGAGCAGGGCAAGAGTGTAAGGAGTCCTCCCCCTGAGGAGGATGGAGTGGCAAAGTGTGATGAACTTACTACAACCCCCATTCCCCATCTCCCTGTGCTGCTGAGGGGGAGAAGGTAGAGAAATTGTGAGGAAAGTTGAGCCCAGAAAAAGGGAATCATTGGGGAAGGTGTTTTAAGATACGTGTTTATTTCTCATTATCCTGCTCTTGTGATTGTTAGTGAATTAAATTAATTTCACCAAGTTGACTCTTTTTTGCCTGTGATGGTGATTTTTGAGTGATGTCTCTAGTCATCTTATACATTAGATGTCTCAAGAGCTGTTAAAATGAGATCTGAAATTCTGAATTAAAATGAAACAAAAACACACACACAAACAAAAACCCCATCCAAAATACAAAACTAATACTGAAAGACCAAATTGAATCAATTATCATATGTGAAACTAAATGAAGTCAGTTCCACAGACTTACTCTTTACTAAAAGCATGCTTTGAGGACTTTTGCATAACTTGAGCAAAACAGTTGCTAAAAACTTTTTTGACTGGAAGGGTTGTATAAAATGGATATTTTCTCAGTAATGGCACCATTTCTGTCTGGGCTACCTTTCATTTTAGCTCTCAGAATAAATAAATTGGAAAGTAAACATCCCCATTAGTAGTACAGACCTGTACATTTTCAGTTGGAAACTTATGCATCAGCATACTTTTATGTATAACATCTTTGTGAAAATTCATAACTGAATAAAGTTGATAAAAGCTTTCCTTATGAGATAAATATTTTGCTATGTCTTTTAAGACAGTTTATAGTTGTAATGTAAAACATTATCAAAATGAAATTTTTTAACCTTGTCAAATAAAAGCATTACAATGTGGCATTTTTCTGTCTGTTGAAGAAAAAAAGCCCCACCATCCAAAGCCCCCAACATTTGACTTAATTAAAAACCACAGAAGCAGCAAACTTCAAATTTTACATATATTTAATTTTTCTGCAAGTATTATATTATTATATTTTAGTTCCTTTTTCAAAGTTTGAAATGACTCTGTTGATGATTGCTGCTGCTCACTCTCAATCTTTATCTGGAAATTCCATCTTTTGAATATCAGCCAAGGCAGTGTTGGACTGCTGAGCCTATTTAGTTGTTCCTCCCTGGAATCTAAATTGCTGGGACCTGTAAGTATTGGAGAGAGATGCTGAAAGTAATACTGACAGAAAATAGAGCACAATTTTGGTAGGAGTACTAGTGGAGGTGAGCAAAAGCTTGTGCTATTTTTAAGTCTGGACACTGGACTGTGGAGAAAGAGGAGAGGAGATAGGAATCTTGAAGTAGCTGTTTGGAAGACTGTAAAGGGTAAAAGGTGAGAAAGTACAAAGAGATAAAGGATCAATTGAACACTTAAAGAACCAGCCACACATCCTAACAGTTTAAGTGGTTCCTAGGGCATAGGACATGGAACAAACTCATTTCATCAATAAAAGTAATAAATTCTGGAAAAAACTAGGGGAAGACTGAGGGAAGCTAAAAAATTTGTCATCAATATTACTGAATTCTGTAAGTAATTGCTTTTAGAATAATGAGATTTTTTAGTAATTTATCATTATTTGAATTAATTTTATTTAACATTTTATTTTTACAACACATAAAGGCAAAAATAAGACATTTTACAAACAACTGAAATCTAAAAAACCCAAGTATTTCAGGAGGCTATGGAATTTTATGTGTTGGTTTATCACCACTGGCAAGAGAGGTCTGTGCTTGTAGCTTAGGTTAGGTCATTATCTGGTGAAGGATCATAGATAAGAAAAAATCCAACTGAGAGTATTTTGAATTGTACTAAAACAGATGCCTAGCTTTGTATATTTTATTAGTAAGCTGGAAAAATCATGCTGCCAACAAAGACTTCCTTCTCTAATCATACTTCTGCTTTTTTCTCCTGTCACATACTGTCGTGGGTTGACCCTGGGTGGACATCAGACACCCAGCAAAGCCATGCTATTACTCCCCTCTGCAACTGGACAGGGCAGAGAAAATATAGTGAAGGGTTCATGGGTTGAGATAAAAACTGGCAGAGATCACTCACCGAATACCATCAAGGGCAAAACAAGCTCTGCTTGGGGATATTAATTGAAATTATTACTAACAAAGTCAGAGCAGGATAATGAGAGGTAAAATAAATCTAAAAAGCACTTTTCCCCCACCCCTCACTCCTTCCCAAGCTCTACCTCCTCCCATGCAGCAGTGCAGGGAGAATGGGAAATGGGGGTTACAGTCAGTGCATCACACGTTGTTCCTGACACTTCTCAGGGAGGAGTCTCCCCTGCTCCAGCATGGGGTCTCTTTCCTGGGAGACAGTTCTCCGTGAAATTCTCCAACATAAGTCCATCCCACAGGCAACAGTTCTTCATGAACTGCTGCAAGCAGGTCACTCTTCCACAAGTTGCAGTGCTTCAGGCATAGGCTACTCCAGCATGTGTCCCCCAGAGGGTCACAAGTCGTATCAAAGAAAATCTGCGCCAGCATGAACTCCTCTCTCCACAGGTCTGCAGGTCCCTGCCAGTGCCCTGGTGTAGCACGGGGCTCCCACAAGTTCACAGCCGCGTCTCGGGCATCCACCTGCTCTGACATGGGGCTCCTGCATGGGCTGCAGGTGGATCTCTGCATCCCTGTGGTCCTCCATGGGCTGCAGGGGCACAGCTGCCTCTCCATGGGCTGCACCACCGGCTGCAGGGGAATCTCAGCTTCAGTGCCTGGAACACCTTCTCCCCCTCCTTCTCCACTGGCTGGAGTGTCTGCAAGGCTGTTGCTTCCACATGTTCTCACTCTGCTCTTCTCTGGCTGCAATTACATATGTGCAATAACTTTTTTTCCTTCTTAAATATATTATCACAGAGGTTTTACTACTGTTTCTGATTTGCCCAGCCTTGTCCAGAAGCATATCCATCTTAAAGCTGCCTGGCATTGGCTTTGCTGGACATGGAGGAAGCTTCTCACAGCTTCTCACAGAAGCCCTCTCCCTGTGCCCCACCCCCACTAACAAAACCTGGCCATGCAAACCCAATACAGCCACTAAACAAGGCAAATATTTCTTCTCTGTTGAAGCAGTTTGCTGTAGTGCAGTAGTCCCTCCTCGCTGTCCTTCCCGTGTTTCTGAAGAGCTCCTCAAACAATTAGTCTGAGATCACACAATAAACTGGTAGCTGGCATTTTGTTTCTTGTGTCTGGTAATGCTCTTAAGATGTACAGGAATACAGAACAATGGAGCATTTTTGCTGGGCATACAGATGTCCTATGACTGTATGATGCCTTATGGTGTCCAAAGAATGAGTTACATTACAAGTATCTTGATTCACAAATTGCATTTAGGAGGAAACACCATTGTAAAGTATACATTATACAGATTTATCTGTGGAACAAAGAGTTTATAATGTGTATTGGACTCTTTAATTATTATTATTATTATTATTATTATTTTACAGAGAAAAAGAATCTCTGAGATATCAGCACTACATCTCTGGGTGAAACTGGTGAAACTAAGAAGTCCTATTTGAAATTCTGATTTTTTTTTTATCTGGCAGTTCTACCTGCTGAAACTGGGCAGAGCCTGTAGCTGCAGATACGTTTGCTGGTAGCAGAGTGAAAAGGATAGCTTTTGTTCTCAAACAGAACTTTAGCCTTGCTGTTGCAGTAAGAAAACTGTTTAAAGTCTTTATAAAACTCCCTCTTGCCTTTTTGCAAGTGATCACTAATGAGAGCCATGACTTCTGACAGTCCATCTTAGATGGTGCAATTCCACAGGCTATTGATTTCTAAGCATTCAATAAGTAATTTTTAGAGAATGGTGTGAAGATTTTTTTTCACTCTTATGGAATACTTCTAGTTTTGCAAGTTATGAATAGCAAAGCAATGTTTTTTTCCACTGAAGAACTGAATATATTTTGAGTATGTATTTTGGATATGTACCCGATAGTATACACTAAATTAAATTGAACAGGTTTTGAATAAGTTTGCATGATCAATACTGCATAAGTGAAAACTGAAAAAACAAGTTAAATACAGCAGGATTTAATATGCCGGTAATGATGAAATTATATGACATTTTCTGGTTAAAGAGTTCTTTATTTGGAGCCAGGGCTTCAGTGGCATGAAGAATAAATGTATTCAAATTGAGTATTTAACATACCTAAGTACTGGTATACACAGTGATATGAATCTGTTGTTTTCTGCACTTCTGTGAATATTTCCAGAATGAAACATTTCTAAATCTAAGCCTCTGTTTACACAGAGAAATGTGGTATAGTTTCAAATCATATGAATTCTCTATTTCAAAATACTTCTTTTTTATTCTTTTGTTCAGGATATGGTTTACCTACTGATTTTATTATTTACTTAACTAGAAAGATATAGGTTGCTAAATCTGTGTATGAAGTCCCTTTTTCCCTGGCATTTTCTCTTTAACTCCTCGCCGACATTACTGTATACTAAAGGTTTTCATTTCTCTATTCTTGTTCAAACCAGTGGGTTTTTTCTATTAAAAGAGGAGCATTGTGGTATCAGATGTTTTAGATTCTCTAAGGGTTTTTTTCTATTTACACTATTTTAAGATCTGGGATGGCTCAAAGACTGGATTTTTCTCTACACCTTTGTGCTCTCAAAGCATTTCTCTTTTAAGGTTAGGATGCTATTCTTAGCACTGAAATTTTTTCCCCCTTTTTCTTTTTTTTTTAATTATGCCCTATGCACTCTGGTTTACCATTTCATAGAAAAGCATTTAAGATTATTGGTTATTTGCAATGTTGATAATTTTTGTGAACCATTTAATATTCTCATGCTGCAGTATCACCCTTCAGTATAATTGCTGTAATCTTGAGAAAGGTTTGGTTTCCTTATTTCTGTACTGTTAACTAAGTTGTTTACAGATAAAGTGTTTTAGTCTGGACAAGTCCCAAATGTTTGAAATTTCCACACTGAGTTCAGGCTCTACACTTGCCATCTGAGGAAGATTATGGAAAAATTCCACCTAGAGTCTGTCCAGTTCACTGATTACAGGATTTTGAGGTACACAAATGCTAAAAAGGGTTTTGAAAGACTCAGGGCATATTCAGTCAAATTTGTGTTGGAGTTGCTGCTGAATGCAATCAACAAGCCTTTCACTCCATTTGTGGTTCGATTTGCTTGCACCTAAACAAGACCAATATATGCAAAGATAAAATGTGATTTTCATATTGCTAATTGGCCCTGAGTACCTATATATGCCTTTCACAAAATGGTAATTGGTAATGAATGGTGTTTGCTTTAACTAATTCCTGCTTTAACAAGTTGCTCTCTGAATTTAAAGCATTGATTATGCAGACAGAACATTTGTAATGAAACAGAGATAGAGCCTGAATAGGATGAGAAGCAAGCTTAGAAAATAAATAAAATACTAACTTACTGTCTTCTACTAAGCTTATTGCTTGCTATTTTTCATGATAATATTTAAAATATGCTGTGTCTTTGGTGGCTTGCATTTGAGCAGTCAGTTGCTGACTTGCTAAGTCACAGATATACTGAGTTAGAGGGTAGAAAGTGTTGCTTATAAATGGCTAGCAGGAAAGAAAGCCAAATTAGTGGCAAACACTACCTAGCAATTCAAGAACAAAATAGACTAAGGTTATTACAGTCCAATCTTACTTCACAGGACAAGCATAAATTAACTGGGGTATTTTTTCTGACCTGGAAAAGACAGCATTTTGAATTGCCAAAAAGATTCAGGACTAGTATCCTATCTGTTCAAATGTAAGCTGACCTAGACCTATCTTCTGAAATAACAAACAGTATGAACCCATTAAGATCTGCTCATTCCTGTTACTTCCCTTTCTCAGAATTGCTGTTGTTGTCACTTCTAAATTCCCTAGAGGACAGGAAGAAATGGGTCTGTTTAAACCTATCAACCTCATTTATTAGGCATTAATTTATTTCTTGTAAATTACTTGACATTCTAATTCTCCAGCAATAAAACTAAAGAAATCTGTGTATGGCTACAACCAAAGTTAAATGGGGAAAAAAAGAAGAAAAGCTGAAATAGCTGCCTACTGCCCATTCTAATGAGCTTAGCTCTATCATTAGAGTTTTATGGCAAAGCATCTGTTAATCAACCAAAGATGTGGAAATAAACTTGGATTTCTGATCAACATGGTTGGAGTCCAGATTAGATAGAAACACATAAGCAAATTATGTCACTCACAGAATGAATGTGTTTGTTTCATCCAGGAGGAAATATCTGGCATAAAGTACTTGACAATATAACAAGATTAGCTATAACAGAATTAAACAAATGTTTCTTTCTAAATCACCACTTCATAACTGTTTCTGGTGAGGAATCATGTTTAATGACATTTTGCCAGTTCAGTTTCCTATAGACAGGCTCATGCAAATTGTAAACTTTGCAACATGAAAATAAAAATATCAATTAATTTATACCAAATGATAATTTTTCATTATCCAACTTAATGTTACAAAAGTGAATTTACTTATTTTAAAATAAGTTTGAGTTATAATTTAAAATTAAGTAACTTCACTTTACTTACTCTCTTAAGTTAGTACCTGTACATGGCACACAATAGGTGGTGGGGCAGTGAGATACAGAAGTAGCTGTGTTGGTTCCCTGTGAAATTATCTGTATGCCACCTTCAATTATGCAGGATTCCAGCTACTTTAAAGGAGTGCTGTGAAGCCTAGTGATTTCTGTGACAGAAAGATGGACCAGCTCTTCCTCCTTATACCTGTTGAGCCCTGTACAATGACTGTAGCAGACTATGTCCAGACAAAACATAATTCAAAAGTAAATTGCTAGCATATCTCAAAATTTTTTTGTTTGGTTTTGGTTTTGGGGTTTTTTTTGTTGGTTGGTTCTTTGTTGTTTTGTTGTTGTTGTTTTTGTGTTGGTTTTTTTTTGTTGTTGGGTTTTTTGGGTTTTTTTTTGTTATTATTTTTATTTTAAAACTACATTTCATTCTGATTTTTAAGAATTATTATGTTTATGCACTTGTCAATTTTTTCCAAGCACTGGCAATGCAGACTGCATTTTCTTACAGGTCTTTCAATACCAGTTTTTGAATGTAGTACCTACTGAATTCAAACCTTGAGTTTTGTATGGATTGAAAAAAACCTTGTTGTATTATTACTGTAAATAAGCAACATTTCTTATGCGCTCCTTAATATTTATATTTCAATAGAATCTATATAAAATGAGATTGGTTTGAATTAATTTATAATACTGTTTCATATGCTGGACTAAAATAGGTCTTCTATTGCTCTTTTATTGATTATGTAAACTGTTTTGTATGTATCTAGTTGAAGAAAAAAATCAGCCTCATCTGTGAAATCCATAATTTTCAGCACTACAAGTCATATATAATCTTAAGACTTTCATTTGAATCCATCTCATTACATATTTGTAAAAGAAGAGGGTGTCATCTGTGTTGAGAACTATTTGGAAACTCTAGCATAGTTTCCTAGTTTCCTCAAGGACTAGTGGCAGGCTAGTCAGGCTGTCCTGACACTTTGTCTTATTTTCCACTGCAACACTGAACTGTGTAACTTTGAACTAGGAATAGATGCCTATATAATGAAAAAAAATTACATTTTTCTCCCGTTTCTTTCTATTTTTCTTTTAAATATAGATGTCATTGTCTTTGCAGGCTAAATTCACTTTGTATTAGTATGTCTTCTGGTTAAAAAGTAGGTTTGTAGTTTTTCATTGTGGAAATAATCACAATTGATTACAAATTAAGACAATTAGAATTTTATTTTTCTTTCCTGGGTGGTATAAAATGAATGTGAATTTGAGGAAGTGAACTAGAGTAGGCACTCAGAATCAATGGAAATATAGGATTGACTTTTCCATTTCTCTCCCAATGTAGTAAGATTTTTATACCTTGCATTTCTAGTGATGAAAACAGGGAAAGGATGCATTGATTTACTTGTATCAGGTTCTAGAAGCTGTGATGAGGTCAACACATGGTCACATCTTATCAACATGGAGTTTCTCTTGTGCTTTACAGACTGTCAGGAGCCAGCCACCCCTTGCCACCCCACTGTGACATGGATTCGTGCAGCTCTGAGGAATTCTACCAGGCTGTTCACCATGCAGAGCAAACCTTCAGGAAGATGGAGAGCTACTTGAAGCAGCAGCAGCTCTGTGATGTTATCCTCATTGCTGGGGATCGCAAGATACCTGCACACAGGTAGGAGATAAGCATGAAATATTGAAATTACAAAAGTAAATTGTTTTGGGTATGCATATTTCTTAGAACAGTGTCTCTTGTTGCCCCTTAATCTTCTTCCCTCTTGGCTTTAAACATGAGTGTAAGTGGCTCAAAAAAGTCGATTTGAAGGTTGGGGCTTTGAAGGTGAGGTTTTTTTGTGGAGATTTCAAAAGTTCAAGTAGCACTCAACTAGCAAACTGATGGTGAGTGTGACCATTCTCCCTGCTGTGATGCTGTTGTTATGTGAAGAGAATGGAAATTTCTGAAATGGGATGCTGTATAGCTACACTGAACACAGCACCATTTCTAGCTTAAGATCCTGATCCTCTGATAAGTCTGTTGTACAGTCTCTCAGAAATTTATAGTAGAATACTGAACACGTTCTTCTCTTCCCATGACCTGTGCCTTTCAATGAACTGAAAAACACCATATTTAATTTTAATGATAATTATTGGTCTAAAACTTAAAATTGCATTATAATTTCTAAAATTCTGTCAGATTGTCTGGTATTAAAGCAGCCAGTATTTATGAAACTATACTTAGATTTAGATAACAATTAGAGTTAAAAGTAGTTATTCTTCCTTGAGATTTTGGTCTCAACAGTAGTCTTTCATTTAATGCATGCAAATAAAAATCTGATCCTAGAGTTTGGATTAAAATACAGAGAATAATTCAGAATTTCTCGGTGAGCAAGTATTTTTGCAGATGCATAAGGCTGCAGACCAAGGGTAATCTATTTCCTGCTTGTGTCCTGATTTCTCTGCTGAGATACTAAATTCAGAGCAGGACTATGGTTTTGCAGCAGGAAGTCAGAAAAACAGCCAGTGCATTTCTGAACTCATAAATTGACTTCCTGGTGCAGGGGAATACTATAAGGTCATCTTGGTAACTTGCACCTTACAAAGTTCCTTTTGCCCTAAGTGAATATGGAAACAGAGACTATTCCTGTTAAACAAAGGAGCTGGACAGTCTATATTCCAACTCCCATAACAGTAAGTAAGAGAAAAAAGGTGCAATATACGAGACTGCAAAGCCAAAGTTATTGTCCAAATGCTAGTAAAACCAGACAGAACCTTCATTAAAATATTTAAATCATGGGTTTTTTAAATTATTTTAGTTCAGCTCCCCTACTAGTTTTAATACAGCTGTTCATATTTGGATGTGCACCTTTTAGTCGTAAATTTAATTTCACATTTGTCATTTCAATTCTACAGTATATATAAATCCTTCCTGAGCTGGAAAAATGCTCTAATAGAAACTGACAATGAAATAATAGCCATAATCTTATTTAGATTTTTATTAAACCTTCAGACACCTTTACATTTAATTTTTGGCTTCTCTGTGGTCTGCAGTCAAAAGTCCAAATCTCAAATAACTGGAAAAGTTTTTTTAATAGTGTTTATTCTATGTTGTTTTAGACAGGTGTGGCTGGAAAAGCACAGGAAGCTGCTTATTTTACTGTGGTCATTACAATCCTAGAAATTACAGATCCAACTCTCCCTGCTCAAAGCAGGGTCAACTGCACAGTTAGATTAGACCATTGAGGTCATACCCAGTTAGTTTTTAAATATCATCTCTTGTGGAGGTTCCTCTCTTGTTAGCCTGTTCCAGTTTTTATTATCCTCACTGTTTTTAGTGATCCAGCATGTGTGTTCCTGGCAAATTTGCTCCATAATCTTGGTAAGATAAACCAGTCTATAGGTGCCTACATCTTTCTTCTTGAGGATGGACATAGAAATTGACTTTCTCAGTTTTTAGAAACCTCCTCCAATTACCATGAATACAGATGGGACAGAGCGGCCTTTCAGTGACATTGTAGAGCTTCCTCCAGTATTACACCTTAAACTTATCCTCAAAACAGATCATGCTAAAAAAAACCAAAAAACAAGCCAAGCCAAATAAAGCTTTTTAGAGCAGTGCACAAAATCTTTCAAAAATTTTGCACTTGCTTCCAAGGTATTTACAGACACCCTTCTTTACTATCAAATCTCTTGCTGACTTCATCTGTACCTGACCTTTGTATTTTTGTATGTTGGGACAATGTTTCTATACATCACCCATGTCATTCATCTCTGCTTTCATTTTCCATGCACTCCTGTTGTGCATTTGAATTTCATCAAGAGGCACTTCTGAAGTCCAGGCTTGTAATTTGCTGTTCATTCTACTAACTTCTCTGAGGATCCAGTGTCTAAAATTTTCTTGTCTCATGGTCACTGGAGCCAAGTTTGCCAACATACTTCACAGGTCCTTTTTTTCACACCGAGACCTGTCAGAAGCAGATGCAGTGAAGTGTCTCCTCTAATTAAGGTTTTTTGCAGTTTAGGCCAGGTAATATATACTTTGCATTCCTGAGAACATCTAAAAAGCCTGCTTGCAGAGTACAATGACATGCAGTATTTGTGGAGTTTTTAAATTATAGGTAGGAGCTCGGTAAAATATCCTCTGTATATGTTTATAAAATCTGATCCTAGATAAAATGAATCCTCTTTTAAAATCCACTTAAAACATATTACAAGCCATAGTGTATATTGAATATGTAACAAATTAAGAAATACAAAATACTCAAAATTATTGCTAAAAAATAATGATCCTCATGTATTTTCTCTACTTTTTAACAGAATAATGTTGTAAAATGCAATAGTTTTAATATACTACAATAGAGTACAATAAAAATAACTTTGTAGAAAGTCTTCCTCTGGTTTTCTGATTCTTCAATAACAAGTATGAAAATTGTGTTTTTCTTCATTTTTCTCTGATTTAGAACAAATTAAAACAAAACAATAGTGTGAAAACCAAGCATAGAAAAATATTTTATGTAGTCTTAATGTATCTAAATCTATGAAAGTAAAACCTCAGTTAAGAAATACCTGTATATTGCATCAAATACCTGTATATTGCATCAAATGAAGTTAAGGACACCAAAAATAGTTACACTGCCTTTGGTTCTTGTGCATCTCTGAAATATCTCCCAAATAGTATCTGTACAATTTCTAGCTTCATTCCTGATACTTCTTGCTCTTTGTTCCTGCTTTACTAGTCTTTATTATGCTATTTCATGATTTGTTTAGAGAACTTTTTCTCTAGAGGAGAAGCTATTGCTGTGCCATAAGATTTCTAAAGCCTGATACTTCTGTAGAAAGAATGTCAGGTAAGCTCTGATCCTAGCCCAAATGCCCCCAAGTTAATTTTTGTCATTAGTGTTGAGGGGTTTCCGTTTTATAAGGTTTGTTTTTTTTTTTCTTTTTTAAATTTTTTAAAAATTTTTTTTCCCACATTTTTATTCCTCACAAGAAAAAAAAAGGGGGGGAAGAAACTCAAATTACAAAGTATTACAACAGCTTTTCGTTGTTTGGTTGTCTCAAGCAGCTTTAAAGTTATAATGTGTTTAAACGTTTTTGTTAGCACCTGAAAATTACATTTGTCTGTTCTAATAATCCATTAAACAGGTTGAAGGCATAATATTTTGCATGGAGGAATAGTAAAAGGAGGTACAAACCAACCAAGTATTGTAGTGGTGAACCAGAAAGGGTTCTGAGAAAGTAGGAAGACCTTTTAGTAGGTATTTCAGTGGGAAAAGTGACTGACATTTAAATAAATTTCAAAAATTTAGCAAACCTCTTTTTTTTTTGTTATATTGCTATAACATGTATAAGTATCAATTAAATATAAAAATGTAAATACCTTAAAAAGAGAAAGAATGCTAAAATAATAATTTCCCTTCCCTTAATTTAAGCTGTTGCACGATTAGCAATCCATCCTAATTTATTATGAACGTGGAGTTTGTAGTTTCTCCGCTCATTCTGGAGAAGCATGCTATATATTTTTTTCTCATTTTCTGTACCTGCCATTTAGAATATAACCTTTTTCAGACAAGACACATATTGTAGTTTTACAGTGGCTGGAATAAGATGAACGTGGGCATTGCTGCTACAAAACAAACAAAGGAGTAAAACCAACCCACTGTAATTGACACTTCCTTCTATCCAGTTCACAATCAGCCAAATACAGTTGTATCTAGAAATCTGGACTGCAGGTAGAAAGGGTCATCTAAACCAGAAAAATACTGGGAAGTAAATATTATCCAGACCTATAGTGATATGATCAGAGCACCAAGTGTTTCCAAGGTAAATGAAAATTGTTAATCAAGCAATAATCCCATGGGTCAACATAAAATTAAGAATATGTGTTTGCCATAAATTATTTGGTTTTTTTGAGTGAAGGCAACTTAGATGAATTATACTGGTTTTAGATACTGTACTTGAAATGCTATATTCTACAGCTGCTGAAGAAACATCAAAAATGCTGCAAAGAAAAGAGCTAAAGTCACTGCAAATGATAGCTAGACCTTTAATATTTGCACTGGAGGGTTCACTAAAACTTCCATCTAGGACTGCATAAATGTTAGAGGCATCTCTAAACTCAGACTGTAGTTTAAGACATTTTGATTAGTAATGCTGCACAAAACAGTATAGAACTCAATGCTGAAGGGAAACAAAAAAAGAACAAATGTGAAATAAGGATAGAATTTACCTACCCCTTTCCAATTAAAACAAAACACTCCCATATAACAGAGACTGGATTCAAAAAGACAGAAAATTCAGTAAAAACAGAAAATGCAAAGAAGATGTACAAGGAGAGTTACATCCTCGGCTTACAATTCTGACTTCCATTGCACTTGTAGAGAAACCAAGAAACTACTTTGGTGGTTGTTACAGTATAGTCAAGTATAGTTGAGTGTGTAAGGAGAAATCCAAGTTTTTATTTTCTGTTTTCTCTTAATATCAAAGAACCATAGACTTTTTCTTTCCAATACTCAAGATAAGGATTACAGGGGGCTCTTACCATGGCAGAAGAGGTATTGGGAAATTACCAATAACACATAAAACAAAGTAAGTAAGTAAGGTTATGCAAATCTTTCTACAAGTATTTGAATGAAAAGTGAAGATAAATTTAATGAAACACCTTCAACAAAATGCAATTAGCTTTGTCTGTTTCAGTTCTCTAAGGAGTGGTAACAACTTTTTCACTGCATTTTGAGAGCTACTATAGAGAGACAAAGCTGAAAAAATAGTATTAGTAAAATGAGGAAAAGTTAATGGAGAAAGTTTAGCTGAAAGGCAAGATGAAAGAATAAAGAACCAGGCAGAAGAGAAAAGACAACCAGACAGAGAAGGAAGGAAAGCCTAGAAGCAGGGAGTGAAAGAAGAAAAATGCACATTATATAGTCTGAAGACTTGTTTTCTGGCACTAGTCAGTAACAGATGCATGTGGAAATGCAGAGTAAAAGCAGTATGACAGTGCTACGTTATTCCCAGATATCTGTAAGTGTTGGGGGGCTTCCCACAAACACTACATCTGAGCTGTGTTGTTTAGTACAACCCACTGTCCATGAGTTTAAAAACAATTCATTCAAGTAATATGGTTGGGACAGAACAACAGCAATTGGGACAGAACAACAACAACAGCAAAAATTCCTGCTATCAGAGGGAAGCAGCAAGGCAATTGAGATAAGCTTTTAATATCAACCTCGATGGATAATCTTGGTTTGGGGGTTTGGGTTGCTGGCAAGTTGAGTATAAGTCAGCAGTGCCCTGGCAGCAAAGGGCCAACCATGCCCTGGGGTGCACCAGGCACAACATCACCAGCCCATCAAGGGTTGATTGTCCCTCTCTGCTCTGTGCTGGTACAGCCTCACTGAGACTATTGTGTGCAGTTTTGGGAGCCACAATATAAGGACATCAAACTGTTGGAGTGTGTCCAGAGGAGGGCATCCAAGGCGGTGAAAGGTTTTGAAGGAAAAATGTACAAGGAGAGCAGCTGCGGTCACTTGTCTTGTTCATCCTACAGAAAAGTAGGCTGAGGGATGACCTCATCACAGTCTACAGCTTCCTTGAGGGGAGCAGCAGAGGGGGAGGTGCTGATCTCATTTCTCTGGTGACCAGTGACAGGGCTCAAGGAAATGGAATGAAGTCAGGGGAAGTTCAGATTGGATATTTGAAAAAGGTTCTTCAGCAGAAGGGTGGTAAGTCACTCCAACAGGCCTCCCAGGGAAGTGGTAAGAGTTCAGGGAGCATCTGGATCATGCACTTAATCACATGGTTTATTTTTGTTTTAAGAGCCTTAAGGGTCCTTTCCTACTAGAGATATTTTATTACTGTATTAAACCAGAATACTAATGCTATTACTTTATGGACTGGAAGTAGGTGCAGTAACTGAAATGGACTTTGAAGGGTAAAAGAAACAAGGATGAGGTGTCTTAAGAAAGCAAAAAGAATTGTTCAGCCAGCTAATCTCTGAGACACCTTGAGTGACCTGTCTGGTTTAGATCATGTGGTCCAGAAGGGTGCAATGTTTTTATAGGTCAGCTTTAAACCTGAATAAAAAACTGGTTCTGACATCGATGTTTAGGGGATTGATTCCTGTTTCAAATTGAATTATTAAAAAAAAATGAAAATGAGGGAGAAGATAAATGATACAGAATATGAAAATAAAGAAAAAAATTCAGGTAGATGAGAAAATAACATATGAGAATTACTTGGGTCAGGAAGATGTGACAGCTCACCATCAAAAAAGGGACTGAAAATCACAGACAAGAATTAGAACAAACCAGGCTCTATAAAGGAATGGGTTGTGAAGATCAATTAATAATGATGCTCTATTGCATCATTTTATACAAACAAGTTCTAGAATAAAAGAAAAGGATGACAAATGGACTTTAAAAAATCTAGATACTTAAGCAGTCACTTACTCTGGTGACTTCACAGATCTATCTCTATACTTTCATCAAACCTTGTGTCTGTGTTTCTGACATTTCTGCTGGTAGTTCAAAGATGATAAAACTGTAATTTTTCTTCTCCTGGAAGCTATTTTCCTCTTTTTCTTGTGGAGATTCAGTGAACAAATTAAATAATTAAGTCCACAAATTTAGTATCACAGTTGATTGTGTTGTCTTTCTACAATCAAATATGTGTGCTCTGTCTGAATATGTGGGTTTTCTTCTAGAGAAGAACACTGAGCTCTGATTTATATTTGGATCATAATGGATCTTCATCAGCTCTAATCTTCTTCACTGTGATTTTTTGCCTGTTATGCCTATTCCCAAATATTGAGAAATTACTAAGATTCATGTGTCTCTTTTTTTTTTTTTTTTTCATCTTTCTACTGGTTCAAAACAGTATGGAGTTCAAAATAGTGGCTGCAGTATCAGGTATCTTCAGAAGTTACACAAGAACACAAACACATTGAAAAAGTGTTTTGGAATATTGACTTTGTTATCAAATCTGTCAACTGAGATGTGTGCATTACTTGCAGTGTCTGAAGAAAACTAAAGCTCTGGTAAACATTGTGTGTTTGGTGGAAATGATGATGTCGGATTTGTGTACCATTCCTAAAAACATTGTGGCAACATAAGAGATATAATGAGATGTATCACTGTGTTGCAGTTTGTACAGTACAAGAGATAGAGGCATTTACTGTATTTATGATTAAGTTTCAGAGAGACAATAAAAGACTTAAAAGAAGACAAAGAAAGTTAAGAATGTAAACTCAAAAGGCATGGCTCTCAAGGTAAAGAGAAAACATCACTTAGTGTAGACTATTGGTGTCTCTTATAGCTATATGTTATATAAATAATTAATATTAAAGAAAGCTATGTTTGAGTAAAGAATAAAAAACACTTTCTTGTTTCAGAGTTAATAAATTCTTATCAAAATTCCATCTGTCTCTCTATTTGGCTTATTTGGGGATATTATTAGTAGTAGTAGTCATTAATACATAGTTGTTCTCAAAAAAAATTGCCATGGTATTCAGCAAAGATAATCACTACCAGTGGTAATCCAAAACAGTTGATCTGTTCCACAGCTTGCTCCTTTGCTGTGTTTTATTCAGAAAAGATGCCAGTCTTGATTTTAGGGTCAAAATTTTTCTGATTATTTCAAGTGCATGCATGGATATTCCTTAGAATATGTTCTGCAAGCCTTAAAATTTATGAAATCATGGAGCCTTCTGTATGCATACAGTGAAAGTTTAACTCCTGCAAGAAGACCTGTGGAGCAGTTATCAGTATGGAGCTAGCTGTAGAGCTTTACTATTAGTAGGCACACAGAGTATCAGCTAATGTCCCCTACAGAGCAACTAATCACTTTTAAAAACAATGAGTCATAGGGTTGGAAGGACTGTAAAGATCATCTTGTTCCAGTCCCCCTACTGTGGGCAGGGACACCTTTCACTAGACCAGGTTTTTCAGAGCTCCATCTAGCTTGGCCTTAAACACCTCCTGGGATGAGGCATCCACAGCCTCTCTGGGCAACCTGTTCCAATTCTTCACCACCTTCACAGTAACAATTTTCTTCCTAATATCTAATTTAAAACTACTCTCTTTCACTTGGAAGCCATTCCCCCTTGTCCAATCACTACATGACAATATAAAAAGTCCCTCTCCACCTTTATTGTAGGCTCCTGCAGGTACTGGAAGGCAGTAATCAAGTCACCCCTAAGTCTTCTCTTTTCCAGGCTGAAAAAGCCAAATTCCCTCAATCTTTCCTAATGGGAGAGGTGCTCTACCCCTCTAATCATCTTGGTGGCCCTGGACTCACTCTAACAGGTCGATGTCCTTCCCATGCTGTGAACCATACATCATTCATTGAAAGTGAGATTTTATTTCTTTCAGAATTCAGAGCTTAAAACTGCAACTTTTAAAAAGAAATAATACTTACGAAGCATATATGTGAGTATGTATATATATATATGCACAATGCTATCTGTCAAAAAAGAAATTAAAATGTCATGTGGAAAAATTTGAAATCTTGCCATTTTTTCCCCAGAATCTTTGTAAATGAAAGCTGTTCTTATGCAGTGCTCCAGGTGGGGTCTCACCAGAGCAGAGTCGAGGGGTAGAATCCCCTCCCTCATCCTGCTGGTCAGAACTGTTTTGATGCAGCTCAGGACACATTTAATGGCTTTCTGCGCTGCAAGTGCACATTATCGGGTCATGTCCAGCCTCTCATCCACCAGCATCACCAAGACCAGCTCAGCAAGGCTGCTCTCTATCCATTCATCCCTCAGCCTGGATTGATACCAGGGCTTGCCCCAGTGCAGGTGCAGCCCCTTGCACTTGGTCTTATTAAATCTCATGAGATTCCCATGGACCCAGTTCTCGAGACTATTCAGCTCCTATGTGTACTAGCATAATATATGTGGAAAAATGTTGTGCCTTGCCTATGAGTTTTCAGTCCAAGTAACATCTGATATTCTACTCAGTTGGCAGTAAAATATTGTAAGAGTTTTCTTAAAGATTTTAAGTGATCAAGGTTTGTTTGCTTCTTTTAATTAATAAATGCACCATCAGTGTTGAGGCAATTCTGTATCAAAGATGTATATAAAAACAGTTGTGAAAATGGCAAAGAAATATTCTATAATAAACTAAAGTAAAATCTGATATCCTGGGAAAAAAGATCACAACCCTAATCAGTCATATGGGTTACTTATAAAAGACACTAGAAATTTATGCTGAAATTAGTTGTAAATGTAAAGAAGTCCCTTAATCTGGAGAAAATCTTTCTGGTCTTACAAACGATTTTAAGCCATGAGTTACCTGCTATGAGTCTCAAGGATGAAAGAATTTATTATGTATTCTCACTGCCAGATCAGTAGTTGAAAAAGGTGACATCCTGAGACACCTGACCTTTCTTGATTAATAGGTCAACATGCCTTTAAACCAAGATTTAGGGCTGTTTGGAGCCTTCTGATCTACAAAAAGCAGCAGATCATTACAAATTAATTGATCTCTTTGATTTCTCACTTTTGATCTTCTATCTCAACCCTGAAACACAATAAAGATTTACAAAAGGTGTCACCTTTCAGAATTAAGTGTAATTAGCAAGTTCCTCTCACTTCAGTTCAACTTGTGGAGCACTTCCCAAGGTAAAAGTTAGTGTCTTGAAATCAGTTAACTTTTTTTGGTATAGTAAGTTGATGAAATAGCGGATTCAGTATTTCTGTTAACTATTGATTAACATAAGACAGTTAAAAAAACCAATCCTCTTTCTTTATGACTCTGTTCAAAAGCTTGTCTTGCTTCTGTAGGTGAACTGCTACATCACAGAACCTTTCTGCTCATTTAAGCCATCTTCTTTGGTAGGTGGTGCAAACCAGTAGGGATAAACCTCTAAGAAAAATGGGTAATGCTGAGGGCCTGATACCTGTGTTACTTATTTTAATTTTTTTTTTCCCCACTTTGGACTAGATCTTGTGTGTTCCTGTAGACTTAATGCTCCCTTGCAGCTGAAATCCATTAGATAACTTCTTTGACTTTCCTCACCCAAACTGTGGAAAATCACATATTATTATAGAAGTTTGTGAGAGAGATTTAATCCTCCTGTTATTTATTTCCTGTCCTCCCTCTGTTGTTTGTCATTTCTTTGTTTTGTATTTGACAATATATGCATGGTAAAATTATATGATAAATAACAGCTGAACATAAATTATGTGAATTAAAAACATAAGATACTGCTGTTTTAAATTATTTCCATTGATTATTAACTGGTGTATTAAAATTTCTGTTCATTCATTTGTCCATTTTTTTTGATGCAGCCAAGGGTTTTGGTCTTGCTTTTAGCAAGTGACCAAGTTGAATACCTGTAGTTGAATTTAAATTATGGCTAGTAAATCTGAAGCAAAACCTAATGGAAAATGGTCTTGAATGAAAATCTCAATCACATACTTGTATTACAGCTCTGCTATCTGTGAGAGTTTTTATCTCATAGAACATCATCAATATTTCATGGTTTTTTTTCCTTTCTGTGATTTTTGTGATGCTTTTATTAAAGCATCTATTAACAATAAAGTTACTTATTTATATGTGGTCAGGAAAAGTGTTAGAAGAGGATTTATAAAGATAATAAGTAAGATATCAATAAGATAGAATAAATAGACAAACATGGACCGTAAATGTTCCTCAATGGTGAAAAAATAGTAAACTAGTAAATAGTTAATTTTGGTGGCAGCACCAAAATATATTTCTAAGCTTATCTTTTTGTAGTCATCTATTGTCTTTTAGTCATTACATAAATATAAATGTGAACTGTTTATGAATTAGGATGTTTACTTCTAAAATTCATGATTGCTAGAGTTGAGCACAATATGAAAAGTGATAAAACTGCACCTACTCAGTCATTTCCCATCATTAGAGGCAAAGATCATATATGTGTCTTCAAGCTGCTGTACTTGCCGGTAAAATGTAGTAGCTTAAAGCACTGTAAAATTATGAAGCCAATTCAAGCTGTCATATTTTACTTAGCTATTGGAATGAGCTAAGAGAGCAAAGACAATCAATTACCATGGTGGCTGATAAGAACTAACTTGTTTATCTTCACTATTTTTTTCTATAATAATTTGCCCTAGATAACAATATAAAAAAAGGCAAAACATTTTTCGCTTGGTTTACAAGTTCTCCAGTTGTGATTGTTGTGGTTTTTATTAATGTGTTTGAATATCATGTTTTCAAATTAGTCCAGAAATGTGACCATCTTTATGGAAGCACACGGTACACTATTTATAGATGTACCACATCTCTATCTCAAGATCATCTGTGAATATTCAGTCCTAATAAGATCACAATTTCACTGTAGATGGTATTTGGAAGAATGCCTTAACTTAAAGCCCCAGTAATTACAATCATACCTGATACTTGCTGTGGTATTGATTTATCTAGATCATATCCATAAACAGCAAGCTATGCACATTTTGTAGGTATTTTCAAATTATTTTCCTTGGACGTGTTTATTAAAAAACCCATACTATTACACAGTGATGCTATTATATATTTTTACTGAGTAGCATGTTAAGCTACTAACAGTTTAGTGGAAGGTTTATAGACTATCTAAAGTCACATGCTATAATTAAAGTTTGTAACAAATAAGCCTTTAAGAACAAGGAAGAGTACCTCTGGAGTATGAATTGCATGTCATTAAGAAGTTGTCTTTGATACTGAGAGATTATCTTGTTAACAGTTGGGACATTTGCATGATTGGAAGATTATCAGAAAGATTGGGTGCTAATTTCTATGTCTGTTTCATAGTCATATGCTAAAGTACCACTTGGTTCATATCACAGGAGGCAAAACCAAATTAGAATTAAATGTCATGCTGTGTTTTGCTGCCAATGTGCATTAATAATACATTGCTCCTAATGATTTTTGATTATTATGAAAATAATTTTTAAGGAAGTTTACATATATGTGAAATTTCTAATACATATATGCAAGCAAATTACACCAGCTTCTAACTTTTTTGCAGACTTGTCCTCAGTTCTGTCTCTGACTACTTTGCTGCCATGTTTACAAGTGATGTTTGTGAAGCCAAGCAAGAAGAGATCAAAATGGAAGGCATAGACCCCACTGCACTGTGGGATCTTGTTCAGTTTGCATATACAGGTATTGTACTGCATACATTATACTTCCTATAGAGGCAGATGTTGATATTCTTGTTTGCTGCATTCCAATGAATTGTGGTTTTGTTTAAATATTTTTCTTTATAATCTTAATAATCAAAAATGTTTATTTACAATTTCTAGGGATGAATTCAGACTGTTACCTCCAAACTATTAAATATTTCAGGCTTGTCAAGTTCAATAGGACAGTCAAGAAAATGATGTATTTTTCTTGGTTTTCAAATACTTAAAAAGAGTGCCTCATACTCACATAATTCAAATTACATATGATCACTAAAAGAACAGTTGTATTTTTTGAAGAATAATCCTATGTTGCTGTCTTAATCAAATCTCAGTTTAAATAATTGCATAAATCTTTAAAAATTTGAAAGATTTGAAAGAAAAAAATTTGAAATTTAAATAAGAAAATGTTTTAAAAGGTTTTATTATGAGCCGGATGTTTTCACTTTCATTTCCTTTCATAGGCTGGTACTCTGTTTTGAAGTGTAAACTTATGAATAACTCACAATTCAGAGTTAATAAATCAAAGCTCTCTTCTGAATAGTTTTTACATTTTAATGCATTATAGATTTGGGATTTATCCTTCTTAAGCAACTTGTTATGCACAATGTAACTGAAGTGCATTAATCTGAAAGAAAGAATGCTAATGTTACAAAATAAGGTAATTAAAAGAGTGGAAATGCTTATAAGATTGGTCTTCAATTGCCTTGGATCATGTAAGTATAAAATATATACTGTTTTCTATTTGTTTCCTAAAAGACATCCTTATATTGTTTAAATTAACCATATTTTATCATGATGATTCTATTGTATAACTGATTTAGATACAATTTTAAATGGATACCCCAAACCCTGCAGTTTTAATCTTCTCTAAATACACATATAATAATTTAATCACAAGTTGCTGTTTGCTTTGATATATTTAATCAGAATATGTGCTGGGTTTTGTATGACATAATAGCTTTACCATGCACCACCATGTTTTAGAAAACAGAAATGGCAAATAAACATAATTTAAGATAAAAATATTCTTTTTGAGACTAATGTTTGAGAAATACATGTTCTAGGAATGTAAGCAATGATTTACGTGGTACTCTACATGTTCAAAGGGTAGTGCCTACTCCATCAGCTGTGGCTTTGCAACTCAGGAATGTGCATCATCCAGAGGGTTTCAAGCTAGGGATCCATGAAATGAAGTAGTTCTTAGGAAGCATAAGAAGGTTACAATCTGATTCCTTGGTGAATGAATAGCACAGAAATACTGGGGCTAAATCAAAATACCTTGGAACAGAAGAGCAAAAAACACTACTGGTAATGTTAAATCATTTTGTAAGAGGAAGGTAAAAGAAAGAGGAGGTAAGAGAAGGGACAGAGTTGTTCCTCTGGGAACAAAACTGTGGAAACACTCAAGTACTGTATGGTTCTTTTACCTCAGTTTTCACTAAAATACCACATGGAAAGATACAACAGAGTTGTTATTGACAACAAAAGATAGCTCATAAGTGTAGATTAAGGAACGAAGGGGACTCAGAAGAAAGGGAAAAAAGAAACATTTTCAAGATGAATGAAGCTATCTAAGAACTTTATGGTTATCTCTGAGAACTTTGGAGACTGGATGAGACAATGAAAAAGTAGAAGCAAACCTCTGCTTTCCAAAAATGTTGAAGATTTTCAGCTCCTTTATGCTCCTTGATTTCTCTATGCCATGTACTCTGTTCATTAGATGAGGTGTAAAAATTGAAAGTTTCTTTCTGGTTTAAGGTAAATATGGGCCAGACTTCACAAATGGATGAAAAGAGAATTCCACAGCTAGTATAATTCCCATGTTTTCTAATTTTCCTTCTGTGAATTTGCCTCTATCATATTCGTTAATTTAAACAGTCACAAAGTCCAAACTCCCTCAGAAATTGCAACATTATGTGCTATTGTAACATCACCTTGAACAATTAGAAACTTAAGATGATAACTAAGATCTATAATGTCTTTCACATGCAGTGGTAATACACCATTATCCTTTTTTTCTAACTTATTTTGGAGACCAAGTAAGACAAAAAATGTCTTAAGTTCACACTTGCAAGTTTCACAAATACTTACTGACAATAGAAGAGTGATAAGATTCAGGAAATGTGAGACAATTTTACATGCTAAAAGAGTGCATGTGTTGGATGCCATGGATCATTCTGTCTTGCATGGCTCTTCCACCAGGTTCTTTGTCCTGACTTATCCTTATTTATTATCCTGACTTATCCTGACTTATTCTGATTTATCCTTATTTATTCTTAGCTTGTGTCCTTATCTCTTGAAGTTCATGTGGGATTATTTCTTTCTCTATTCCCTTTCTCTGCACCAGATGTCTTAGCAGATACCTAAATTTCCTAGTTACAATTATGCTAATAAATTAAACAGTGCTGGGGAAGGTTTGCAGGCACTGGAACACAATTGTCTCTATTGATCCTGGCAGTTTTAGCCAAATCCAAATAGCAATCTCTAAAAAATGGTGGGTATAGCTTGGATACACAGCTCATTATTAATGTGGCCAACCTTGTACAGAGTGTAAGAGCAGTCAAAAGTGCTATGGAGAATTCGGTGATAAATGATTAGTGAATTCCTAGAAAATAGTCCTAAACTTATTTAGTTTATTGAAATTAAATAAAATCTAGACTTCTCAGTTAGTCATTCTGAAATCATAATTTCCCTTGACCTTGCCAGAGCAAAACCTTAATTTTTTCACTTCCATTTCATTTCCATTGTCTTACGTGATTTATCTAGCTTCATAAATTCTTATTTCTTTTCTTGCTCTCTGGTTCCTTATTTACCAGCAGCCTAGCTCATGTCCCCTTTCCCTTTGAGTCAGTTTATTTTACTTGTTCTGCATGGATGTGGACAAGTGGAAATTTAAGAAAACAGCCACTGTTCTGTTACCCAGACGCACAGCAGCCAACAGAAATTCCCTTTCAGACTTTTGATTTGTAATCTGGAGCATATGTCTGTCTAGACTTAGACAGAATATCTGGAGAATTTTGCTGCCAAATTCCAATTACTGACTGCAAAATATGTGAAAAAGTTTTCAACAACTCATGTCTGTGACCAGTTTAGCTCTTTATTGTTCTACCTTATAGAATAGAAAACAATTTTGACCAATGGGCACTTATTGACTCCTATTTTCTTTTTCCTGTCACTACCTTTATAGCTCAAGGAGCTTCAAAAAAGAAAAAAAAATCACATATAGTTGCTGCTGTTATAGAGAAGGTTTTCCCTGGGGAAAACTGAACATGTCAGAAGAAAAACAGCTGAACATGGACTTGTTTGCAAAAATGTGGAAGTTTATTACAGTGCAAATATGTTTAGATGTGATTTAAAAGAGGGAACCATTTTCACGTCTTATCTGTAATTCAGTCAGGTTTATATTTTTTTAGAATCTAGTGAAATTATTTCATTTTTACTGTGAATCATACATATTAAGTATGAGTTTAAGACGGATAAAATGTATGTATCTATGAAAAGTACTACTATAGATGCGGATATCCTAAACTGATACCAGACCCTTCACCAATATAATCTAATACTGTTGCAAAATATCAGAATTAAAGCTCAGCAAGGGGAGGTTTTGTACATCACATACTTAAGGAAAAAATAATCCGGGGGTGCAGCAGGCACAGCATTGCCAACTGGGCAAGGGAGGGGATTGTCCTTCTCTGCTCTGCACTGGGACAGCCTCACCTTTAGTCCTGTGTATTGTTTTGGGTACCACACTATTAAGAAAGACATTAAATTATTAGAGAGTGTCCAAAGGAGAGCCATGAGATTTGTGAAGGGGCTTGAGGAGAAGCCATATGAGGAGCAGCTGAGGTCACCTGGTCTGTTCAGCCTGGAGAAGAGGAGACTGAGGGGAGACCTCATTGCAATCTGCAGCTTCCACGAGTGGAAGAGGAGGGGCAGGCACTGATCTCTTCTCTATGGTGACCAGTGACAGCACCCGATGGAATGGCTTGCAGCTGTGTCAGGGGAAGTTTAGGCCAGCTGTTAGAAAAATGTTCTTCGCCCAGAGGGTGGTTGGGCACTGGAACAGGCTCCCAGGGAAGTGGTCACAGCACCAAGCCTGACAGAGTTCAGGAAGTATTTGGATAGAGCCCTTAGGCAAAAGGTGTAACTCTTGGGGGTCCTCCTGTGCAGGGCTTAGAGCTCAACTCAGTGATCCCTGAGGGGCTCTTCCAACTCACCTTATTCTGTGATTCTGTGATTCTGTAAGCAAATAGATTTCTAAATAATTGGCAAGGTAGAATTACATGATGATCAGCAGAGCATCAAGTTTTGTACAGCCTTGATTAGAGCAGCTCCTTAGTGAAGGCACCAGCCAATCTAAGAGTAGTAACAGGAAGACAGAAAATTAGACAACCAAAAATACTGATTTAAAGACAAGAAAAAGTGTTGAAGTTTCTGAGAAGATTCAACATGACTAATTATACAATTATCAAGTTATGTGATAGATGAACCTATAAAACTGAATTTGAATAAAGCTGAAAAAGTTGACATGTTGGAATATGTACTATAAACTCTGTGTTAGGTCAGTCTTGAGGTTGTTTTGGAAGTGTTCTGGGTTTTTTTTATATATTTAGGACTTAGTTTTTTTGTAAAATTAATAAGGTAGTGACTATATATTGTTTTATGTGAAATAAGCACAAAGTTTTCTAACTACATAAGCTACATTATACTGTAATTACAGCTTGTATAATTTAAACTATGTGGATGATGTAAATTTATTAGAAAAACACTCCATCAAAATTATGTGCTTCTTGTAATATACACAGGCTCACAAGGATAGATCAAAACAGCTTTACCACTGTTTGTTGTGAAGGATATATTTGACCAGTAAAAAAAATGCGCAACTTCACTAATCTATCCACACTTTGCTGAATTTTGTTGGTTTATTCAAATGGTCAAAGTATGTTTTCTCTGTGATATAGCAGAACTGTAACTTAATAGGAACCAAAACTTCCTCTTTTGCATATTTTCTCCTTGTGAGCGAACTGAAGAAATCTGAAGCCAACACTTAGGTGCAACAGCTATGCAGAAAATATGTTTCAGTTTCGGGCAGCAAGATGATTGATAGCAAAAAAATCTATGATTGAGATCTTAGTGCCCTGGGATAGATAGATATGTATTCTTTGATCTTTTAAGAGTTCAAGATAAGCAGTGATACAGAAGAGTGGTTTTTTTACTTCATTTTCTTAGGTAAAGCTTCTTTCTTGATCTTAAAGCTTGAGTTTTCATTATTTTCAATTGTGCTTCAATAGGTCAGAGAAGACTGAAACTGTAGATTGATATTCTGTTGTTTTGCTGCTCTCGGTGACTCTAGGAGTCCTCCTTTGAAGTTACAACAGAGCTGTGAAGTTGCTATAGATTTTGTATATTGGGAAATCTAATTAGCATCGGGATATCTAATTAGCGTGCATTCCCAACAGTGATCAGAAGAGTAGGTTGGTGCTTTCATACCGTTAATGAAACTGAAAAAGTAAAACCCATTTCAGTAATAGAAAACAAAAAATCCTTGATTTATTTATACATATCTGAAAAAAAAATAGAAAATGGATCATACATGGAGGAGGTTCAGCTCTGCTGTATAGCTTTTAATTAGATCTTCTTTGAGAGATTCTTTAATTAAAGTACTGTCAAGTGTCTTTGTCAGAGCTACAGCTAATAACACACACAGGACTGACAGCAGGGATGTAGCAAGTAGGAACATGCCTTTAAGCCCAAGGACCCTTAGGTCCTGCAGCACAGAAACGATATTAATTAAATATCCCAGGGAGGTTTCTTTCTTTGTTTTGGTTTGGGGACTTTTTTTAAATTGCTGAAACTCAGTTGTCTATATGAACAAACAATGAGAACAACTCTTAGCATACTTTGGGCTTGTGCCAATTTATAGTGTCAGAGCCCAGGGGTTATCACAAACACAGGACTATGCTACAACATGCTGTTTGAATGTGACTGCCATGGTTTGGAGGATGACTTTGTTTGGGGTAAAACTGAGGCCATTTCATTCCCGTTAGCCTCAGTGCTAGAGGGAATTTCCAGACCAGCTTAACTCAATAGATATAATGTAAGGCTGTATGTATTTTATTAAAGGCTTATGCTCAGACAATCTGGATTTGCTGGTGGCATGTTTACAGTGTTTCAGGCTACTCCTCTGTAGTAGGTATTGATCACACTGAGAACTGGAGTTACCCTGATGCTGTAAAGGTCCTTTCCTCTACCTTTGTGACATGTTGAGTTTGTTCAAGGGTTATTTGTTCTGTAGTATCACGTTAGAGACCACTGTGAACATGGACCATGTCTAACTAGCACTTCTTGCAGGAGGCTGTTACCTGCTGCTGTCCCACTACATTTTCTCAGCCATGTATTTGGTGGTTGACTTTGCACTTGCAGAGAATAGGCCCTTAAATTTCCATTCATATCAGATAGGAGATCATTTGTTCCAGGAATGCTGGGATGAGTGATAAAAGGACAAATTAAGGTAATTGAATTGATCTGAAAGACTTTGTCAGCCGTTGTGTAATGGAGAGTACAGAAAAATGGTCATGTATCATAGTAGATGCTCATAGGCCTTGAATAAACTTAACTTCTGGATGTGGATGATCCCCTGTGAAATTCTCTTCTAGAAGTAGATACTTGTCATAATTTGTCATACTTTTCAGGAGTCAATAAAGAGAGAGTTGCAAAGAGAGCAATCCAAAGAAGCCCTCTTTATTAGGGTTTCTCCAGTTTAGGAAGTGATAGTTATGGCACGATCTGTAGAACCATTCAAGTTGTTTGTCCATGGATGTTCTGCATTGACTCACTGCAAAGTTCATACATACCTTTGCTCCAGTTTCATTTCAGATTGACATTTTCATGTATACTGTTCCTCATAAAATTCTTACTTATGCACCTGGATTAAATTCTCAGTTATACTGTCCATCTGTAAAATACAAGAATCTTTCAAAGTTCCTCAATGTAACTGTAGGCCCAGATTGTTGTCTTCTTTCCCCTGTGGATGTCAGCCTGCTGGGAAAAAAATACCTTTCTTCACTGAATACCTTTCTGATTCTAAAACAAACTGTGGGCTTTCACATAATTCAAGTCTGTATGAGAGAACTTCAGAGACCCATTTGTCTTAAAGAATGGCAGAGAGTGATTGCCTCCTTAATTTTTTTTTTTTTTTTTGAGCAAGCCATACTCTGAGGACCTTGTTTCCGTCTGGATCAGATGCTTTCCATTCCTGTCACTGAAACACAAAGTCCTTGCTCGTTCCTGGAGTTCTAAACTCCAATGAATTGGTATTCCTCCTTTTACCCTGTATACTTCATTAAGGGACAGAATTGTCAATTATGTATTAGGAACCAGCTGTTGTCTCATTCTTTTGGCAAAGTATATGAGAATTGTTTAGAAAAGAGCTCTGAACTGAATATCCATACATTTGGACTATTCAGAATGATCTAGAATATTATGGAGAGATAGATAGTGACTGTGTTTCCTTGTACTGTGATGCAGTCTGCTATTCTTTAGAAGTCAGTAAGTATGAAAGAGGGCTTTGGTGGATCGATGCCACGAATATTGCACAGGGTCCCTCGTGGAGACGCTCAGGCAGCACTGCAGTAGCACCCACGCGTGCGCACGATCTCACCTTCGCAGGCGGTCGCGAACAGCCGCTCACACACAGCCCATGCACAAGCCAGAGATGAAGAGGCGAGAGGGGTTCTCTGCATGCAATTCTGAGGCGTTTAACGAAACCAACACACTCAAAGGAAGCAGGGACAAAGAACCAAGAACGAAACGCACACGTTGTTTTATCCCGAAGGGTCCCAGAGGTGGGCAAAGCATCAGAAAACAATGGTCTGAGGGCTAGGGGGCAGAGGCAAGGGTGAGTGACATAACAGGAGCCAATGGGAGAAGGGATGGGAGGGGGGAGAGAGTCAGTAACCAGTGGAATCATGGTAAAGGGAGAACTTTCCAGCACAGAGGTTTACAGAGAGACTGCTTTCAAAGCAGCATGGGGGTGTAAAGTGGACTTTGCCACTGCAACAAATAAGAATAAATTCAGGCAGACACAGGGAAACGATGAGTATGGAGGGGAAGAACAGATAACTGAGTGCACTGCAGGGTGCATTTTTGAAGCTGTCCCTTGCTAGGTTCAAAGTTCTTCATCTCCAAAGAGAGATTTAAGCAAGTACTGAACATGGCTGGAAAATGAGTGCTTTTAAGTGAGTGCATTTAAGCCTATTGCTTAAATGGAATCAGGGAAGTGATCAGACAGGCTGCTGTGCCATGGTCTTCCTCTTTAATGTGTTTCTTTCTGGAGGTCCTGCAGTAGAGATATGTACTTGTATCCACTCTCTTGAGTTCAGCTGCCTAGCTGTGTATCCCCAGCTCCAAAACAAAAGCAAAAGAATCATGAAAATTGCAATGGTAGTTTGTGAAAGACGTCCTCACCTTTCAGGTGTTTACTCCTGTTCCTGTAATGTAAAATACCTTCACTCCCTTTCTGCTCTGTCCCAGCAGTTGTGATGAAATGTACCCTCAGAACAGGATGCAACTGGAGTACTCACTTCTCCCAGCAGTGCAGTCCAGCCCAAAGCAAAGTAGATTTCATTAGGCTGTAAGGTGGACTCTTAAACAAAAATATTTTCTTGGTAATTGGTGCCTCCATTTCTGTAACTTTTTGTTCTCTAAGCGTGGATTTGAACTTCTCTGTGTTACCGTAGCAGAAGCTGCCAAATCATTGCCTGAGAAGTTAAGAAGCTTTTTCTGGAAGAGGTGAGTGTTCCTACTTTGGAGCTAGCCTCAGATGTGGAGAATAAAATACTGCTCCTTCAAACCTGAAAGCTGAGCTCCTTTGTCCTTGAGACGTTTTTTTCCTTTTTAAATTTTTTTTTCCCACCAGCAAAGCTTGACTGTGCAATAGAAAGGTTGTATCTCTCTGAGATGTACTCAATATTTGGTACAAGTCTTGTGGAATGAAACTTCCCCCCCATCCTCAAGATGAAGTTTGCTTTTCTTTACAAACCTAAATTCCTGGAGTGGCTTTTGATGTGTGCAGCATGATGAGCAGAACCTACAGTCTGGAAGAAAACACTAAGTACTGAAGTCCATTGACTAAAAACAGTTAAGAGAAACTGAGGCCTTATAGATGAAATGAGCTTTTGGGAATAATTTTTGTCATCTCCCAGCCTATTTTGTGTATGAGTGCAAGATTTGTGCTGAAATTTAATTTGTAAGTGCTGGTTATATTTGTTATTTTTTTGAGGTAACTTTTATCTTGGCTTTTTTTTCTTTGTTTTAACCTGTGAGGTTTTTTTCCTCTATTTATGTACAAAGCTAAGCTTAAAATTTACAAAGGCAATGCCTGTATATTGGCTAAATTATTGGTGACAAAATTACTAACATAATGGTCACCTGTACAAGTACAAACCAGTAATATTTAGCACATAATCCCAAGAATGATGTTCATATTTTAACATTTTTTCTATAACTAATGGAAAAACATATCTTCTATCTCAGACTGCTAACATATCTTTCTTCACAGTTGATAAAAAGGTTTTATGAAGATAAATGATTTACTGCTTTTAGTCCTGTTACTTGTATGTATATCTTACAGGGGACTAAGTTCAAGTATATAAAGTGAGCTAAGGCACATGAATGGCATAAGGTGAAAATAACATTTTAATATCTCTCTCTAAAAAGCTGATGTATTTGAGTCAGTGGAGAAATTTTCTCTAAAACCTGACATTTCAGTTATACAGGAGGTGTTTTGGTTTGTAGTTTGAGGGTTTTTTTCAGAACAGGAGATGAAAAGGTAACATGTTGGGGATTATTTTGGCTAATAATAGTTTTCTGATCTTTAGCCAGACATTTGCAAGAAGTTTCCTGCTCAGGGGGATTTTAATTTGTTAATAGCATTTTCTTATCGCTCTGCAATGTTGTAATTTTCCACGCTATTTAAATAAAGGACACTTTGGAAGTACTGACCAAGGATCATGTGATTAGGCCAGTTTAGTCCACTTACTCAAAGATGTGACATGATTAGGGTGTAAATAATTGTACAGTATTTTAAAAGAGTGACTCTAGTTAATTTATAAGAATTCTCATATTACTGTGATGAAGGCTTTTTCATTTTTCACAAGCTGCATATTTATATGTCTCTGGAATAACTTAAGAAATTATTTTATACATAATAATACTTAAATGAAGGGAGCCTACATGAAAGATGGAGTGGGAATATTTACAAGGGCCCATAGTGACACAGCAAAGGCTTCAAACTGAAGTAGAGTAGGTTTAGATTAGATAATAGGAAGAAATTCTTTTCTGTGAAGGTGGTGTGGTACTGCAACAGGTTGCCCAAAGAAGATGGAGATGCCCCACCCCAGAAGTGTTCAAGACTAGGCTGGATGGAGGAAACCTGTTCTAGTGGAAGGTGCCCCTGTCCATGGCAGGAGGGTTGGAAGTAGATGATTGTTATGGTCCCTTCCAACCCAAACCATTCTATAATTCTAAACAAACACAATTAGCCATAGAATGCCTTCTTCCTCAAGTACAACTTAGTAATATGGTCTGCAGCAAATAATTAATGGAAAATAAAAAAGAGTTTGATCAGGAGAAACCTCTGCTGACTATGTATATTGTTTCCTATTTTCTTTTCTGAAAACATCTTCACCTTTATAATAAGTATGGAAGACAATACAACTTAGAATTTATCTTTTAAGGCATAGGTCAAACTGGAGACTAAAAGATGTTCTGCTACACAGAAGATACTTTTTGTAGCATTCTTCATTGACTGCTGTTCATGGATAGACATGAGGTGATTTTACAAAATTCACTACCAGGAATTGACCATAACAGAGAGAATTGATCATCAGAATTGAACCCAAAGAGTGTTTCATCACCTGAAACCTGATGACTCTGATGATTCCAGTGCTGTGTTTGGGAGCAGATTAACTGAATTCATATCAACAAATATAAATATCAGTAGTGTCTGAGTAAGTCAAATGAAGGTGCTTCTTTTGTCTGAAATCAAGAAATAGCTATTCAGAGAGTGATTCATCTCATTCTGCAGTACATGACTAAAAGAGAGCAGGTGAAAACTGCTCTAACACCTATTTCTTTCTGTGGACTGTAAAAGGAGATTGTGGGTGATTAGGTCAGGTGGCTGCTTCAAAGTACCTAAGGAATGATTAAGATAAGCAAAAGGTCTATTATAGCAATGTGAGGCACAGTACCTTTTTTATAAGCTTTTTCAGCTCTTCAATGGAATTTGATGCTATTTCAGAAAAGCAATTTCTTATTGTAGTCATGTTTGTAGGCAATTAATCTACTATGCATAAGATGAATAAATATTATCTTGATACCATTTCCTGCCTTTCTTTTTGAAAAAATGAGACCTCCTAAAACTGATTAGCCTATAGAAATAATTCCATTCAGCAACATTTCAAAACTGCAGCACAACTGATATTTCATGACCAAGACACATGAAATAGAAAGTTAAAAAGATTAATACCTGATTACAAGGAATTAGTTTTAGCCTTTGTTTCCAATTCCTTGACACTTCCCATGATTTCCCTTGTAGACGCTTACAGTGCTCTTAGGAATGTTGAGGAGTCTTGCTATGAAAGACAAAAGAAAAAAAACTACGGTCCTCATGAGGTGAAATGATGTTACCATGTGTTAGAAATTTAGGTTAAAATTCATTGCTTATGCACAGAGCAAAGGTACCTACCGAGTGGTCCCACCACAGGTCCAATATGTTGGTCAATAGCTGTGGGAGGCTATTCCTGTGATACACACTGATCTTATTAACATCATACAAAGGTGGGCAAAAATTTGGTGATTCCCTCTAAGCAAAAATAGTTCTAAAGTATAGTCAGTAGTGTAGAAGAGAGAATAAAAGCAAAAATTAAAATTAAAAAAAGACTAAAAAATAAAACAAATCAAAACTGTCCCTGAACTTGGGAAAAGATTTAGCGACAGAACAAGAATATCAGAGAATTCTTATATTATCTCTGCTTTACATTTGGTAATGAGGTAATAAAATTTATGTAGTCATTATGAGAATGCATGCTAAAGACAGGCATTTTAATTTCTGCATAAGCAATGTGCATAATTTTTTTCACAAATACAGCTATAATTTAGAATAACAATTAGAATACATTAAAGTTCTTTTGATTGTTTTTTTCCTCATATTTTTTCATCTTAATTAATGTAATACAAAAGGAGATTTTAAGCTCTGGTTAATTTGTTTTTGTCAGACTAAGCCACTTGAGCAAGCTTCTTATTGCATAAAAATGTGAGGGGGAGGTGAATTGAAGAAGCAGTAATATTAATGCCCCCTTGAATATCCCATTAAACAGTTTTAAATGGATGCTTGGATCTTCTAATTGCCAATATAAAACTGTCTGAAGATTTGATATTTTTTATACAGAGCCTCTTAACAGCTTTCTTTTTTCAAACTTTGACCATGCTAAACACTTGATATCCCAGAGGAATTTGCATAAAAATGTCATAGCACTCTTCTAAAAAAGTGAATACAGCCCTTGTGAACAAATTTATGAAGCTGTCTTGATGTTTAAAAAAGAAGATAAGATTTGGAAAACATTTAGATGGATTAAAAACTTATCTATCATTGAAGAATGAAGAACAATAAACTCTAATTCATACTGAGTGTACTCTTCTAGCTCTTATCATAGATATATTAAGTAGTAAATTAGTATTTCTGAATTTAGTTAAAAATAAGTCAAGTTGTAATATATTCATATCCCCAGATATCCCAGAAACCACTGTATGTTTACTTCCTCTATTAAATTGTAAAGCAGAAATGTGTTCACACTCTTCTATAAAAATGTGAATCATTTTCTTCAAAATGTCATGTTAGTTACATAAAGAAATGTCTAATTCATAAAACAGGTAATATTTTTTATTGATTTAAACTTAGTTTAATCCCACTGTTTCCCAACTAATATCATACCAGGACTAGTGTACCTTAAAGTAAACAGAATATATCTTCAATTTGAAAACAAATAGATTGATATGGTTTCAACTGATTCCTTTGGGTTCTTCTCCTAAGGGTAGCTACCTTTAGTGATAAAAAGCCAAACGATGAGACTGTTACCTTTCCTCATAAAAGATGGTTATTCTTTCTATACTTACATCACTTTGCAAATGCTGTTTGGATCAGTTTTGTATGGCCAGAGACTTTTTCGAGCTCATTGTTGAGAAATAGCATGTAAGAAAAAGAGATTTTTCTTTTTTTAAAAATTTATTTTTGTTTCCATTTCTCAGTTTATCTAATTTTCAAAGGTGTTTTGCACAGTTTTAATTTTTTTTTACTTTTGGTACCAGGATGGTCAGTTTTAAGCTGAAAACAACTATCTTTTGAAAGCTTCCACTTCACACAGTGGAACTGTGTTCCAGAGAATAGATTGTGTGTTGAGCCAGCCATTACCTGCAGGCATGCAGCAAATGAGGGAGTGTCATTGATAAATATATGGGTCAGCCAAGAATCTGCTGCTGAGTATGCCTTCTGACCACATTGCATAGAGATGTGGTGTACAGAAATAGTGAGAAAATGTCAGATAACATAAAGAGAAACGCATGTGACATTAATAGAAGAATAAAAATAAGCAGAGGAAACCCACTGAAATTAGGCTATGTGCTTGATCTCATGCTCTGACCTTTGCAGAAGGTAACTAAATCTAGTAAAGTATAACTTCACAGTTTCCATCTTATATTAAAAGCTCCAGATATAGTGAAAGGAGAAAATATCAGATGTGCAGTGTTAATGCTATTTTGAATTTGGTATTGCAATATAAAGCATCTTTTCAAGGGCATACTGTTGTGGAGGATTTTAGAACTCTTAGTGCCATGCAATAGAATTATTAAGATTTGTAGATTTTTTTTTTATGTGACAGCAAATAAATGTTTGTATGTGGAAAAGAGTGAGTTTATCTAAGTGTTGAACTATAATGTTTTTAAGAGAAAGATCAATATACATTTAATCCTTTTATAGCCGGAAATTATTTTTCCAAGCACAGTAAAATAAAATCAGAGGTATTTTTTGACCATTTGTATTAAATTTGTACATCTTATTTTCCTATTCTTTTTTTTTCTGCTCTCCAAAACATCCTCGTAATCTTTGGTTTGTAGTTTTTGAAGTTATTAATGTAAGAGATTTATAAGATACTAATGTAAAAGTAAGGCTAAAAATGTTGGTTGGGGGGAGCACTATAACAAGAATTACATATTCCAGCCTAAAATAAATTTTTTTAAAAGTTTATTTTTTTCTATTTTATCTTTTATTTATTAAAAAGTGTGTCATCCTTCAAGGTGAAGATAATGACTTGTGAAATTATAGAATTAAGTGCCATATAAGTATTAATTAATGGTTCTTTTCCTTAATACAAATTATTTTAGAGGAACTGTGTGCTATGAGAAGCCTGCCGTATGTTATTCAGATAACATTAATCCCAAAGTCACATTGCAAATAAGCAACACAATGTTTGAAGACTGTTAAGCCTTGTTTTGAAGATATATTTATGGGTTTATTCATACTATACCAGGCAGTTAGTTCATTCTTTTCAGGGAAGTAAATGGCTGTGAGGTTTGCTCTGTGCCACTGAAGATAACACAAGTTTTATCGCAAATTTCAATGAAAAAAAAGAAAGAAACCCAACAAAAAAACCATCCACAGCCGAGTTGATATCCAGGTATTCCAAGTCTTCTCTTCCATTTCACACTGTACAGTGTCTCTTTTTATGCCTGTTATATAGTTGAATTAATAGTAGTTTAAAGAGAAATATTTCTAATACTATAATTTTCAGGTCACATAGGTGTTCAGTCAGGGAGATTAATCCTTCTTTTCTTCCCTTTTTCTGTAGAGTTATTTATCTAGAGCTATGATTATTTATACAAACATCTTTCAATACTGTATGTTTTGTAAAGACCAAGTAAATAAGTTTGCATTTGTTATCAATCCTTTTTTTTAGGCTGCCTGGAATTAAAAGAAGACACCATTGAAAACCTCCTAGCAGCTGCCTGCCTCCTCCAGCTCCCACAAGTAGTAGAGGTTTGCTGCCATTTTCTAATGAAGCTTTTGCACCCATCCAACTGTTTGGGAATACGAGCATTTGCTGATGCACAAGGATGCACAGAGCTCATGAAGGTGGCTCACAACTACACCATGGTAAGGCAGTTTTGGAATATTAAATTATAATCTTGTGAATCCTATATATCCTCTACAAGTAAAAATACCTTGTTAGATTTTTTCTTGAAATTATTCTGTACTCTATTCTGTATTTCTATGGAACTTTTTTTCATAAGTGGTCCTTTTGAAACCATAGCAGTGATGACTTCTATGAACTTCAGTGAAGTTACGAGAATTGGCCTTCTATGATGGAGGCACTGTCTCCAGGGCCAGCACTGTATAAGACTTATTTAGATACATGGTCATATACAGGTGATAATAGTAAAGTATATGTAAATCATTATTATACTTTTAAATCACTTTCCTTTAGTTAAGCTTTGTCATTGTTCTGCATGTGAACACTATGAGGGGAAGTTTTGTTGGGCTGTGGGTTTGGGTTTTTTTGTCAAGAATTATCCCTCCTTTTAATCATCTGTGAAGTAGATTAAGCCAGGAAGTTCTAGAAATAAGGGATTTTATCTGGTAATATTTAATATTTTTCTAGTTACATCTGACAGAACAGGTATGGAATCAATATAGAATTTTAACCAGAATCAATGAAGCAGCAATACACTACTTATTCAGAAATTCAATCATACTGGTAGCCATTTGATTCTTCACAGTTTGACAAAATTTAAAACACCTGGCTCATGAAATTAAACTTACATAAAGAGTAGATTATATATCATTTATGAGAAATAATGGTCCCTCTAGGTCTCTACTGAAATTATTATTGAAGTAATAAAGCACTTTTCATTGAATCTGATTCTCTTTTTCAGCATTTATGTCCTTGTTTTATTTATTCTTTTCTGTAACTAATAGCACATTGTAATTCACATGTTTAACTGTGGTGTTTTACCACTACAGTTCAGGTAGTTATACCCATTTTACACTTCTGGAGCAAGCTCTGTTGTTTCTCTGTATTTAGGCATTTAAATTATAGTGTTACAGGTCCAAGCTAGTCAGTTAATAACCTTCCTCTGTCAGTGGAGAGAAATAAGCTGTCAGAGCAGAATTCATGTGATCTTCTTTCAAATGAAATTGCATTAGGACTGAACAGATGTGTTTTGAAAAAACCCAACCTTTTATCAATATATTTCTTAGATTTATATATTACATTCATATTTTTGGTTTATTTTGTTGTATGAACATGAAGAAAATAGAGAAAAGCATTGATTTAAAAAAAATTAAAATTGCTTACGATTCTTTAGAAGAACTTACTGAAATATTTTTGGGTGAATGAAATTACTCATAGTATATTTGAAGACTTGTGACTGATACATACCTAATGTATCGCAAAGTTCACAAAGATTAAGATATTTGATATATAATCTATTATTCTTTTAATGCTGAGATTTAAAATCTCAATTATGTGTAATGGGAAAATCACCAACAGAAGATGTCAGATCAAAAAGGAAGTCACAAGACTTCGTTTTTGCTTGTAATTAACTTGCTTGTAATTAACAAGCAAGCTCTGATTTATCTGCCATGGATTTGCAAGCATGCACAAGTCATACTTTCTCTTAGCTAGAAAAACAAATAATCACAATGAAATGACAATATTTTTTCTGACCCAGGGAAAACATAACCCTAAAAGATAAGCTTCATAGTGCATGATACTTTCACAGGCATTGTGTTATTTAATTCAGGTGTGAGTCAGCTCACATCTAGTTGACTGTTTTGTATTAACATGTGTGGAAGACCAGTTGTGAGTGGGGAAGGAGCACCTTATTGCCTATCTTCAGCACAGCACTCTCAATCGAAGAGAATCTACGTAAGAGAAACATGATTAGTTCTTCTACATGGATACATGACTAGGAAAAACGTACACAGTTCAAGGAAGATACCCTGAGAAGTGTGATACAGGAGCACCAGAGACCTGGGAATGTGAAGAAAGGGGAGGAAAGTGATGAGCACAGGCAAAGAGCAGATGCATAGTCTCTGAGGTGACACAAAGCATTCTTTCTTCCTTCAGACTCCAGGAAAGTAGTATGGACTGTGATGAGGGCAAACATAAAGTAGGGCAAGAGGGAGTTTGTTTAACAAACTCCTCCAGTCTTACGCAGAGGATTTGAGGGGAAGCTCATATAGCTAAAGAAAGGATGGGAAAAATCACCGTTTCTTTAAAAAAAGTTAGCTTGCTTTCAAGAGAACTTCAAGGCCCTTTCTTTAAAGTTTTTCAGGGTGCTTTTTTTAAAAGTTCAAAGTGATGTATCTCAAATTCTGGCTCTGTGAATCTTCTTCCACAGTGTTACTGCAAAAGCTTGTTGTGAATAGAAAGTAGTAGTACTCCCTTAACTTCAGAATCTTGTGCAGATGTTTGCTTGAGATAAAAAAACTCAGAGAAACAATAGTTCTATACTGGTGTAGGAATGCAAGACAAAATTTTTCAAATAATCTTGCAAAAATAGATTTATGCATTAATGAATTTTTTATTTACATCACAGGACATACCTGTGAGCACCATGCAAATAAAAGTTTGTATCCTTTGTTTCCAAAGGTTAGGGAAGTAGAAGTTATTCAGTGTGACAGAAATGGTTTATGCAATAGATTGTGTAATAATTTTGAGATATGACTCAAGTTAAATCTCATCTTTGAATAATTTCTTAGCTAATTACATAGTTGAAATTAAATATTCATTGATTCATTTGAAAAAAAAAACCCAAGTAATAAAATAATAGGTCTCTGCCTGCATTTTACCTGGCAAATGTTATACAGCTTTTCTCCGACAATTACTTTTAAGTAGAAAGTAATTCACAATTGTCTTCACAATAGCAATTTAATGAAAATCAATATATTTTCATGAAATAATTTGCTTCATTGAATCTCCATAAATGTTTTAATCTTCATTTTTCAAAGAAATCTGCTTGCCTAGTCTCAGACTTGATGTAAGTTCCAAACTACATTGTTGTTATATACATATATAACTTGTTTTGTGCTTTCACATAACATGTTATGAGGGCAAGACATTTGAGCTTGGAAATTTCTTTATGTTGAAGAAGAAAGAGCTTCTAAAGAGCAGACCAATTAATTTTAGAATCCTGTTGACAGGAGACAAATAATTTCAAACATGTTTTCTGTCACACTGAATAACTTCTATTTCCCTAACCATGAAATCTGTGGAAACAAAGGATACGATTTTTTATTTGCATGGTGCTCACAGGTATGTCCTGTGATGTAAATAAAAAATTTGTTAATTTAAATAATGTAAATAAAATTCATTAACTATAAAGTTATATATCCCTTTCCATGAGCAGAGGTATAATATACCTGGGGATAATTAGTCTTCAGTGTCAAATATAAAATTATTATTTTGAAATGCAAAATCTAAGTGAGGAAAAGCAAATGTGGTCATAGAAGAGGGGAGAAAGTGAGGAAATGAAGATAAGAAAAGCAGTGAAGAAAAATCAGATAACATTTGAAAAATCTTAGAAGATACATCTGCCATATAGCAAATTTTGAGGTTGATGGAAGTAAAGAGGAAGGTAGATTTCATAAAAATTTAGTGAACACTGAACGCTGGCGATTTCTATGTTTGCATTCCCTGTACTTTTTAGAAATGGAACTTGGATGGCAACATTTTAAATGAAAGCTTTACAAGGAAGGAGTTAATAAGAGCAAAAATGTAAATTGTCATTGGTTTCTTTTTTAGACACATCAGATTTAATGTAGTTTGTTTTATTTCTGAAGTATGAAAATGCCTTGCCAGTGTTTTATGGGGTGATTTTAATTTTTTTAATTATTTTTAATGAATCTTCTAATTTAAATGGCAGCACAAATATCCATGTCTCTTGATTTAAGACTTCTGTACTTCTTAATTGCAATCTGGGTTGTTACTAGCTTGTCAGTTTCTGAAAGCTTTCAATCTGCAGAGCCATATGTCTGATAAGTTTAAATTCCTAATTTATTGTCAGAGTTAAGTTAGATAGTAGAGTGAAATGCATGTGTGATGTCTTTTTAAGAAAAATAAAAGCAGCAAAATGGAACATATCAATAAGCTGAAGCAAATGATTTCTTCTAGCAAGCATTTTTAGTGACAGTTCTTTATCCTTCTAGTTATAAGAGGCTTCATATGTAGGGAAGCTAACCTCTAAAGTCCGCAATTTATCAGCTTGTCATACTTGCCAGAAATTAAAGTCGCACTGTTGGGACTTATCTGTCTCTTTAGAAAACAGAGTATAGTGTAATTTGAAATTGTGATGGCCACCTTGTTGGGATGCAATTATTTTTTGAGTAGAAGATGTTTTAAAATATGTTCTATTTTGAACCATTGTATGTTTATTGGTTAAAGTTTGTAATAGACAATACTAGATGAATGGACTCTGTGACTTTAATGTACCATTAACCCTTCTTTCAATGAGTACTTGGCTACACTGGTAAATACTGAAGAAGGCAAAATAAGCCATATTTTTCCCTAAAAAGATAATTGCAGTTTGGTTTTAGAGCATGGGAAAATATAAAAAAAATACTCATACTTGGTATGGTTTTGAATACAAATGTGATTTGCTTTCTCTCAGCAAAGCCCATGGTTCTGCTTGTGTTGCAGTGTATAGATAATGCTTAGAAATTGAGAGTGTTCCCTTCAAAGATATAGTACCAGTTTCTTCATCTCATTATCATGCCATTTGACTGAAACCTGATTGCTTCAAACAGAAAACTGAAATACCTCATAGATATAATTATTTAACCTGTCAGTGCTTCACTTTTCAGCAAACTTCACTTAAACCTCAGCTATCATTTCGCATCTTATAACTGCTGTTTGAGAGTTGAAATGATAAGAGCTTGTTCCACATTTTTATTTCACCGTATTTCAAAATGAATTGCTAAACATATACTTGGAAAATCTTCAAATTACTTTGATGCACTGAGTAGAAGAATGGCCATAAGTAAAAATTCCTTGACCAGAAGAACATAAATGAATAAAGTGATTGATGTGTCTGTAACCCAGTCATAACTTCAGCAATGTAAAGGCCCCTAACGTATGTTACAGTTCCAAGCCTGGGAGATGCAGAATGTTTGCAAGTGCCTTTGAATGAAGTGGTGAGAGGTGTTTAGCTACTCAGAGATGCAGTTCTGTGCATTGCACTGCAAGGGCCATTAGTCCCAGCACAACAAAACATTATTCAAACTTAATTAATGAGCACGTAAGTAATCTCAGTGACATGTACTGACTCTGTATGGACTCTTTAATTTACTGAGAATTCTGATTGTACTGCAGACGGAGAAACCATTTCATTTAGTTGAAGTGTATGCCTTACGCAAATTTTTTAATGATCTTTTATGGTGAAGAGTTTCAGTGATTATTTTATTAGTTATGTTTATTATCTAGGTTTCAAAATTTCACAGTTAAAACCTGTTGGGGTGGAGTGGGGAAGGAGTGATATGTAAAACCTTTTCCTTCCATTTACAACAGTTAATCCTGAAGCATATTGAAATATTGTAACATTACTCCATATTCAAATTAAGAAAAATATTACTGAGATACTGGCAGGTGATGGTAACAGTCATTAATGAGTTGTAGTTTTACATTTAGATGTTAGGGGTTTATTTCAGTCCTAATACAGCTTTAACTAAAGTCAAATAACAAGTAAGGGAAGAAAACTCTAGTATTGTAATTTAACAGTTCTTTAGTGTCATGGTAAGGAACAGTATTTCCCAATTTAGTGTTCCCACTAAATCACTCCAAACTGTGCACTGCTCACTCACTCCCCCTTTTCTCTCCCCCTCCCCCCTGCAGCAGGACTGGAGAGGCGAATTGGAGGCACAAATGGTAAAGATGTTGAGATAAGAACAATTTGCTGGAAACAGCAGAGAAGAACAGGAAAAGTAACAGCAACAATATTATACAAATGACAAAGTGTACAAGAAGGAGGCAAATTATTCACGTTCAGCATGGGGAAACCCCCCAACAATATTCAACTGCTTCATCTGCTGCACTACCTGACCTGGAAGGGAGCTTTTCCCAAGTCCCTGGAAAATGATATGAGGTGGTATAGAATAATCTCTAGGTCCTAGCTATCCTTCCTTCTGGCTACTGCAACAATTAACCCTGTCCTGGCTGCAGTCAGGAGATTTTTCATATGCTGTTTAACATCATATATATCTACAGGGTCATAAATTGTCTTTCTGCTATTTAATATAGCTGACCACATGCTGCTCAACAGAGACTGATCAGATAACAGGTTTTTTGACTTCAAATTGTACTTTGTTTCCACCACTTTGACCTCCTTACCACCTTACCTCCTTACATTGGTGACATATGGATAAATAGACAATGAGATGGATGGAAAACTGACTGGACAAACAGGCCCAGAGACTTGTGATCTATAGTAAAAAGTACAGCTGGTGACCAGTAAAGAGTGATGTTCCTCAGGGATTATTTCAGGGTCCAACACTCTCTAGTAACTTTATTAATTATTAGATGCTAAGATGGAGTTTTCTGTCAGCAAGTTTGCAGATGTCATCAAACTGGCAGGAGGAGATGATTGATATGCTTGAGAACAAGGCTGCTGTTTAGAGGGCATGCTGGAACAATGGGCTGAAAGCACAGAATCACAGAATCATTAAGGTTGGAAATGACCTCCAAGATCAAGTCTCACTTTGAATAAATACCACCACACCCACTAAACCATGTCACAAAGTGCCACTTCTACTTGTTTTTTTAATACCTCCAGGGATAGTGACTTCACCAACTCACTGGAGAGCCTGTTCCAATGCTTCAACACTCTATCAGTGAAGAAATTTTTCGTGATATCCAACCTGAACCTCACTTGGTGCAACTTGGGGCAGTTTCTCTCCCCATGTCCTATCTCTAGTTGCCTGGGAGAAGATGCCAAACCCCACCTCAACACAAGCTCAATTCAAGTAGTTGCAGAGAGCAGTAAGGTCTCCCCTGAACCTGCTTTTCACCAGGCTAAGCCACCCCAGTAAACCCCGGTCACCCCAATAGGATTTATGTTCCAGACCCTGCACTTGCTCTGCTGCTTTATGGCCACTCAACCCCAGTGTTGCATGGGGTTGTTGTGACCCAAGTGCAGGACCTGCACTTTGCCATGTTGAACCTTATACCACTGGCCTTGGCCCATCAATCCAGCCTTTCCAGATCCCTCTGTAGAGCATTCCTACCCTTCAGCAGATGACTCTCCTGCCCAACATTTTGTTGCCTGCAAACATCAAGATGCACTTGATTCTCTCATCCAGATCACAAATAAAGGTATTAAAAAGGCTTGGTTCCCAAAAGTGAGAAACATCATGAAGTTCAGCAAAGGGAGATGCAAAGTCCTGCAATCTAGGGACACAACCCCATGCACTGCTACAGGCTGGGGAGCAACTGTCTAGGAAGCAGCTCTGCAGAAAAGGACACCAGGTTGAATGTAAACCAGCAATGTACCCGTGCTGCAAGAAGGCCATGAACATCCTGGGGGGTATCAGTGAGAGTGAGAAAGTTGAGGAAGGTGATCCTTCCCTATTTGGCACCCATGAGACCAAATACAAAGTGCTGAGTCTCCTTTTGTATTCCTCAGTACAAGAGAGACATGGATATAACGGAGTTAGTCAGGGGAGGTCACCATGCTGATTGGATTCTGGAACACACAGTGCATGAGGGAAGTCTGAGGAAGCTGGGCCCGATGAACCTGCTGTACTGAGGGGGACCTTGATGCTCTCTGCATCTACATGACTGAGCCATACAGACAAGAAGGTGCCAGACTGTTGTTGGGGGTGCAGATAGGCAACAGACACAAAGTAAAATATACAAAATTCCAATTGGATATTAAGATTATAATTTTTTTAGAACAATGGGAGTAGTTAAATACTAGGAAAGCAATGGCCACTGGAATTTTTGGGATCTGTTCTTGGAGGTATTCAAGACATGACTGAAAATGTTGCTAAGTAACTTGACCTAGTTAAGACATGCACTGAGTAGGGACTGTGACTAGATGAGGTCACTTTGAACCAAAATTATTCTGTAAGGCTATTAAATGTATTTCTTGTATGTTTTTGGTGTTCTTAGATATGAGCTGTGTATCCAGGGATGACATGAAGCAAAAGTTCCGATTTTTTTGGTTTTTTTAATTTTACTTTTCAAGCAATGTGCGACAGATGGGTTTCCTGGAGCTAGCATTTAATTGACTTTTATTAGCAATAAGCTATTGGTAGCATGTTAGCAACAAATTAACAGTAACACACTAAAATTTTAAAACATTCTGTAATTTTCTGTTTCTTATGCTTGGAGTACTAGCTTGGAGTAAAAAGTTGAATTACATCTCTATTCAAAATGCTTCCTAGATCTACATAGGATGCTAATTTTAAAGAAAACAGATCCCTTCACTTGACTAGTTAAATTCTGATTTTTAAAGCTGTTATTTTGATACTCTAACTGTTTAGGAGTTGTTTTTTAATAAGATCCTTCCTCTCTCTAGCATCCCTTGGTCAAGTAAAATGAAGTTGAAGATATTCCAAAGAAACAAGAATACTTGAAATAAATAATATTACCCAGGATACAGAAATTAGAATTAAAAACATTTTTGCAACTTACAATCCAATATCAATTATGCCTGACTGGGAACCTCTTTTGAGGTTTAGAATTTTCTCTGTTTTTCCCCTTTAAAGCCATACTAGTGATACACAAAAGTGAATGATCTCAATAACGCAAACATAAGCAAGAGTCACAAAATCCTTGCAACTTTCAAATGAACCACATAGTTTAATCTTTTATTTCTCTTGATAAGGATGACTTTCTTAAAATATTTCAGTAACTTTTTTTTTAATAGAAACTATTATTACTATTATTATGACTCCTACTCCCAATTCCTTTTTTTCTTTTTTGAGAAGAATTTGTACTTTATAGGCCACCTTTCACACATCCAGTATTTTTAGTGTTCTTGTTTGAAAGTAATAATCAGCACTTAGCACAGTGTGCTGCTTTCATTTTAAGTTCTCCTTAGTACAGCTGTGACATAGCATGTTACAGTACCACTCCATCAAGACACAGTTGGAGAAGAGGAAGGTAAGAGCATTTCAAGAACTAGCATATGGACAGCAAGACAATTAATAGAAAATAGAAAAGACAACTGCTGGTAGTAAAATGCTGTGAAATCTACAGGAAAATAGTTAAGGAAATAGTCTGTAGTGCTTTAATCACAATTTGATGGCTTCTTAATCATCAGGAACTTCAATTTGGTTGCTTAGATGCTACATTAAAAGGTTACTAAGGCAGAATTTTGTATTATTCTTGAGAGGGCTGCTCTGAAAAGCAGCACCCTCAGCTGAATAATCTTTTTACATTATGCACAAGTCTCAACTCTTCCTATAGCTTTAATTTGTTTTTCAAGTTTATTCTAGTTCCAGAAAACTGAATATTCAGCAGCAATGTTAATATCCCGTTGAACTAATACCTTTTATGCTTTAGACGTATAATTGCATACTAAGGGTACTCTGGTATGTCTGTTCTTCTTCATGTGGTGTCTGTGGGGTCAGCAGATCTACATCTCAATCTCTCAAGTGAAGGATATATCAATTCATAAATCCTGCTTCATCTCACTGAACTGTAGGCAGAAATAAATTACTGTTCTTAGAGGTAGCTCAGGACAAGCAGACTTAACCTAACAAGCATTGGTGAGCACCTAAATCAGTGTGAATCTGTGTCAGTACTACAGAACTGCAAACGTCAAACTAAAAAAGCACTCCAAAGACAGTGAATCTTTGAGGATTTTCTTGGCATTCATGGAAGACATTGAAGATGAGAAACAAGACAGCTGAATTTTGTGGCTGTAAATTCAAACTTTTGAGTCTGCATACCAGTGTAAAATCAAATACCTGGCATTTTCCATGTCTTTTGTAAGATTAAAGGATGGGTCCCAGTACTGGGGATAAGCGTTCTTTCTTTGTTTTCATGAAAGTATTCAAGGATGGTTAAATACAAAACCCCACATAAGTACTTAGATTGTGTGTGTAGAAAATTAATTCACTAAATTCTTTGAGAATATAGTATGTATTGAAGTATGTACCCCAGTTCAGGGGTACCAAGAAAGCGTGACATAAGCTTTAAGTGCATTTTCTATCTGCTATTCCCAACACTTTAAGATTGAGAAAAGATCCTTTAAGGTAGAAAGAAGACTCACTATTGCTTTCTGTGGGCTTCTCAGATAACAAAGAATATAGCCTAACTGGAATATGAAGCTCGTGGGAGATGAAAAAGGGATAACATTGGACAGGATGATCGAACTGATACTGGTATGGGGAACTCTGGCAGGAAAAACAGAAGACGGAAAGATACAGGAATGAGACATGATAGAAAAGAGAATCTTAATCTATGGACTATGGCTGAAGTAAACATAAGAATATATGACCAATAGAAATCTTGCTCTGTAGAAACTCCATCACTAAGATTCTTGTCCCTACTCATTGCCCTGCTTTCTGAAATTGTCAGTGGCTCATATTGTTAAAATGGCTTGAAAATATTCAGTCTGATTCTGGCAATAATATGTTCAGTATAATGCAGGGCAGACTTCTCATTTTTCTGTTGACTAAGAAAGAATTTGCAGTCATATTAAAAAAAAGACAATGAAATCTCAAGGAATGATATGTTTTTGGTTACTTCCAGTACTGGGAAATAAAAGATAACATTTGAGAGTAGAGGTTAGCCCTGGTCTTCCCTGAACCAGTATGAGAAACTGAGGCTTTACAGTGTTCTGTCAATGTAAAGGAACCCTTCAATACAATAATGACAGACGTTAGAGAATCATAATACAGAGATACTGAGAAAAAACATTACCTGCAAGTATTTCTTCCTAACTGGAGCCAGGGGGACAAAAGAGTGTATGTTCTCACTTACACCATCGACATTAAAAAAAAAAAAAAATCATTATTAATAGACAAGACTTTGGGCTTTCCATTTCATTGTCATGTTACTCTGTACTGAGACTTTGTATCTGCTGGTTCATAAAATATTTCATTTTATTCATATTCAGAAAACCTCTTGTGGTATTGCAAACTTTCAGAAAGTTTTTTCTGTCATGGAAGCATCACAACCTTGCCTTAATAAAGACTTGGGTGACTGGATATAATGAGCCATAGCTGACAGTACAATACTAACAGAGTGTGATAAGCCTTGGTACAGGCTGTGCCTCAGCAAGCAAGAGAAGAGCAAAACCTGAAGCTGCCAGAAAGTTACATCGTATCATCATGGACTGATTTTATTTGTGGCCTGTGTGACACCTCCTCAGTAACAGGGATTGGGACCACAAGAGCAGGGGAAGGGGCATATTGTTGTGCAGGCATCCAACACTGAGCTGCAGAAATTATTGCATTCCCCCAGGCTCCACTGTGCCAACTCACATTTAAAGCCAGCTTCAGGATCTGGAACTGTGTGTGGGTTGTACATGTGGGAGTGTGAAGTTTTTCCTGACACAGCTTACCCACTGCTTTGGTTCAGTTATTAGATTGAACTTTGCAGCATCACACTGTCTGGTGCTCTTTCTCCCTGCCCCGTCCTCCTTGACAACTGTTCATTGTGGATTTTTTTCTTGGCACTAAGAACTAACAGATTATCTCATATTGGCTAGAAAACATCCTTACCAGAAATACTTTTTTTTTTCTTTATGGAAACTATAATTTTAAAACTGTTACATTTTTGTAACTCATTTAGACTTAGGTTTTAAAGGTTTTAAAGACATTGTAATACATGATAGCTACAAAAGAGGACTATATATATATATAAAAATATTCTAAACCATATACTTTTATCTAAAAACAATAAAAGTACAATTAAATCTTTACAGAAAAGCCCATCAACTACATTGTATCAGCTTTTTTCTTACAACCTCTTCTGAAGAAGAAACAACAAAACTATACAGCAACAATAAGGTGTGATTTTTATATGATCAACATATAAAATGCAGGAGGCTAAACCTGGAAATATAGCTGTATGTAAAGAATTACATAATTTCATTTTTCCCTCTCCCTGTCTTTCACAGTGGCATTAATTTCTTTCACTTTCCTCATGTCCTTCCCCTCTCCTTCCTCCCTCTGTTCCTTCTGCTCTCTCTCCCCACTACTTCCACCTTCCCTATATCCCTTTCCTCTCCCTCCCTCTTTCTCTTCCTGCTTTCCTGCCTTTTTGTCTTCCCTGCTTGTTGCTTGGCTTCCTTCCTTCCTTCCTTCCTTCCTTCCTTCCTTCCTTCCTTCCTTCCTTCCTTCCTTCCTTCCTTCCTTCCTTCCTTCCTTCCTTCCTTCCTTCCTTCCTTCCTTCCTTCCTTCCTTCCTTCCTTCCTTCCTTCCTTCCTTCCTTCCTTCCTTCCTTCCTTCCTTCCTTCCTTCTGAATTCCTTCCTTCCTTCCTTCCTCTTCCTTCCTTCCTTCCTTCCTTCCTTCCTTCCTTCCTTCCTTCCTTCCTTCCTTCCTTCCTTCCTTCCTTCCTTCCTTCCTTCCTTCCTTCCTTCCTTCCGAATTCCTTCCGAATTCCGAATTCCGAATTCCTTCCAAATTCCTTCCGAATTCCTTCCTTCCTTCCGAATTCCTTCCGAATTCCTTCCCTCCTTCCGAATTCCTTCCTTCCCTCCTCTTTGATTTCCATGCTTTACTGTCTTTCCATACATGATGGGTTTCACCTCTTGGTCACTTAAAGTAGACACACACCTTAATGGTTGTCAGTAGTAATTCTGTACTACACAGAGAATACTTAATGGAAACCTTAGAAATTAGCTGGAAAGGTAGTAGATATGAAGAAATCAAAAAGGAGAACTGGAAATGACAATGTATGTTAGCTTCACTGTTCAGGTGTGCTGTTCATTCATAAGTGCATATATCTATTATATGAATATGTAATTATGTACATATATAATACCTAAGCTATATTATATATAATTACAGTTTTCAGGTTCAATGTAATGTAATTATAACTATAAAGGTCTTGACACTGTGTAAACACTGCTCAGCAATAGCAAAAACATCCCTGTGTTATCAATGTTGCTTTCAGCAAATATGCAAAAATAGTCCCATGCTAACTACTTTGAAGAAATATAGCTCTATCCCTGCCAAAATCAGTACAACCAAGAAATTTGTTAGTTTCTAAATGGAAATGAGAGACTGGTTAACCTCATCACTTAAAACCCTCATAAAATAGTTTCTTAGTTTTTCAGTTTTTCTGAAAATTTAACCAATGCTGGCATGGAATTAAAGCAGTAGTTATTGTTGCAAGTGTTGAAATTTTCTAGGGAATGGGAAACTGCTATCAATTCAGTATTCCCCTAGGTAGAGAAGATTTTTTTCAATTAGCAATTTTAGCTGATCCTCACTTCCATGTCTGGATATTTTTTTTCTTTTTTCATGGTCAGGCATATTTTACTACTTTATGATCCCCTTTGTATGTGACCTCACTTTTGTGACATCCAGTGTACTTGCACACTAGCAGCAAAGAACACTTGTTTTATAGAATAAGATTATAAAAATTAAAAGAAAGAAAAGAAAGGAAGGAAGGAAGGAAGGAAGGAAGGAATTCAGAAGGAAGGAAGGAAGGAAGGAAGGAAGGAAGGAAGGAATTCGGAAGGAAGGAAGGAAGGAAGGAAGGAAGGAAGGAAGGAAGGAAGGAAGGAAGGAAGGAAGGAAGGAAGGAAGGAAGGAAGGAAGGAAGGAAGGAAGGAAGGAAGGAAGGAAGGAAGGAAGGGAAGAAGAAAAAAACCTCTTCGTTTGAGTGATTCCTTTAAATAACTTCTAATCTTTCAGAATTGCATTTCCAAAAGCCTGTCTGAAGATGACTGCTTCCGAATTACTTCAGAAATTAAAACATGCTTCAGAAAAAGATGAATCAGATGCTTCTTAGAAGGAAATAGTCCTACTTGATTTTGAGATCATTATCACATCTAGTACTTTAAAAAGTATTTAGAGTAGCATAAAATAATGTAATTTAAATGGACATAGTTTCATTAGTCATTAAAACTAATGCTTGTTTATACCAGCTGGCCAACACATATACTTCTAGAATCACCCTATTAAGATTTTTTCAACTTACTTTAAGGGTGTTGCATATTCCTTCATGGCTCTTCTTATATTGTTTCTTTGCTTGCAACCCCTGGAATTATTTGTTCAAAATGATGCCATATTAACATCATACCTGGTGTTAACCTGTTTAGACAGTGTGTTTTACGGGGTTGAGCACACTGGTATAATCGGAGTGTCTTCCATAAGCGAAACATTGCTGAGAGCAAGATGTAGGGAACTGTGTGGATATTTCTTGGGACTTTTCTGTGAGATGAAAAAGTTGGGAAATCTATCACTTAGCACTGATGTTGCTGAAAACAGAACTTATAAGGATATTCTGTACCACTGAAATGCCCATAATAAAAGACTGACAGCTGAATCAAGGTTAAAAGTAATGTACTTTAATAATTACTCAAAAATGCTCATGCCACTGAAGATTAGACTTAATATCAAATAGCTGCATGCCATTCTCCCCTATGTCATTTGGAACACTGGAATTTTCAACTTCAATATGAATCCATAGTTACTAATCTCTCAATTTCTTGTCATAGGCTTGACTGAAAATTTTAGTGCCCAACAGAAAGTGTAAGTCATGGCAGTTGAATATTTAAATTATGTTTTTCCGAGAGTTCATGTTTGCTGTCAATATTTCTATTTCATTCTTAGAACTCCCCCTGGTGGATTATGTAATATATAAACAAAATCTAAAGAATATGGCTGTAGAGGCTAATTTTGCAACTTTCAGTACTAAGAATATTTCAGTTAGCGTTTTATAAATATATGTATTATTTATCTTGATAGTGGCTATATATATTTCTTAACTTGATATTAATTCTCAGATAATCTCTGAGGCTTTTTATTTGTCTGTAATGTGGGTGTCCTCTACCATGAAAAGGAGAGTTTATTAAAAAAAAAGCCAAACCCAAACAAACCCAGTTCTAATAAATTGAACAGTCTCAAGTCTGTCAAAGATATAAGGATTGGCAGGGCATTCATGAGAAATACCAACCATGGAGAATTGCCTGGGCTGGTTGCTTAACACTAACATTATTTTTTAATGTGCCCACAGGTGAGTTAGTTACATACCCTAGGGAAAAAAAAGATGAAGAATGAAGGGTCTGAATTTGAAATGATACTTTATGTAAGAAGGACCAAGAGAAGAATGCTAAAGCACAGGAAACTGTAATGGACAAGAAATATCATAGTAACTTGTAATTATTTATGTGCTCGGGTTAAGACAGAGCAACCAACTGGAAAAGTTTTTATTTAATGTGTGAAATTGGATTTTACACAGCTAGCAACAAGCTGATTATTGTGCATATCTTCCACAAGTATGAGAACGTATGACTTATTCATTAAAGAAAGAAAGTGACTAGTAGTGGTAAATGGAGTGGGAGGCAGGCAAATAGTAAGAATTAGCACTTATGAAAGAGATTATGATAAATTAAAAATGGAAGAATACTAAGATAGCGAGAAGTGTCTGTTGGAGACCCATAGACCTAGATTTGTAAATAGATGCCATTGTCTTTCAGGCTGTAAAAGTGAGAGATTTTATGAGGGATTTTCATTATGGAAGATTTGAAGATGTAAAAAATGTAGTTAGTAAATACTGCCAATAAAAGTAGGACTAGTCATTGCTGGAGGTAGTAGTTGCCAGGTTTCTTTACCAAATTGTTACTAAGCCAAAGCAAATCCATGACCTTGTGGTTTTAGAGCATCATTGAAACAGTGGTTCTCAAAGATAAAATTGATTGATGTGATGACTTTGCACAAAAAGAAGGATAAACAAAGAATGAGGAACACTTAACAGTCTTGATTGCAGAATTAAAAAGTTTGTTATAATAATTAGTCAACTTGACCAAATATTTATTAAAAAATAAGATATTGAGGAGATTTAGATCTTTAAAATCAAAGGTAAAAATAAAATTAGGTGTTAAACTACTTAGATTTTGCATTCCCAGAAAGAGAGGAAACGCTTGCACAGAGGATTCTAACCAAATACATCATTGCATCAAACAACATAAACCCATGAAAACAGCATAAAAGTGAGCTAAGAAAATACAAGTAATTAAAAAATCAGTGCAGAAAAAGCAGAAATCAATAAATACAGACATACAGTGGAAAGTACCAAGAGCAGATTTTAATTATTTCTTTTGAACATATCTATGAAAAAAATAGAAGATTTTCACTGTGAGATCAAGAAAATAACAGTGTTAATTACAGTGAGATGGTGAGGGTATCTACAAATAATTGCATAAATGTCATAAAACTTAACAGAAACATGAATTTGCTTATAATAATTGCACTAGTTTCAAACATGTAGACCAGAGTAGGATGTGCTTCAAGGAAAACTGAAGTTCTTGAAAGGAAATTTACCACAATTAAGATGAAGGTAAAACTTGGAGTTAAAAATATATGCTAGTGATACGAGTATATTTATGTGTCTTTGTACATACATATATATATGTATATATATCTATATATCTCCAAATATCATACATATACATACGTATGTGGAATAGATAAAGAACTCCCTTCTGTGTCAGTCTGGTGCTGTGAAAAAGTGCTAATCTCTGGATGCAATGGTGGATTTTGGAATATTTTGTATAATTCTCATGCCACCATTTTTAAATAGCACTTGACATTTGGAGGGTGTGAAAAGGGGAGACACACAGGATTATAGGACAAGTGAAAATGTCTTGCAATAAATATCTTAGAGTGCTCAGGCTCTTTCAGTTTATTAAAAAGAAGAGAAGACTAGGTTCTTGATGACAGTGTATCTCCACAGGGAGAAACTACTGTGCACTAAAGAGCTCTTTAATCTAGTTGAGAAATCTTAGCAAGAGCCAATTCAGTCTAGATGGATTGGAAATAAAGTACTTTTCCATCAACAAGATTGCTTAAACACTGGAATGAACTGGGTTAACTGCAGAGAGAAGTGTTGAATTCTCTATCTCTAGGTATTTTCACCTCAAAATTGAATATGTTTGAATAAAATTGAGACAAAGCAGAAATTATTCTTAGTCAGAGAGTAATTGGTGAATTGTATATGCAGAATGTATTTGATATACAAAAAAACCCCAGATTAATGACCTAACTAGTTTTCCTGCCTTTAATTCCAAATATCTGTATCATGCTAATCTATTTTTTTTCCCTGTTAGTGCTTGATATATCCTGTTAAAAAGGTGCAACAGCGGAGCAGGCTGCAATTTTGTTAAGTCATGAATACTGAAAATTGAGTGAAGGTGAATTTTGTGGGACAAAGGCCAAGTTCTCTTTAACAGGTTGCTCAGCAGGGGGAACATTTTGTAGTTTAGAATGTCATTAGAGAAATTTTGCTAGACAAGGTATCCATAGTATCAGAGAAGGTAGGAAATTCCTTAGCTCAGGAGGAAGCTTAAGTTTAGAGGCAATGGACTTCTTTTCATGGCATCACAGAATATGCTGAGTTACATTGGAAGGGACCCACAAGAATCATCAAGTCCAACTCCTGTCCTCACACAGCACCATTCCCAAGAGTGACCTGATGTGCCTGAGAGCATTGTCCAAATGCTTCTTGAGCTCTGTCTTGCTGCTACTGTGACCACTTCCTTGGGGAGCCCGTTCCAGCGCCCAACCACCCCCTGTTTGAGGAACCTTTTCCTGATATCCAACCTTAACCTCCCCTGACACAGCTTCAGGCCTTGTTTCTTGGGTCCTGTCGTTGGTCATAACAGAGAAGAGACTTCTTGCAGGAGATACATAGAATTTGTTGCAGCACAGGAAATGTTGCAGTTCAGTCAACAAGAGTATAGTTGGCTATGGTGTGCCTACTAATGGAAAGATGCAAAGAATTTACCTCAGTGCTCCAGTGATTCTGGAGCCTTTCCTAAAATCTAACCACTCATGTAGTCTTAAATAAACTTGAATAGACTAAATATCCTATTTAGTTTGAAGAATACTTTAATATATGCAATAAAAAAACCTTCTGAACAGAAGTATGTAAATTCATGTAAATTCACATAGGGATGCTGGCTATCCCGGGAATGAAGAATTGATTTATATAAGTAAAGTGTCAGTATTTCTGATACTGGAGAAATTAGCTACTTAGATGTTACACATTAGAAACTATCCCAGTTTAAATTCAGGTGATTAGTAGTTTACATGATGCAGTACTTCTAACTGCTGCCATTATACCATAGTGGTAATAAAGATCAGTTTCTATTTCATTTAGGAAAGAATAGCAAGATTTGTTTACAGCTTAAATGTTTCTAAGGTGTATTTATAAAAGACTGCTGCCAGGTTTTTGTCCTTAGGATGGCAATACCTAACTTCCTTTTTTCTTGCATACTTGGGAATTTATCTTTCCATCTGAAAATACAGAGATATATAAAATGTGTACAATATGCAGCATCATTTAAACAGAACTTCAGTCCTTTTACAGAATTCAGATGGTAAATTTGGCTTATTATTAAATTAATAGAAACGATGATTCTTTTTTGTGTTTTGCTTCTATTCGTGTCCTTAAAATAGTGTATCTCAAGCTAGAAAGCACTGTAGAAAATGAGACACCATTAGATCAGCAAAATGTCCTGCTATTTCTAATATGTTTAAACAAATGGCGTGGCATTAAAAAATGCATACAGCCCACACCTTATTTTCCATTTTCCTTGCAAACATAATTGTCAGTAATGAATAGCCTTATCCCAATAAAACAAATATTAGTTCATCCATGAGTTCATACTTATACCAGTACACACTTACTATTCACCATTTAAAATTCAGAATATAAACAAAAAGCCAGACTTAGCTTGCATGACTTGATCATGTTAATGTTGGTTGTCTGGTGTAAGCTTGGTTTCCAGGCTTCTTCTGTCATCAGTGGAGAAATAGAAGGTTCTGCAAAGGATATTTAAATTTCATCTATCTTCAATCTCAGGGTAACAATAGCTATTCAGAGATTAAATATGAAACAATTATTTGTATTGATTACATAAAAGGTGGCTTCCACATTCTCATTTATGGAGATGAGTGAGCACTGATTGTTCCTTTCAAAGTGTAATTCTCTTCCTCATGGTTCATTCAACTCTTGCATGTAGATCAGTGATATGTGGCCAGTCACTAGCCCGATGTAGCTCCATCGCTACAACTGTTTGAATTTCACTGTTCAGATTATTTCGTATGTGTAGAAATCCTAAGCATCAAAGACAGGCTCCTGAATTGTGCTCCAGAGAGCAGATACTAGAGAAGTTGTCAAAGTATTTAAATTCTTTTCAGTGTTTTCAGATTTCAGTGGAAAAGGTCATCCTTTCAAACAAAGAAATTAAATTCTAGTGGTGCATTTAGATCCACATAAACAAGGATAGTTACTCTGTTTTCATTAGTTGAGTAAGCAGTGATTTCTTATTTGCTATAGTGATTTAATATTTACTCAGTACATGTATTTGTTTTGTTAGGGAGCAGGTTGTAATTTCACTCATCCATTCTTTTCATAATAGGAAAACTCGTGGATTGATCTAAGAAAAGTGAGGTATAAACACTGTCATGTATAATACATTTTCTTCATTGATTAGGCTTAGAACAAAAAATATCCTTTTCATTTCCATTTAATTTCCATTATATATCCATTATATATCTTTATGCAGCATACTCTTCTTAATAATAAGAAAAGAAACATAAAATAATTGCACATTTTTAAGATTTGTTTTATTCTAGGCATTGGCTAATGTTTATTTACCCTGTATGTTCTTTTTTGCATATAATAAATGTTATATGCTTTATAAATATGCAAGTTATATCTGACAGGTTTCTAGCCTGATGAGATCAGAGGTGCCTAGGTTGGAAAAGCTTTAAGAAGGAGACTTACAGGTTTATTTAGCTACTGAATGCTAGAGACAAAACACAGTTCATTAGTTCATGTTAATGTAGATTTAATAGATAAATGTAAGCAAGAACTTATTTCCTAGTGTTTCATAACTTTCTTTCTATCTTTTAGATTGTGATCTCAGGTGGTGCTTCTTCAGTGTGATGGCACTACCAAAATATTTTATTTTCACTTTGACCAGTGTTTAATTCTCATTTATTAATTGACACTAAGTGAAATTTTAATTTAATCAGATATGTGGAGTATTCTGTGCAAGTTTAAGGGTGGTAATTTGTAAGTAAAGGAATGCCGGTCTTTTTTTTTTTTTTTTTCATCTAACTAATTACGTATGCTGTGGAAACAATCTGCAGTCTTGGAACAGAGCTTAAGCTTTTGTGTCCACTGGAATATTTTATCATCATTAGAATCAATAGTGAAAAAGGACTCTTAAGTTCTACCACCTTATTCTGTAACTACATCTTAATTAAATTATTAATTACAATGAGTACTCCTTGGGAGGTCACAAAATTTCTTTTTATTTATATTTTTATTTTAGTTCAGCCATTAGTTAATTAGGCTTATATACTTTTGATAAATTAATAATGAATTAATTTCATGTGTATGAAGCTCATCTTTCTGAACCTTCTCTCATCAGCACATTTCCATCAATGTCTCTTATGTTTTATTTTTTTACGTCTGTGTTAGAATTCTGTAGTCTTCCTCACTGGCAATGAGTTGCCTAGACAAGTCTGCTCAAGAAATTGAGCTCTGATGTGATTTATAAAAGAGATCCTACTGAAAAGACATTAAAAATCAAAATATTTTTCACCTATTTTCATTATATTAATTTGAGGTCCTGTCAATTCTGACACGTTATTTTAAAGTTCTTATGATTTAAATTGATCTTTCTAAATACAAAGTTTCACAGGCATATTCTATCCTTTGGCATAAGTACTGCTGTTCTTGTGTACTGATGATTAATAAAATTGCAGAGAATCTTTTTCGTTTGTGAAACTGGGCTACATCTGGGTTTTTTATGTATCACTTCCTATTGCAATGAAGGAGTTGAATTGTGATTTCTGTTTATGCTAATTAACTTTTTAAAATAAATTATGTAAATTGGCAATGTGTGTTTGTTTAAATCTGTAGTTTCACAAAACCAAATTTTGCCAGTGGCACTGATGGTTTGGTATAGCCTAGTGCAAAGACTTAAATAGGTCTAGACCTGTCTGATTTTTTTACTGTAAGAGCAATGTTTTGTGCTTAACAGTAATATAATTTTTCAGAAGGTGAAGTGCTGAGCACTGCTAACATTAACTAAAGAAACATCCCTCCCTTCAAACCCTTTCGGCAGGGTTATATCCAGTCAGTGTACCTGCTGTTTGCAGTAGGGCTAAACAAAATACAGTAAAGCCTTAGGACACTGCTATCACAGCTAGGCAGATAAGGAAATTGTTTTTCCTCAAAATACAAAGGTTAATGAGAATTAATAGTTTCACTTGTGTTTCATTAAAGACTTTCCTAAAGGTAGTATAGTCTAATTCCCTTCTTCTGTATCCTATGTTGCACTAGGTTTTTAAGACTTCTAGTTAAAAGTTCAAAACTGTTTCTCAGACAGTTATATCCTTTTCATTTTCTTAGACTTCCATTATCTGCCAAGAAGGTGCTGATACCTCATCTCCCCATATATTTAGTTTATACGGAAGGCCTCTTAGTTAGCATGCAGTAATGTTATAGTTTGCTATGAATAAATTCGAGCTGAGTCAAAGGTGTTTATCTCATGTGGTTTATGTTGTTTATTGTTGGCTTTGCTGTTGTTTGCAGGGGTGGGGGAAGTTCTTTGTTCTTTTTTTGCTTTTGTCTAGGGTGCTTTGTATTTTCTGGAATGCTTCTAAAGGTTAATCAGTGTTCCTGTTTCACATGTTGGTAAACCATACCAGAATGTTTTGGATTTATCTTGGTCTATTCTTATATGAACTATTTTTCTCTAAGATTTGATTTTAAAAAAGGTATTATATGGGTCTTTATATTGCCAAATGGAGAGCAACACGAATGACATGCAGCTAAAGTCAACATTATCAGCTTTTAACATGTGGACTCTCTACTGAAATAATTAAAATATTCTCTTCTGATGAAGGTTGCTGCTGCATCTGTATAAAGACCAACCATATATTCAGTTGCATTAGCCAGGGATTGAAAGAAATTATTACCCCCCTCTGCCCAGGACTCATGATGCCATAATGGAATGCATTTTCCAGCTGGTGGCATTTCAATTGATGAGCAAATTGAACCAGCTATGAAGCTGAAACAGGAAGGACACAATATATGAAGAGAACCTGAGGGGGCATTCATGAAGAAAAGAAAGATAAGAGAGATGGTATTTTCAGCTGCCTATCAGGGGTTATGGAAAAGATAAACTTATTCTTTTCTTGAAGTTGCACAATGAGAGGACATTGGGCACCAGTCCCAAGTTGCAGTTTCCAAGTGAAAAACACATCCTCACAGTGAGAGCAGTACTCATTGCAGCAGTTTTCTCTGACAGGCTGTGGAATCTCTGTACTTGGAAATATTCCAAGCTAGACTCAAGGCTGTGAGCATCCTGTTTCATCAGTCAACCTGATGCAATTAAGTCTAAATTTCCTACATAGCATTGCTGTGCAATCAAGGGAAAATGTAATATTCACATAACACTCAGATGTAATTCTTTGTGGCACTCTGCAATTTTCAATTTTCAGTAGAAGTTTCATGAGATTAGAGCTGTAATTCAGATCAGATTCAAAAGCCTGTGGTGGAATGTCTTCAGTACGGGTATGTAAGTATGTTTATACATGTACATGAACATATGCACATGCATTTTTAAATGTATGTATATATTTGTGGCATTACTGACCAAGTTCCAGTTATGAAAAACACCACGTAATTGATAATACCCATAATTTTGGACTTGTTACTCATGTAATTGAAATGAAGATAATTTAAAAGAAATGTGCTAGTTCTTGTAAATTATTACTAAATAGTAGCCTCTACATCGGTGACTTGATAAACTAAGCACATTCTGCAGACAAATTTGTGGTCAGAGAAATAAAAACTATATCAATGGCTCAAAAAGCCTAAACTATCAGCCTAGGAGCGTAACTGTAAATTCTGTTGCATTCTGTAATGGGCTTACTGTGGAGTTAATAATTAGTGTCTCTCACAGAAATTATGCTACCTATTTAGAAAATAACGACTTGTACATGCAATCTCTTCACATGAGGGAAAACTGTCAAAACTGTGGAAATCACTATCTATAATGAAACTTCTACTTGGAATTGGACATCTGACAAGATTGTATCCAAACCCAATCAATTTTCCATCAGTCTTCTGCTTTTCATAAGACTGAACACCCTGATTGTTTTGATTCTGAAGACATAAGCCATGTACTGACACACAGAGCAAGAACTAAAAGTGTTGCTAAACTTCTCTGCTACTCTTCTGAGGATCAGCATTTTAGAGACATCCAAGCTTTTTCTTTAGACTAGTTTAATTCAGCTGTAAAACCTATACAGAGTTCATTCTGATGGCTTTGCATAGGTTTAGACAAAATCTGAGATAGAGCTGTGAAATTCCTAGGGGAGTAAATAAACTTTATGTTAATTAGGATTTGATAACAATTTTAGAAAGATACTATCTTAAGAATTTATTTAGAAGCACACCTGATAGTTTTCCTATTTGCAGTGAATCTTAGAAATGTATTGCTATGGCTTCCTCATGAAAGTTGTTGTCACAATGTGCATCCACAGAAAAGATTTTGCAAGCCTGTTTTTAAACACTTTTGTTTTTCTCATGACAAATTTTATACATATCAGCATAGATTCATGAATTCTGTAGAATAAATTCCTGAATCAAAATCCACTTCCTTTATTTTTAACATTTTGGTAGCTAAATTGCATGTGAATAACATATGTTCTAAACATATGTTCTTAAGTCTTAACATTCTTAATCTGTTATATGCATCAGAACCTGCTGAGATGTATTGCAGCTGACTTATTTATCATAGGCTTGGTAAAAACCTCTTCCTTTTAAGAAGTGATATCCAGAATATATTTTGGAAATGCATTAGATAATTCAGTACCACTTACTAAAGATCTCTGTCAAGTACCTGCTGGAGAAAGTATATATGTGAAAATACAGATACTTTGATTCTTTTTTGTTCAGGATGTCGCTGTACAATGAAGTAGAAGTACAGAATAATATCTACTGCTGTCTGGTTTTATGTTTAATTAAAATTGAGAGGAGACAAGAGCTTCCAGAATTTATCAACACTTCCAAGTTTTCAGTAAAATTCAAAGTTTTCTGAAAATTTCCTTTTTTTAAATAAGGTTGTATTTGCTGTGCAGTATCTTTCATAATAATAATAAGAAAAAATTGACTGAAGGGGTGTAATAGACACTTAAGACACAAATGACCTGGAAAGAGAGAAAGAGAGAATAGGATATTATTTCCCTCAATTCAAGAATGGAGATTTCATCAAATCTATTTCAGCCACAGGTTTAAAAGTAAAAAAAAAAAAAAAAAAAAAAAAAAAAAAAAAAAAAAAAAAATTGCCTTTTACAGACGTGCTTAAATTGTGTAGTTGGCTGCAAGGGATTCTATGAAGGCAAAACCTAAATAAATTCAAACTCACAAATTTTCAAAATTTGTGATACACAGAGAAGATAGAATATTCACCATTTAAACTCCTTCTAATCATTGTCAAAACTACATCTGGTCACTGGTAACAAGTGTATCTCTTGCTGTAAGCCCATACAGCCCTTTTTATGTCCCATGAGCACTTAAACACTGCGTATCACCTAAATACCTAAATTCTGTGCAAGACCTTATCAGCTATCAATAAGCTTACCTGAATAAATACCAATTAAAAATATCATTTTTAAATGTAATGGGTAGCTTCTAAAGCACAAGGGAATCAAAAGATCCACTACTAAAATTTGAACAAATCCTCATGTTATTTCAAATTCTTCATTTTAAAGAATGTTCATATTTACCTTCTGCTATGCTAGGAAGCATAATTTCAGGTGAAAATATCATGTAATACTTTCTCTTTATTTCCAGAAAAAAAATTGTATGTTTGTTTGTGTTGGTTCCTGCACTTGGGTCACAACAATCTCATTCAGCAGTACTGTCCTGGGGAAGAGTGGCTGGGAAGCTGCTCAGCAGAAAAGAACCTTGACCTGCTGGTCAACAGCCATCTGAACATGATCCAGGTGGGCAAGAAGGCTGATGCCATCCTGGCCTGTATCAGCAATAGTATGGCCAGCAGGACCAGGACAGTGATTGTCCCCCCATACTCAGCACTGGTGAGGCCACACTTTAAATACCATGTTCAGTTTTGGGCCCCTCACTACAAGAAGGCCACTGAGGAGCTGAGGCATGTCCAGAGAAGGAGCTGGTAAAGGGTCTGGAGCACAAGTCTTAAGAGTAGTGTCTGAGAGAACTGGGCTTCCTGGAAAAAAGGAGGCTCAGGAGTACCTTATCACACTCTACAATTTACCTGAAAGGAGGTTGCTGTGAGGAAGAGATAAATCTCTTTCCAGAGTAACAAGTGACAGGACAAGAGGAAGTGGCCTCAAGTTGAACCAGGGGAGATTTAGATCAAGCATTAGGAAAGAATTCTACACTGAAAGAGTAGTCAAGCATTGAGATAAACTACCCGGGTAAGTGGTGGAATCATCATCCCTGGAAGTGTTCAAAAGGTGTGTGGGTGTGGCTCTTGGGGATATGGTTTAGTGGTGAACACAGTGGTGCTGGGTTAATGGCTGGATTCAATAATTTTAGAGATCTTTTCCAACCTTAATGATTTTGTATTTCTATGAACTCGAACATAGGTTAATGAAAAAACACCTAGACAATCAACAGCAAGACACAGCTATAAAGTTCTCTTTGCCTTCTTCCCCTTCCTAATAGAAATTATTCTAAGAAATTATTGCATATTACAGTTAGTTGACAGCATGAGATTATTTGATGTTAACATGTTAACATAGTCTTGGAAAGAGTGAAACATAATGTCTGTTCCTTCCAAATTTGTAATTTCAAAGAAGCAATAAAACAAGAGTAACTGTCAGTTTAATCAATATTATGTGCAGTATGACAAATGTTTTGCAATTCCATTTCAGTCTGAAATTTTTCTTTTGGGAATTTCACAGCATATTTTCAGCATTCATTTAATAGTTTTCAAAAGTGTTTTATCAAACAACTTAATGTGACAAGTTTTCAGCAGCCTTATGTCTTGACAATCACTTAAAATCTAAATACAGTGGTTGTTCTACATTATAGTATATACCATTATTTTGTTGAAAAGAGTGTGGAAATTCCATTGTTAATGGTCAGACATCTTTGTGTGAATCATTCTATTTTGTGAAATATTGTGGAGTACAAAAATTTCAGTCATCTAGAAGAGGGCCCATATTAATATACCATAATACTGATACATAATACTGATTCTTTAGCATTAATCTGGATTTAATAATGTGTTTGAAGGTTTTAAGTGCTGTCAGAAAGGGATTACCATATGAGTTTCTTCAAACTTGCTTACAGTGCAGAAGTCTTTGGAGGTCCCCTTTCAATTGTGAGGTGGTTCTTTCCCAGAATCATGCTTGCATTTTGACATTTGTCTACTTAGTAATATATTCTCTTGTTCCATACTAAAATTCTCAGGAATGCTTCAGTTTATGCTGGATGCTAGTTGAAAGGTGAATCAGAGTTCAACAATGAAAAGGAAAGTATGTGAGAGAATGTTTCAGGCACATAAGTCAGGCCTTTCCTGAACTTTGTATTTTCCCTATGACGGGCTTTTTGTTTACTAGAATGCTCTTGGCAGTATGCACTTTTTCAATACAGTGATTTACTATAAATTAATCAGAAATGCTAACATTTTCATATGTCTCTGATATGATATTTTAAATATTTGGTTTCAGTTCAAATGACTACTGTATAAGAAATACTAATGTCAACTACCATTTGTAAATACTTCACTCCTCAAACAAAACTTTAACTAAAACATTCTCCAGAAACAGCATATGTGACATGACACAAAACACATAGGCTTTGAGATGCATAATGAAGATAGAAGAAACCGAGTTGTTGCAAATCTTTATAGTGTGGAGAGTCATAGAGAAATGCATTTTTCCTCTATGATCTTGCAATTACCCGTGACTGCATTTTGATTTTAATGGCTACCTGTTTTTAATTCAGGTTTAAAGAACAGGAATACAAAAAAAAAATCCACTCTAGTGCTCTTACTGAGGTTCCAATTACCTTTTGAAATATTATCTTAATTGCAGTATTTATTAATCATTTATGAAAGTAGAGGCCTTTTTTATAGACATGATCTTGCATATGCCTTCAGCCCTTGCTTTGTGCTGTATTCCATTACATTTCAAGGCTAAGTAGGGTCAGGACAGGTCAGTGAGTGATTATGAGATTATAAGTATATTTTTAGGTGTTACCACAAAGAAGAGTGTTAATGATTAAATATCATGTTTTCACTCCTGAACATTACAACAGTTACAGGACTGTGAATAGATTGTAAAAGCAAGGCCATAACCACTCAGCCGCTTTGAGTTGTTAAAGACCCAAGAGATTATTTTGAGGCTTTTAAGTTTTGGTGCTAATGGGCTCATTAATCAGACTGAGAAATTCATAATAAAAACCAGTATGTATGAGTAGAAGACAGACAAGTTCAAATGGGATATTAGACACATTTTAATGTTTAGAATGATTGCTTCTGAAAGCTGCAAATTATCCATCTCCGCATGTCTTTGAGTTCATGCCTTTATAGGAAGCAATCTTCAGTGAATCAGATGTTATTAGGCTCAACAGAAGGGTAACTGGGTTGAAACAAAACTGAAAGGGATTCCAAGGCAGTTTCCTGCTTTGAGAAACTGTTCAACACAAAGCTGAAAGGAATGGCTGATAACTCTAGAGAGCTGTGCAGCCCTTCACAGTGACCCAGACAGGTTGGAGAGAGGAACTGTCTGAAATTCAACAAAGGCAAAACAGTGTCTTGCACCTGGGTAATAATAACCCTGTGCACCGGTACAGGCTGGGGACTGACCTGCTGAAAAGCAGCTCTCAGGCCATGAAAAGGACTTGGGGGTCCTGATGGACAGCAAGCTGTCCATGAGCTGGCAGTGAGCTCTTGTGGCGGCCAACAGATGGCCAACAGAATCCTGGAATGCATTAGGAAGAGCCTTGCCAGCAGGTCAAGGGAGGTAATCCTTCCCCTCCACTCACTTCTGGTGAAGCCACACCTGGAGTACTGTGTCCAGTTCTGGGCTTCTCATTACAAGAGAGACAGAGCTCCAGGAGCAAGTCCAGCAGAGGGCTATGAAGAGGATGAATATCTCTGTTATGAGGAAAGGCTGAGGGAGTTGGGCCTGTTCAGCTTTGAGGAAGAGACAGCTGAGAGGGGAACCTCATCAATGTATATAAATACATGAAGGGACAGTGTGATCAAGGCGATGGTGTGAAACAATTGGACAAGAGGCAATGGGCAGAAACTGATTAACAAAAAGTTCCCCAAATATGAAAAAGAACTTCATTACTTTGTGGGTGACTGCATATTGGAAGAGGTTGTCCAGAGACCCTGTGGAGTCTCCCTCATTGGAGATATTTAAGAACCATATGGACATAATCCTGTGCAATGTGCTCTAGGATAACGCTGCCTGAGCAGGCAGGTTGGACCGGATGACCTTTCTAACCTTCCCTAAACCTTTCTAACCTTCCCTTTTGTGAACTGCATCCTATGTTATTACACTGGTTCTAAAAGACGTGTTCTCATCCTATCCACTGGAAATCTGTTCCCAAGCTTAATGCTTTAACAGCAAGAAATACTTTTTTTTTCTGATTTCCAGTTTTCTTTCAATCAGATTTAATTTATGTGAGTTTCCTGTTACACTTGTTACCCTCCATTTTCCTTGTTTTCCTCTTCTGTGCCTGTAATCAGTGTAAACAAGACAGGGGCTCTATTAAGACATAAATATCCTCACCTTTACATAAATCAACATTATCATAAATCAGCATGTTCCCTACATTATTCTCATACTGAATCCGAAACACAGCACTGCACCAGTTATTAAGAAGAAAATGAGCTCTATCACAGCCAAAAGCAGTACAGTAGGAAAGAACGAAAAGTTGTGCTAGAAGAGTAAGAAACTGAGATTGTCATGGTGACTACTTTCCTGAAGTGTTACAATTTAAACCCAGAAAACTGTCATTCTGTTATCTATGTGAGAAGGGTTGCATTCCTGCTGTGGAAACAGCGCAATTTAAACAGCTGGGGCAGCTCATATTTTCCATACTTGGGAAGTGCTAAGGGTAAATCTTAGACAAGTAAGAGCAAAACCAGACAATCACCAGAGTCAGTACCAGTATGTATCCACAGTATACGATACTGTACCATTGTGATAATTTGCACTGTGATTCTGTATTTTTGCTACTTCCAGCCTTTTAAATCCAAAGTGCCTCTGGATGATTCACAGTACTGATCTCTTCTGCTGTTTACTTGAAATTGTGCTGTGAACCTATCCAATGACAAATATATCAATCTGGGCCAATTCAAGTCAGAAAACAAAATCATAGAATACGTCAAGTTGAAAGGGACTCTCAGGGATCATTGAGTCCAACTCCCAGCCCTGCACAGGACAATCCCCAAGAGTCACACCATGTACCTAAGAGCATTGTTTAAATGTTTCTTGAACTCTGTCAGGTTTGATGCTGCTACCACTTCCCTGGGGAGATTTATTTTGGGAAGGTAAACAAGCATTAATAAAGACCCCCAAAAAAGAGAAAGAAAAAATATAAAAGAAGGAAAAAAAGAAAGATGCAACAATTAATAGCGATAAAATTGGTTTACAGACTGCTAGAGTTTTGTTTTTCCTAGATACCACGGTAGGAAGAAAATGTTGTGCATGCATTGAGGCCTAATGAAGAGAAGCTCCAGGATTTGTAGGATGCAGGACCTTCCAGGACAGTGTTGGAAGATTGTTTCAGTTAGGGGGAGCAAAATGTGTACATGTCCTCATCCATCTAGCAAATTGCGCCTGTTTTGTGTACAGGTTTAGGCTTCTGGAATCTTACTAGATGTGTGTAGCGGGTGCAGTTTGTAACCAGGCAGAAACACCAATTTAGTGTAGTGGTTCTGTTCAAATTATCACTTACTTATCTACCTTCTGTGAGATAGGAATTAGGAGAAGGCAAAGCAGGCACAAAACTTAAAAGAATATAAAGAAGTTTATTAACAGACCTAAAAGGAAGGAAAAAAAAAATCATACCACACCTTCAGAACACTTCTCCTCTTTCTCCTACCTCAGGATTTCAGCTCTTCTTGCTTTACTTAATGTCTGCAGGCTTCATCTGTTCTGGAGGAGACTTACAGCACTAAAAGGGTTAATCTCACCCAGCCCTGCAGCTGGAATTCGCTTATCGCTGTTGGTCACACGATCTTTGCTGGGCAGTGGGCAGCTTCAGCTGAATCTTTGGCCGCACTTGGGGGGGGTGTAGAGCTGGGCCGCGCTGCCTGCACGTAACAGGGGTGTGGGGAGCCGCGGATGGAACAGGGCCACACGGCTCCAGGATGGCTGTGTCCCGGCCTGGCCCAGGCCAAGTAGGGCCTGGCCCAGCCCCTCTGGGCTGAACAGGCCCAGCCCAGTTACCTGTCCCAAGGCTGGAAGCAAGAGAGAGCTTCCGGGGGTCTGTCCATTCTTAAATGTGGACCACAGAGGCGGTCAAAATTTTAAGTGGCTTAAAAAATTGTCAGTATTCAAACTAGCCAGTTGATTGGTTCTGTTAAGTCATAGAGGAAGCTGTAAGCACCTCTTTGCAAGAAAATCCCTTCTGGGACTATGCTTGCTAACCCATGTGAAAAAGAATATGTGCAGGATGTGAGACAAGATCCTTCACCAATACAAGAAAAAAATATTAATCATTCTGACGTAGCTTGAAAGTTTTAGCCAGTTTATCATTAATAAACCAACATGGCAGCAAATGTCTGTGAGCAACTGGTTGTGAGCTACACTTAGATTGTGGAATCCCAGAATGCTGCATCATATTGACAATGAATGACAGTATAGTATGGCTAATTCTGCAGCCTCATATCCTAAAACTCAATTATTATTGTTATTATTTTTTTTAATTAATTTAAAAGTTGCAAGTAAAAAAAGAAAATATTTAGATTTTGAAAGTCTAACTTAGTCATCTAGAAGTCTCATACTAAGATTTCAGTACGCTGTGTGAGATGGTACCCACAGTTGCAGTCTCTTCTATCCTTAACATGCTGTCTGCTCTCCCCAAAAAGCAGCAGTTTCTTATCCCTCTTCCCACTGATAAAGTTCTGAGGAGCATACACAGACATGTAGTATCTCTTCCACCATGCTTTGAACACCCCAGCCTTTATACCCCTTTTGTAATGATTATATCGGGCTGGCATCTGGTGCTGGAAGAAACGTAGATCTTTGGATTACCTAGGTCAGCTAGAGCTCACTCTCAGATAAAATCTGAAATTTGGTTAGAGATTCAGGATCCGAGGTTCAGGTTTCCAGATAGAATCTGGGATTTGGCAGGAGAACCAGACTATAAGGCTATTAATAAATAGTGGTCCTTTGTCTAATGGGAGTTCACAAACCTGAAAAGCCCATTCTTCTTAGGGAAGAAATTACACAATGTTATAAAGGGGGTGTAGTATTATATGATACACAGCTGATATGGAAAATCAGGCATAAAAACAAGAGGTTTGAATTCAGTATAACACAGCAGCAATAATTCCAGACTGAAATAGCTTGGGAATTGACCAATATTAAAATTTGCGTTCATGTCTTATCACTTCAGAAAGTATACTACCAATATGATTTAATATGAAAATCAGATGCACTATTTATTCATTTATTTAAATCGTCTCATGAAAACCTCAATTCTAAACTAAAAGTAGTATGAGCTTAAAATATTATGGACGTTAGTGATGTACTAAGTGAAAGCCTAGTATATGGATATCTTAGTTTTGGCATTAGTTTATTTGGTTTTAATTTTTTAATTGTTAAGATCACAGCATCCAAATCACAAAAACATAAAACATTTTAAATAAGACCCATACATCCAAAACCAGAAAAACCTGCTAAGCATTTTACTTCCTTGGCATTTCTGGTGTAGCAGGTTCTGAATAGCACTCTCAGAATATGACATTCTTTGTCAACATATGAAATTATTTAATATTTTTCAGGTTCTTCATTATAACTGATATATGCTGATTAGTGAAATCAATGACATAAACATCAATGAAAACTAGCTTTTGCTAGATAATTTGAGATAATTTGATAATTTGATTCCATGTGGAATAATGATCATTACAAGTTAAGATTAAAAAAAATCTAATTCAATTGTGTTGGTGACATCATTATAAAGATATGTGGTATTAAATTTCATTTGGTAATAATTTAATTTTATTAGAGCCTTTATGTTTATATGATGCACACTCTATTAAATACTTGGGCAATTGCTTATCTGCCTTTAAATGTAGATGTGTTTTGTTTACATGGCTCTACTGTTCTGATGGTTCATGCTTATTTAATGCTAACCCTGTGTACTGCTGAAAAGCTTTACAAGTGAAACATCTCTGCCATTGAAATGCTATGACTCCACAGCAATGGTTGCTGCATGGTCACTTGGAGAAAGTAGAAGAACAGTCAAGTGACACAGCTTTGTCCAAGCAGGTTCAGAGACTTTCATACTTTCTACTGTAGGTTACATTTTCTGAACTAAAAGCAAAAATCCACTACTCCACTTATTTAAAACATGGAAAGGCTATGCAAGTGATGCATGCAGAAGGGGCCCAGTGCATCTAGTGAGACTTATGAGATAGTGAAGACCAGATCTACAAATCCTCTTAAGTATTTGAGTCAAAAATTACAGGTCCTGGAGACTCATACAACTCTGTCACATAATCTTCGGCACACTTTAAGGTCCAGTACCCTTGTTCTCCTAATAAAGTTTTATGTGCCCATGAGGACCTAGGCATTCCTGAAAGCACTTCACTAGAACAGGATGAGAGGAAATGGCCTCTGCTTGTGCCAAGGGAAAAGGACACTGAATATTAGGAAAAATTTCTTCCCTGAAAGGGTGGTCATAGTGTAGAATCACCATCCCTGAAAGTACTCAAAAAACATCCAGATGTGGTATGTGGTACTTGGACATGGTTTAGTGCTGAAGATGCCAGTGTTAGGTTAATGGTTGAACTAGATGATCTTAAGTCTTTTCCAGCCTTAATGATTCTCTAATTCTGTAACTGTGTAGCTCAGTTCCTATCTTGCGCCTTAATTTCAGGAGAACTTAAATTTTATTAAATGTATCATGGAAAGATGTCACAGATATCTGTTGTATCCTGTAGAACAGTTAGCCATTGAAATATGCTTTGCTGCTCCAAATGAAATTAACCTCAAGAAATTAAAATGCTATCTAGGAAGATTTAACATTCATTAGTCTGTTCAGGAAATGCTAATGAGTTGAAGGAGAGAATTTTTAGCTCTGAAGATCAAAAACCTGGATTTTATAGATATATAATCAGAATTATATCTATGACATTTATATTATATATATGGATATATATGGCATATTTATTACATATATGGTATATTTATAATATATATGGCATATTATATGTATAAAACATAATATATATTTGTTACTTTCTGCAGTACTCATGCGTGAGTAACATGAAATTAACGTAAGTCCAGATGTTTAGTAAAAGAGATTTGAGCTCATATGTTTTGTCTGAAAACTTTGTTTGATTCTACTTTAAGTCAATGGTCAATCAGTACAGAGGCTGGAATAAGTTCTCTTTAAGCATATATGCAAATGAAAAACATTAAAAGATGACCAAAAAGACCTTAATCAAACATAAAATTATTGTTCTGAACTTAGAGCTCCTGCTCTGAATGTTATTCTTAATTAATTGAGTTCTGTGAGTTCATGAAATGTGTTCCACCACCACAATGCTTCTCTATAGTACTGGGTCTTTGGATTAATATGCTATTGCAAAGTTTGATGTTGGTTCCTATTAAGAAGTAGAGTTATATTTTTTTTCATAATGGGATTTAATCTCAGTTGCACCATGCTTAATTAAACTTTGTCTTATAAATCATTTTATTGAGAAGTGCAATGAAATTTTGTGAATTTTATGACTTTTTAATTAAAATTAATTAAGCCAGCTTGTGGTTAAGTGCCTGCCTACAAACTAGTTCCCTTACATTTCCAAGCTATTCTACAATGTTCTGGACACACAATTTAAACTTTATCAGGAGGTAATAGTTTAAAACCTCATTCCAGAGAAATCTACATTTTTAGGGTCCTATTGACATTTAATCTAGTGATTTTGAAAATAACCAAGTCCTGTTTTGATCCAATTATCAATTATGTTAAGGTAATTTAACAGCATGGTTAATATAGTCCATGACCATATATATACCTTTGATTTTCTCTTGTGTCAGCATCCTATATATGTAGAGTTAAAAAGTAACTGATTGAAAATTAAGTTTTACATATCAAAGCATTCATATTCATAATAATAAAAAAAATTTTTAAATATATCTGATTTATTCCATCTGCACTTATGTATTTTATCTGTAATTACATTACACATTTCAAGTATCTACTGTCTCGTGATTTTGTCATGTCTATGTCTGCATTATTCATCTCTGCTACCTTATATAAAATAGTACGCAGTTAATTTTTAATAAATATGCTTAAGCAGTAAATTTCAAAAAATATGAAGTTGGAGAATTAAAATAAGAGTTTCCTTCTATTGCATCAGGCAGGGAAGGACAGCATGTCACATACTAGAGCCAGAGTATAATTCTGATGTTGCAAGTCTTGCACATTTTTTTCCCGTATTTCTTATAATGTCTTAGCAATACTATGTTAGTTCTATTTTAGTTTCCAATGACCAGTCAGTCCTTCTCCTGGTGCAGACCCAAACAAGCAATTACAGATAGCATTGATTTGGATTTTGATAGCTAAATTCAACTAAAAACTGAATTTAGTGGGTGTAGCAGTGGTATTATCCACTTCCCTCAGTTTTGATATTATTACACTTAAGTCCTTGATTGACGTTTTGTCATACTTTCCCCACTTCTCATCTTACAACATCTATCCAAAACAGAATAATGAAATTCATTACTATCTATTAGATGTTGTAACTTACTGCTCCCTCTATTACTTTTTACATTTTTGGTTTATATAAAAATTTTGTTCTTTTTTCTTGTGCCTCCAGTCTTCAACTACTTCACTTTCGTCTTATAATTGTCTGTGGATCAAGAATATGAAAACACATTTACAATTTCTCCACAGATATGAAGCACCCCACAAGAAATGTTTGGAGAAAAGTATCTGTAGAACTGTGATTCTGCTGTGTCCTGTTGATGTAGAGTAGGTAGTTCAGGGAGTGCTTAATTCAGTCAGTAGGATTCAGACAACTAAATGCAACACTTTTTTTGTTGTTTATGTTTTCTGTCGTTTATAAAATAATTTTATAAAACCAATTTAGTTTATAAAACCTATTTTATTAGTCCTGGTTCTGTCCAGGACAAGGTTAATTTTTTGCAGGAGTGGGGCATAGCAAGGACATGGAAGTTGGTCTGTAAAACCTTATGTCATTGCCAGGAGTGTAGGGGAAAGGTCTCTTCCAAGGGGGAGCAGTTCCTTCCAGTCAAGTAAATGTGACAGAGGGATCCATCTGGTGTTGTCTATTGGGGATGGGGGGGTTGGTGTGGGGGCTGTGGTTCTGTGTGAATCGTTTCCTTTCTTGTACCAGCTGTCATTAGTATTGTTGCTGTTACTGTTTGTTTCCTTACCTCATTGCTTTTTCCTGTAAATTGTTCCTATCTCAACCAGTGGCCTGTACCTTTTGTGCCTCCAGTTTTCCTCTCCAGCCCACCACAGGGAGGAGGGGTGAGGGAAAAAGCAGGCGAGCAAGAGAGTGTCATGTGGTTTGGAGAGTCTTGGTGGGAGCACTGAACTGGGGAGTACCATTCCTAAACCACAACAGTATTAATTTTCAATACTGTGGGATTTTAATTGCTGTAAACATTTTGCATGATAACTGGATATTAACAATCTGTTCTAATCAAGGTCAAAAAATAATCCTTAATTCATGGTGCTATCTTCTCCTCATATGTGTAGACAGAAATCTAGATATTCATAATATAACTACGTATGACTGACAAGTTATTTAAGAAATAGATCAGACAGAGAAAATATCCAGGAAAATGTAGTATGTGCATGTAAAGACTCACAATATATTTAATGTGCTCAACTACAACTGAGTTTATAAAAAATTCAAACAACAGCCTTTACTAATTCTGACAATTTTTAATTACAGTATTATCATATAATCTTCATATTTTTTTCAGAATATATTTATATATGAATTGCAACTATGTCTGTTGAACTCTAATCGTTTATGTTTCGTTTTTCTCATGAGCTGCAAGGGTATGGCAGAGCATACCCATATCTGGGTATGGCAGATATAGACTAATCTTATGGCTTATTAGCTTTAACAGTTATTTTTTATTTTCTTGCTGTATCTGAAATTACTGGATTACTGGATATTACTGGATCTGAAATACCTTTTTCTTCACAGGAGAATATAATGGAAGTTATAAGAAATCAAGAATTTTTACTTCTACCAGCTGAAGAACTCCATAAACTTCTTGCCAGTGATGATGTGAATGTTCCTGATGAAGAGACCATTTTCCATGCCTTAATGATGTGGGTGAAGTATGATATGCAGAGGCGATGCAATGACCTAAGTATGCTGCTTGCTTATATCAGATTACCACTCCTTCCACCTCAGGTATTTTTAGAATTATGCAATCATCATCATCATAACAACAAGATCGTCATCATTATTGTGTTCTTGTGAAAACTCTCATCAGTTTATAATCTGCAACTTCTGAATACTCTGTGTGTTTAAAAGCAAACCTGTTCAGAATCAGAAAAAATGGGTGGTAGCCTTTCACCCTGAGTGATCTCTTTTGAGGATTAGGCCAACACACAATACACAAGAAGGGCAGAGTTGTGAAACTGAAGAGGAGTAACTGCAGATTTCATAACACGCTAAGGATAACAGGCAGAATAATAAATATTCTCAGTAAAAAACCCAGCAAAATCTAAACAGAACAAACAAACCAACAACAAAAAACCACATGGGGCTTATGACAGATACCAGGCTGAGGATGAGTCAACAGTATGAATTAAGAAAACTCTATATTGTTCAACAACACAAAAAATTCTGTCACCAGGCCATATGAAGTTATTATTCCCATAATAGCTGGTGCTGCTAAGGCTGCACCTGCACTTTTGTTTCCAGTTTTGTACTCCACAATTTGATGGGCATAGGAGAAAATTGGAGAAGGTCCAGGGGTGGGCTACCAAGATGGTATGACAGCTAGGAAAGGAGAAGCAGAAGAAGTGGGCTTGTTCAGTCTAGTGAAAAGAAGACTAAGCGATGACCTAATAGCAGCTCAAGGTCTGAAGGTAAGATCATGGAACCACATTCTTGAGCGCACCACAAAATGTAAGAAGAGGCAAACACTCCAACTTGCAGCATGGGCAGTTCAGTTTGGACATTGGCTTGGGGAGGAATCACTTGGAATGCAATGAACAAATGTAGCAGTTTTTTCAAAGGCTAAGTGATCTTCTTCATTGAAGGTTTTCCTGAATTAACTAGACCAGATCACTAAATCCAGTGTTGGCAGAAGCCCTGATGTGAGTTGACCTAGGTGACCACTGGAAGTCAGCTGGATCTCCTTTCTTATGAATGCTTCTATGAATCTGTGATTCAGGCTTCTGCTCCTGATTTTTTTTTTTTTCCCAGAGAACTAAGTAGCAATTTTTTTCCATAATTCCATACAACCGATCATTCTCCTTTCACTTAGTGTACTGGGTCTGCATGGAGTGAAGTTAACTTTCTTCATGGCAGCTGATAGGGTGCTGTGTTTTGCACTTACTGATAAAACAGGTGAAAGTAACCCATCTTGTTAACAGATCCCTTGGGGCAGATTAGAATGAAACAACACTGAATGACTGGTGTTTTTAAACATGCATGTGTAGGCTTTATTGTAGAACAATTTGGTTGCACAGGAAAACAGGCATATAGCTATTTACAATATAAAAGCATAAAAATGTCACTTAAGAAAATGTATAAGAAAGAGAAGGAAGGGATAAGATTAGAAAAATTTCACCACCTGTAGGCCTCAAGATGAGACTTGTTTTGATGTCTGTTGAAGTGATGGTCACCACATATTGATCAAATGAAAATTTCAGACTGGATCACCAGCTGACAGAGGAAATCCCAGGAAATCCACAGGAGAAAAAAGCTACTTGGTTTATATTTTCTCTGGTAGGAAAGCCCAGGTACCTCCCTGGGAGTGGAGAATTTCAGCTGGATAATGTAATGTTGTAGATCCTGGGACACTTCGGGAGTCTTTGTCACCTTCTAAGATACACCTGCCTATTACATCAATGAATTTGAGTCCCTTAAGACCCATTATGGCCCATCAGCAGAGCTCAATACCTTCAGGCTACATGTGGATGCCCCAGTACTTCCGAAAAGGGGAGTTATCACAGCTGAGTCACTTGAGTAAAGACAAAGAGACAGTAATGTGCATGGAAGGATTTGCCTCTGTCCTTACCTGGTTCAACACCCAGCTACAGCCTGAGGTGTCAGCTGTGCTTGCTCTCTGCACCTGGGAGGTTACTTTGCACAGGTCAGCTTGTCCCTGATTGTTTGAGCCACCAGCATTCCAGTCTCTCTTCCAGTATCACTTGAGGAGTGCTCCCTTTGCCTTATCTCAAGTTCCCCTCACAGTCCGAATTCCAGACAGTAGGCATATTTGGGGAGAGATGGAGAGATGGGTTTCCATGGTCCCAGATGAACAGCTGCATCTTTGCAGTTTTCTACTGTGGGCAAAAGTCCTCCAATGGTTTTAGCAATTTAAGCCATTAACCATTTCAGTCTCTTACACATGCTGGTAACACACGTGTTTTGGCTATTGCTGAGCTGCACTTATATAGCAAGGGGGTAGGTGACTACTGAGTTGGGTACATGAAAAGAAAAAAGTTTAAAAACTGTTTATAAGGAGATTTAGAAAGAAATATTTTATAGTGATATACTGGCAATTCTTTTGAACATTCTGTTCTATTTAATATGGAAATTAAGTCTTACACACTGGTGCTGGTCTGTACTTGAGAACTGCTTCATAAATATATCAACTATAATGCTAAAAAAGCAAGGTGTTTTTTGAAATTAGAAATAAGATATAACAAAATTTCAGCAAAAAATTATTGAGACCTGAAAGTGAAAATTTACTTTTTATTACCAAAAGGGGATTTTTTTCTTGCTGTGGTTTATACTTAAATATATATCAAATAAAACCCTCTGTCATTTTCATTGCACTGGAAATTAACTGAAGAGCTCTCTGGAAAGAAGCCAGGTCAAAATTAGCAGCTAATCATTGGACCTTTGAAAAAAACCCGATTTATATTCCTTACTTTTAAATTCTTTTGAAAAATATGAACTCATAGACTACAGAGATTATTAACAGATTGGAAAGATTGTACTGAGATCCTCTTAAAATGAAGCTTTAAATTTGTATCCTGGGTTTTCATGATACCTCATTTCACTCTCAAGGTGCAATAATTATATTGGCAATGTAGTCAGACTTAAGTACTACAATATCAAACAATGTGATTCATAATCCAGTAGATGAATTTAGGAGAAGTCAAGCTAGTATTAACACATTAAAAGGAAACTATAATGAAGCTGAAAATGAAATAATAGAACCTGCAATGTTGCCATAGAAACTTTTTTGCTTCTTTGATTTGCCTGGAACCATCTTCTGAATTAAAACAGTTCGTATTTCTTCATTCAAGTCAAAAAGCAAATATTGGTGGCTTGGCCAATATAAGAAATTATTTCACATTATAATAAGTAGTTACATAGGTAATAGGCAATATAATAGCTAATATAATAATAAGAATACTTTCCAATAGGTGTTCCAGACATTTTATGTTGATCCATACAGAAAACATAATTTATGCTCATTTTTGTTCTTAAGGGATTTGTAGAGAGTAAAAATTTGGTGGCACTCCTAAAGCTTATTAATGCTGAAGTATTTAGATTATTTAATTGAATCGTTAATTTGCAAGCTTATAATGAATTTTTTTCACTGTAACTTTTAATAGCATTCTGTACAGAGAGTAAATTAAGCAAGTTAAGAAACAAGCAAAAACTATATTTAAAATGACATTTAGTCAGTTGTTAAAAAATTATGAGAAGCTACTTTTGTGGCTAAGTGGTGGCACTCTTGCCCTCAATTTTCAGCAGTATTTTTGAATGAATTTTAAATTAAACCCTTTTAATGTTAAAAAATCCCAACAAAATTAGTACATGTAAAGCAAAACAAAAACACTACAGACAGTTTATATACAGGTGTGTGTGTGTTTGTATATATACATATATATGTCTTTTTTTTTTATATGATATGATAAACATATACATAGTCACAGCATCAAAATGACAGGATGCCTGAGGTTGGAAGGGACCTCTGGATAACCTCTGGTCCAACACTTCTGCTCAAGCAGAGATAACCTGGAGCCATTTGCACAGGACTGTATCTAAATAGTTTTAAGTAATTCCAAGGATTGTGCCAGTGCTTAGTCACCCTAACAGTATAAAAATGTTTCCTGATGTTTAGCAGAAACGTCCTGTGTTTCAGTTTGTGCCCATTGACTCTGGTCCCCTGGGCACCACTGAAAAGAGCCTTGGTGTCTCTTTTATGCAGCCTCTCTTCATGTCTTTATGAACATTGGTAAGATTTCCCAAAGGTTCTGCTTTTCTGGGATGAACTGACCCAGCTCTCTCAGCCTTTCCTCATAGGAGAAGTGCTGCAGTCCCTTCATTATCTTCGTGAGCCTTCACTGTATTCTCTACAGTATGTTCATGTCTCTCTTGCACTGAGGAGTCCAGAATTGGACACAGCTCTCCTGGTTTGACCTCACCAGTGCTGAGACTGGGGGAAGAATCACTTTCCTTGACTTACTGACAATACTTTATCTAATGCAGCTCCAGATACCACCTGTCTTCTTTGAGGCAAGGGCACAGTGCTGGCTCCTGTTCTGCTGAGCTACTTTCCAGCTGGGTGGCCCCCAGCATCTATTAGTGCATGAATGTACGTTACACATACACATGGGCATACACATATATATATGAATTTATTTAATTCTTTCATAGTAGAATGTAGTTAGGAACCTTTTCCTTAGAAGTGAAAATCTATAGTTTTGGAAAGATATATCCATTAAGGTATGATTAGAGAATAGCTAAAGGTGTTCTCACCTTAATCTCTGATGACGTGATACAGTGATTGCTATTCCCACCCCTCAGGGAGCAAAACAGTTCATCTAAATCCTCACTAATTGGATATAGACAAAAGTCTAACCTTGCAGCTGAAGCTGAAATGTTAACTTCTGGCCATGAAGGCACATGGTGTAGAAGAGATTGAATCTATTCCACTGAATTCTCCTTATCTTTCTCTCCACCTTTCTCAAAACGCAATAGTTTATTCTGTGTTTGTATCTCCTATTCCCTGACTCAAGCTGTGCTGTGAAGCATTTGATGCAATGCAGCTGTGTATTTGAGCCTCTGCCTATTTTGATTACTAATGATGTAATCATGTTTACTAAGATGAAAAGCTGGTTGCTGCTGTTTGTCTGTACACAATGTAATGTATCTGTTAATGTTGATACTACAGCATGAGCCAAGAATTCTGCAGCTTCTATTGGGCAAAACATTATTTTTATGGTGTTTTTAAGAGTCTGAGAAATTGCTGATGGTACTTGGGCTGCTGAAGGAAATTACAAGCAAGAGTTAGAAGTTAACATGATACTGAGTACCTAGAATAACATGACAGTAAAGATGAGGATGTGATACTGTTTTAGTGTTTTTCAGATGTGCATGATAAAAAGAGCACAAATATTTCATGGTAGAAATGCTTAAATTAAAGCTAACTTGTATTTCAGAAGTGTGCTGGGTTTATGAATGCTGTTATTTGCATCCACTTGTAACAGTAGGAGAGTTAAAAAATATCATAGAGTAAAGCAGAGATATTACTGTCTTTTCCTCTGCAACACTTTTAATAATATCACTTTCAGAGGCTTGCAACTCACATCAGTAGGATAATGCATAGTCTTTGAGTATTAAATACATTGTGCCTTAGATCCAGTGAACCTGTTATAGGCATCTAAATTAGATTTCTTGCCCAGGAGCAGAAACAATGCAGTCCTTATAAAATGAAGTAAATACCATGTAAGCCACTGGAGAGAAAGTAAACAGATCCACATGAGTTGTCTCATTTATACAGAGTTGCTGTAGGTAACTTGTAGGAAGCACTGAGCCTCTAAATCCCCTTAGAATTCACACATTACATCTGACTGTACATGATCTGAAAAATATATATGAATTTGCCTGTAATAATTGAGTCGAAACCCTTTAAATCTTAGCTTAGATAACTGACATGATGAGGTAAACTTGTAAATTCCTTCCAGGGCTCAGCTGGCATTTGGCAAGGAGTTATTTCTTTGTACTGCTAAAAAAAAAAACCCAATTAACCAGGCAGTTGTCAGACAGGTTCATTAAGTTCTGACCTTTTCAATATATATTGAGCTAGAGGAAACAAGTGAATGTTTCTTTGCTTAGCAAAAATGGAGGGTATCATTCTATGTCAGTCAATCTTTAAAATTGTCTTTGAGAGCAGTGTGATTGATAATATTAAATGAGAAGCTTTTTCAGTTCTCTGACTGTCTCCAGTGTCACTAAACAAGTGCAGCTAATAAGAACTCACACCTGAGTAGAGTTCTAGGCTTTTAAGATTGGTTCCTACCAACTGGTCTGGGGTAAATCCTAAGTATGTGTGTAAACTCAGTCATCCTCTACACCATTTTGTGAATTCTTTCAATCATTTCTAAATAATTGCATACCAGGAGATTATAACTTGAATCTGAAAAGACTGAAGGTATGATTCAGTTTCTTACTCACCTATGAGTAGAGGCTTCTCCACAACAGCTAGATTCCTAACCTCTCACTATAGTGATGCCTTTTCCTGGTCTTAGAATCAAGAGTCACACACGGTTAGAAGGGGAAAAGGGATTTTACCTTGGTATTTTTTTTAAGGATCTTTAGGTGCACACATCTAGGTCAAATGCACACCCCCAAAAGATCGGGTATAACATTATAGGTCTTACTAATTAGCATATCTATCAAAGATTCCCCAATGAGAGGCTCAAGTGAGCCTCCCTCCCCAAGGACCCTTCCCCTGCATGGTTCTATCTTGGTTTACAGAATGTGTTCTGGAGAGGAACTTGGGGTCTGGGGCACACTGATCTCTAGCTACAAAGCTTCTAAAATGTTTAGTCTCTCAGCTTGGCAAGCAAGTCCAAGAATGTATGCAAAAAGCACTAGGAATACAGAAGTTGTAAAAAAGGTATAACGGGGTATAAAAGAAAAGGCAAAAAATGTTCATGGCATCAATAGGCAATGAAGATCTAGTGCACTTCCCAACACTTAGGAGCAAACGTGTGCTGATTTGAGAAGTTCCACGGATTATCGTGCTGCCTGGCTCCAAGAAATTTTTCTGGAAACATTTCCTCATAAATCCAGGGCTATATTTACTGGCTCTGTGTGGATTCTTAAACACCTTGTGGCATCTCAAATGGTGCTAAATGCTTGGTTTTGTGCAAGTGGATTAAGCATCACTCGATTTGAACACCAACCTCTATCAGAATAATATAAATTAGGGAATGTGAAGAAATTTAACAATATTTTTAAAGTAATATTTATGTTAATTTCAAGTAAATAAAAATTAATTACCATAAGAATTAATAACTTCTCAGTCCACAAAAAATGAATTTTGATCAAGCTTCGAGGATGATCTCCATATTCCTCTATTAACTTACCAATGTAGGAGAAATTTGGGCTTTAAATTTCAGTTGCCTGTATAATGACAATTAGTGGAGTATAGCCAGTAGAAACACAATAAGCTGTTATTTTAAAGATTTTCTTATATAGATCATAAAGCTAACTTTTTGACTTTTTTTATAGCGGCTTCTCAGGCAGTGGATGTAGCTTGTCAGCTGATACTTTACCTGAACAAAGATATGATACTTCAATGCAGTGTGCAAGATACAATCCAAAGGATTTCTTTCTTATGCCTTTTAGATAGTTCTAGAATTGTCCAAAAGTCCTGTCAATATGCCTGGGATTTTTTTGTGTAGATAAATGACATGTGAACATTTGTAAACATGTAAACAAGTGAAAGTGATAACTGCTTAACATAGTTATGTGTGACATTCTTTTCCAAATGCATTTTATTATCAGTAAAGTTTAGTAAATACCAGTAAAGGCTTTGAAGCTCTTACGAGGTGCTTTTCAAATAAAAGGTTGTGACAACATAATACTCTTTCTTTATCCAACACACAGGCAACTTACCTGACTTTTTATTCAGTGTCTCATGATACACTGAGCATATGGTTCACTACTAAACATTTTAGGGTAAAATTATTTAGTGGAAGAGTGGATTTTCATTAATTAAATCACTTCTTCATGTGGTCATAAAATTATTGGGGAATGATAATGATGCATAGAAAATAAAGACCTTGCCTCTCTTAAACTAATTCTGTGTTGTGAAATACTTAGAACAATAGTTTCATAAAAATGCTATACTTCTGTTGCTTATTCTATGCATTTTTTGTGAAACGCTTATGAGAATATATGTTTCATATATGTCCCCACTAGAATGTATACACTGTGTCCATGTGAAAACAGATATTTATGGATAAACTCGATTATATTAACTGTTAAATCAATTAGAAGGTCTGGTCATGTAAATAAGAGGATATCTTCCCTTGACCTTTGAAATAGCGCCATACTTAAATGAGTAATACATTTGAGCTACAATCGCATAAAATGATGTCTTCAGTTTTGAGAAGACATGTTTTGCCTTTTGCTTATGTTTTTACAAGGTCATATGATCTATAGTCATTATTTGGCAGGTTTATATCTTTTTCTCTCTTACTGACTGTCAGATTGTAGATTATTGTTGTGGGTTGACCCTGGCTGGGTACCAGATGCCTACTAAAGCCACCCTACCCTCCTCTCCACAACTGGACAGGGGAGAGAAACTACTGTGAAAGGCTCATGAACTGAGCTTTGCTGCTAGTTTTTGGTGTTCCATAAATCATGCCTCCAGAGGTCAGGCAACCATAAGTTATTGAAAGTAATGAGGCCAAAGATCAATTTCAACAATTGTTAACAACAGGTAGTTTTAAAAGCAAAAACCATTATTGCTAATGATGTCACTGAAATCTGTCACTCTTAAGTAAAGAAGGAAGGAAAAAGGGAGGTCTAAGAGACGGGATAGACTTACCCTCCATAATGTTAAGTCCTTATTTTTTGTAGTGTAGTGTTGTTTTCTGCATTCTTCCTTCTCCCTTAGGTTGATTCAGCATAGTAGACAAGCACAAAATTATAAACATTTTCTCTTCTAATTCTGGTTGAGTCATCCACATTTCAGAGATTGTGTATGTCTTCAAAGAATTCATCATATTTAATATTTGTAACATTTAAACATTAAATATATCTGGAAAAGGTGCTTAAATACAGTTCCCCTTCTGTGATGTTTTCTTATCCATCTTTTGTGTCTACTTCTAAGACTGAAGATCATATTTGCATCAGGAGAACATTATTTATGGGAAAAAATGCTTCTTTTATGTTCCATTTCTCTGTACTTATTCTCATATAAGAGTTTTATGAAAATTACATCAATTTTGGTAGACTACAGCTAGCTGCAGTTAATAGGTAACTACAATAAAAAATAAAAAGCCAGTAATTTTCAAATATGGGCTATTAGTTCTTATTGACTGAATAATGTTTGTATTCCATTTGTTCCATCTGTAGTGCTTTTACCTAATCTCCTATTTATCACTTTCAGAAAAAAAAAAAAAAAATATTCCCAAGAGATTCAAATAAAGAAATATGCCTTCAAACAAAAGGACACTAGCCAGTAAGAACATTTTGTCAAAGGCCAACCTTTTTATTGCTTCTAGTGTTGGGGTATTTTTTATATTTTCTCTCTTTTTTTTTTTTTTTAATGTGATTGGGTTTCTTTAAGTTTTTGTTTCACTTCCTTTTGAATGCAATTTGACCTTTTGAATGCAATTTGACCGTTTCTTATTTCTTATGTAGTATTTTAACAATAGTGCAAAATATACATGGCTCTCAGAATTATGAACTTAGTTTTTTCCTCAAGGAGTAAAGAAGAAAAAGTACAAGGTACTCTAAGAGACATTGATCTTGCCTAACTTTATCTAGAAACTTAACATTTAATTTGAGAAGAGATTTATCTTGAAATAAAGATGTTTTTTCTTCTTTTTCTGGAGAGTGAGCGTACTGTGATGAAGTAAAATGTAGATCTGTGCATCAGTAGAATTTTGTAGCTAGCTTGCATCTTAGATTTTGCCCTCATTTCAGCCTCTCTGTAAAATACATAGATTGATAAAATTGTTGTGAAAAGATATCACTGGAGGCAGAAGCTGGGGTGGGAGGGTTTAAAACAATTGCTGTTTTCCTAAAGTGAATAACATTTGAATCAGTAATACATCAGTTTGATAAGTCAATTGGTCAAATTAGTACCAGTTTCAAAGACAGACCTGGTTGTACAAGGAGTCCAACAAAAGTCAGTATATGTGCCAAAAAAGTGTGGGCATATTTACAAATTAAGCTATAATTTTAACAGTGTCATAAAAGATAACATGGGTCCACTTACAGAAAATAATACTGAAGATTATAATAAATGGGTTTGTTAAATCATAAGCTTTGAAGAAGAGTTAATGTTGTGAAAGTGATTTCAATACCACAGTTTAATTACTTGCCACAGATGCTACCAATGAATGTTCCAATTCCATTACTTAGTTTATTCGAGAGGAATGGGGAAAAAGTCAGTTTCTTTATTTCTGTATCAAATGTACAGCCTCAGAGAATGTGTGTGTACATGGTTGATTGTTTCTTTAATACATTCTTTAGTGTTATCTAGTGATAAGGAAAACAAACTTCAACTATGCTATACTCTTTTATTGGTTTGGTTTTTGTACCCTGACGTGGGGGAGGAATAGGGAGGACTTGGTTATAACTGAAGGGTAGAAAGCCAGTTTAAAATTTTTTCTGAATATTAAATAATTTTTAGTGTGTTGGGGAAAAGGAATTACAAATCAATTAAATACTGAACACATTTCTGCTGCCAGTACTATGATCATCAAAAATGCAAGCTTAGGAGATGTCAGAATTCAGATTTCAGGCAGAAAACATAATTAGATTTTTCTTCCAAAATTGCAGTCTGAGACTAATCACTATTGCTGCTATGTGACTGATGTCTTTGCAATATATTATCACCTGCATGCATACAGAGATCACAGACCTGTAGTCAAACTAATGAAAGTATGGGGTGTCTAAGCAGTAAATCCTAATGTAGACTATTCATAATAGAAATTATTAGCTGTATGTTTCAAGGAAGAGCTGGTCTAGAGTTTCTTAAAGATCGTTAAGTCTGCTGCATCTTATTGCTGAGGAGAAAATAATCTTTGTCTGAGAATACAGAAATCTGAGGGATTTAGTGTAGTCTTTCTTCCTGAGTTGGTTGAGCAGCTGGCTTGACTAACACATCATGAATAATTTAGTCCATAAGCAACACAAATATTGAATTTCATATACTGAGTATTTGTCTTACTACAGAAAAATGCCTGGAAATCTCTGAGCTGAAAAAACTTTACTGAAATCATTAATTAAACATGAACAAGAAAAAAGAATTTAAAACAGATCCAGAATGCTCAATGAGCTGAAAGAAGATGGTAGAAAAGAAAATGAGACATGCTAAATTTGAGGTATTATTAATTGCAGATATTTTTCATTATTTTATTTCTAAGACAAAATATTGGAATGGTTGTTTTAAAAGCTAACAAAACCTCAAAATGATAAATTAGAAATAAGATTATTTTAAAAAATTAATGTAAGGCTCCTGATTACAAGTCAAATGAGCAAAGCAGATGATTATGTTGGATTTAGCTCAATACATTCAATTCCTAGCAAAACCAAAAATGTCTTTTAGTAATATTGCTAAGGTTCATATGGGTAAAATGGGATTTAGAAATGGAGTTGAAACTTCAGCTACATACAGGATCAATTTGAAACCTTGTATTCTCTATGTTTAGAAGTTCCCAAAAAAAGTTAACAACTTTTGTAGTTTTTTCACTGTTTAAAACCTAAAGGGGAGACTGAGGGAATATTTAGGTGTTTTCATTTACTTTAGATAAAATCTACTTGCAAATCAGGATCTGTATAATAAATGACACTATTGGTAGTACCTCAGAGTGCAAAAATTGGCAGAAAATAATTTTATGACTGCAGTACATTTTATTTTCAAGATATAGTAATTTAAAAGCAAGTTAAGTGAGAAATATATTTGCAGTAAATTCACAATTTTACAGTTCTTGATGTTGTACCTTCTGGTATGCAAAATGAAGGGATTTTTTGTGTACAAAACTGCCCCAATTTTTAAATTAATGCATAATTAATGTATTTTTATAAAGACATTATATGCATAAAAAATGTCTTTTTATGAGGAACATTCAAAATTTTAATGTTCTCTGATTATAATTCTTAAAGATTGTAATAATGTATGCTTAATCAATAGTCAAAAATGCTTTCTCACATAAACAGTGCAAACATGATGCTCTTCTCATTCCTGTTCTCAGGATTTTTTTCATGAGTACTTAATTTTGTATGTATAAAAATAAAATTTGTTGTATATTTTTCCTTATTTGAAAGTATTACTGATGACTGAAATAACTTGCTGATTTTACTTTTCTTTAGTTTCTTTTACTTTATTTTTCTGAATAGCTAATAATACTACTACTGGAAACCACTTAAATTTCTAAGGCAAGCATGTAAATGAATACCTTGCATTGTCAAGAAAGCCAGAATGCTCTATTGCTAAAATCTGTTCAAGAATAAATGTTAAGCAGGATATTTATTTAACATTGAAATAGCAAAAATTAAAGTGATATTGAAAGTAGCAAACCATACCTTAATTCTATTTCCCAGTACCTTTCTGTGATTAATTTCGTAGTTATCTTTCATTTTTTCCTTGAGCAAAGGAAGAAATTTAGAACTAATCCATAGTATTGGATAACTTTGGATTCTGATATAATTTTATCCACTTTTACAAGCATGTAAGCACCTTCACACAAAAAGTACGTGGTTTGGATGCAATATGCAGTATGGATGTTTAAGACTGGAAAAGCTGGTGGTGTGGTTTAACCCCAGCCAGCAACTCATCCTCACACTGCTGTTTGCTCACCCCCCACCCCTGGTGGGAGGAGGGAGAGAATCAGAAGAGTAAAAGTGAGGAAACTCATGGATTGAGATAAAGACAGATGATTAGGTGAAGCAAAAGCCATGTGCATAAGCAGTGCAAGGAATTGAACACCAAGCAGGTGTTCAGCCATCTCCAGGAAAGCAGGGCTCCATCACGTGTAACAGCAGTTTGGAAAGACAGACACCATCACTCCCAATGTCCCACCATTCTTCCTTCTTCGCCCAGCTTTCTATAAGAAGCATGAAACACCATATGATCTGGAATATCCCTTTGGTCAACTGGAGTCAGCTGTCCCAGCTGTGTCCCCTCCCAATTTCTTGTGCGCTTCCAGAGCCCTCACTGGTGGCATAGGCTGAGAGGCAGAAAAAGCCTTGATCTTATGTAAGCCTTGCTCAATAATAGCTAAAACATCCCTGTGTTATCAACACTGTTTTCAGCACAAATCCAAAACACAGCCCTATACCAGCTATGAAGACATATAACTCTATCCCAGCCAAGATGAGCAAACTGGTAAGAAAATGCACTGTAAATATTCCACTGAAATAGGAGAAACAAGGAAACCTGTTCCAGTTTCTCACAATGAAGCAAAAAAAAATTAAATTACTTAACTCACTATTATGTTTATCCCATAAGTTCAAAGGTTTTTAACTAAGAAGTTTAAATACATTAAAAAATTGTCTTTATAACAAGAGAAGTGTTATCCAACAGAAGTAGCTGAGAGTTTATTCTTTTTGTAATAAAAGTAGTAGCACTTCTCAGGGGACTTTATTCCTCTCATATTTGCAGTGAAGCATAAATAGCCTGACTGATATTTCTTAAAATGGGTATATTTATTTATAGCTTTAATCAGAATAGCAATTAAGTTGAAATCTGCAGTTATGATAGTATTACAGGCATTTCCTGCAATTGTCTGATAGACAGAAAATACAAAGTGTCAAACAATTTATTCCTTTCACCACATTAATCAACAGAAATACTTACATTCATATGGCAATATTATGATGTAGGAATAATGACCCCTACCAGCTTTAGACAGATAAAAATTTCTTCTAGTTGGATCTTTGTCCATAGAAACACAGTGATTCCTAACATCTACAGCAGCATCAGCGTGGTAAGACTTTGAAAGGCTGAGAACTATTTTTGTAGAAAGTTTCAAAGCAGTATTTTTATTCTTTCCAGAAAGTCAGATAAACCCTTTATTTGCTTTTCATTTTAATCTGTACAAAGAACAATCATGACCTTACGTTTCAGAAGTCTCCATTCTTTCCTGGTAGCTGCATTACTGTGATCATCAACAATAACCAGCCGTAAAAAAGCTGTACATAGAAGAAGACTCATAAAAGGACAATGACGGCTAATCAAACATCTCTCTTGAAAAACATTCAAAGTGCAAACTTTAGGTCATTAATTCTTCAGATATTTGTTTCATATGGTAATGTGATTCTCTGACTCAAGGTTGTCAAGTGACTCCAGATATATTTTGGATCAAGGAAGAGACTTATGGGCTTTCTTAAATGAAACGTGGCATGAAAATCCACATTTCATTAATTCACAATTCATTTAAAGGACTTTTAACTTTTGGTTCTTCTGTTACCATTATTAATATTATTAAGATAATTCTAATCCTCTGTTCCACATGACATTGGCATGTAAGTTTCTAAGGGCACAGAACACTTTAGGGCTTTTCAGAGGGAGAATGCATCTAGATACTGCATAATTTTTAGAGAACTGGAAGTTGCCTTCTGTCTGTGAAAAAATTAATGTGTTTGGGTATGAAGTTCAATACTAATCAGTGTACAGAATAATTATATGTTGTTAAGGACTATTCAAGACTCTAAATCATAATAAACACACATGGGCAGATAGAGACCACATAATGCATTATTTGGAATGATGCTGTCCCTCTTTTGTAAGCATCTATCTACTGGATTACAGATTAAAATTTTTGCATGTGCTTAGTGTTTAATTTTGGCATGCAGGGAGTACTTTCTCACTTTGTTCACTTTTATAGACCTGATATTTGTCCTGGAGGAAATACCCATGTTTTTTCTTTTAGTTAGGAATCCAATGGTGTTTCACCATCACCCCTTTTGGATAATTACTGTGTCTGAGGCACATATCAAGGTGGAATCTGAGGTTAGTTCATCCTGACTGAGTGCATATTGTCACACCTTGCACTTTTCACAAGGTAGAAAGCTCTGTCTAAATAACCAGGAGGTGTTCTGTGCCTCTTCAGAAGTATGAGGTCACTATGAAAGCTTTGGTGAGGCAGCTCTTTGCCTCTTCCATTGCCTTGTAGTCTCTTCCAAGAGTGGAGTAAAGGAAAGGAGAGGTCATTTTCTTTCCAGGTAGGTGGTATCCCCTTTTTCCCTAGCAGTGGCTGAATTTCATCCCAGATGTCTCAGATGATCGTTTATGTAGAATATGCATGATTTTGCTTAATATCATTCAAATCAAGTATTCAGATCCCCACTATCATAGCAGCAAATCACTGGGATAACAGAGGATCTGGGGAGATCTGTCAGGAAGCAGCAAATGCAGAGCTGCTCCTCCAGGAAGGAGAGAGCTGAGGGTAACAGCAAGGCAGGCAGCAATCAGTGCAGTCCCATGGTGCACCCACTGTCAGTCACTGAGCTGGTACCAAACTACTCCTTTTGTGCTGATTAGACTTGACTTTCCTTTTGGCAGTACTTGAGTACTTTGCACTCCAGAACTCAAATTGAATGTGCTTCACCGAGTTGAACATGCCTGTTCCCTGCAGCATGGTGCTGAAAGTCATTTGGAAGTATATCTAACAAAGGACTTTTTGAAGATTTTAACTGGGAAAAATGAGAAACATGATGACACGAAGTTACAAAAAATTCTCAGGATATTTCTAGTCCAAGAAGTTCTAGCAATGGTAATTAACTATGCTGGCGTAGCGCTGGTATTGTAGTCTTTTGAGAAGCTACAGCTTTGTGAATTTCCATGTTACAAAGCCCAGCAATATTTATTTAATGTTAGATACAATTCTCTCTTAATGAAGGATGTCATAGACATGGAAAAGAAAGCTGAACATAATATGGTTTCCAGGGAAACATCCTTACTAACTGAATTTCCTGGTCAAGTGCATCCTGATTTAATAAAGATATATTGATTGTTTTGACATAATCAGGAAAGATAACTATGGAGTAGAAAAACTTTGAAGCAGATTATTGAAATTTAGACAACATGAAACAGCTTTATATAACTTCTGGTTACTAAATAGTAGCTTCAATTTAATTTTTTTTTTTTCCGCTATTCACAAGTTTTAGCCTTTAGGAGATTCAGAAATACATTGTTTATCACAAGTTAGCCCATGTTCTGCAAAAAGTGAATAGGAGAGAGGAATGAATAATTTATTCTTTTTTTAGGAAATGAACAAATGTTCCTGTCCATTTTAAATTTTTTATTTATAATTTTTCCATTATTTTTTCCACTTCCTATTCATTTTTAAGGTGAATTTCTAACTTGAAAGAAAAAGAGATTAAGCTTTTATTTGTGGTTGATGAATTAAGTCTCAGAATTTTGTGACAGAACAGTGTTCATGTATTATTTCTTCTTTATTTGAAACACCTGGCAACTCAGTTGAAAGATTTCAAAGATGAATATTTGCTTTAAGAGCCTAAGGACCTCTGTGTAAAGGAGTCAGTCTAAAAAGCAGTCTAAAAAGAAGTCACCAATCTTATAGTTGGACTTTGATCCTTACTGATATAATAAGCTTGCCACAAAAACCTTTGCCATCAATTTCATTAATTCCGTTAAGCATTAGAAAGTCTATGTAACTTAATATTACCTCAAATTTGTGCAGAGAAAACTGGTAATTTGATTTCTTAGCTCTCTTGTGCCTGTGTTCTGTTTAGTTAATGTTGACAGAGTACTCTGTTTGGTTCAGTAGTCCTAAATGTGTGTTAAATCATTTTGCAAGAGAAAGCATCATCCTGCTTAAAATCTGGACATGGTTTGTTTTCAGATCTTTGATTTTATAGTCTCCTGAGCAGTGTGCTGAACACTTTAAAGGAAAAAAATCACAAAAAGAATACATGAAAAATCTAAACATTATGAGATAAAAATTAACTTAGTGTTATGAAATATGCCTAGCACCCCTGTTTATACACATACTTTTAATATTCTTATTTAGTAATGTTAATTGAATAATAACCAGAACAGGCACACACAAATACACAGAAACCTTTATCACAGAATGACAGAATGACAGAATCATAGAATCATAGAATGGTTTGGGTTGTAATGAACCCTGAAGATCATCTCATTCCACCCCTCCTACCATAGGCAGATGCACCTTCCACCAAATCAGGTGGCTCAAAACCCCATTCAGCCTGGCCCTGAATGCCTCCAGGGGTGGGACATCCACAATTTCTCTTAACAACCTGTTCCAGTGCCTCACCACCCTCACAGTAAAAAATTTTCCTCGTAATATCTAATTTAAACCTACTCTCTTTCAATTTGAAACCATTCCCCCTAGTCCTGTCACTACATGCTCTTGTAAATAATCTTGCCCTATCATTCCTGTAAATTCCCTTCAGGTCTTGGAAGGCTGCAATTAGGTCACTCCAAAGCCTTCTCTTTTCTACGCTGAACAATCCCAGTTCTCTCAGCCTTTCCTCATAGTAGAGCTGTTCCATCCCTCTAAACATCTCAGTGGCCCTCCCCTGGACTTGCTCGCACAGCTCCATGTCCTTCCTGTGCTGGGGACCCCAGAGCTGGATGCAGCACTGCAGGTGGGGTCTCACCAGAGCAGAGCAGAGGGGGAGAATCCCCTGCATTGCCCTGCTGCCCACGCTGCTTTGGATACAGCCCAGGACATGTTTGGCTTTCTTGGCTGTGAGTGCACAGTGCTGGGTCATGTCCAGCATCTCATCCACCAGCAGCCCCAAGTCCTTCCTGGCAGGGCTGCTCTCGATCTGCTGATACCAGGGGCTGTAGCATGTATTGCCTTTCTTTCAACCATAGACTCATTTCATGACTGATGCCTAAAATCAGAAGCAGATGACAACTGTCTACACGTGCCAGCTGTTAATATTTTAGATGTCACAGAAAACATGTTATCTGCCAAAGGCTGATAGATTGACAAAGGACATTCTAGCATTCTTCTGCAGCCATTGAAGCCCATATGAAATAGCTGAGACTTCTTAAAAGGAATCTAGCTTCCTGTCTTTAGGCAACTGCAAAACAGTTTGCATATGTTATATGTTTAATTAACTATTTACTTTTTGTCTGTATTCCAAGAAAAAATAGCCCTGCATAACTGTATTTTAGCATGAAGAAATATACTTGTGACATCCATTTGTGTCTGTCTCTCATTGCATGGTATTGCTTTTCTAGGAATTTATAGGATTTTATATTCATTTAATGTCATTCACAGATACTGGCTGACCTGGAAAATCATGCACTTTTTAAGGATGACCTAGAATGCCAGAAGCTTATTCTGGAAGCCATGAAATACCATCTTTTACCAGAAAGAAGAACTCTCATGCAAAGTCCAAGAACTAAGCCTAGAAAATCTACAGTTGGAACACTTTACGCTGTTGGAGGAATGGATAACAACAAAGGTATTATAGGATATTTGTTGCTTTATGAATTATACTTCACATGTTCTTTGTCAGAAAACGGTGAAATAACTTTCTGTTCCAATATTGGTGAGGGGGTGTTTAAACCAGTCAAGAAATGCTGTCAAGACTTTTGGTCCAATGAAAATCTATGGATATTTAAGGAAAAGCATAATACAGTTCGAGAAAAGAAACTGAGTTTTGAGTTCATTCTTTCTTCAAAATTATTATAATTTTCAGAAAAAAAATTAGCAAAAAAAAATAGAATGATAGTAATATACCTTAGTTATAGACGTCTAGAAATTATTTTTCCTTTATAAGTCAAATACTTCTCTCAGTTTCTTTAACCTATGAAAAAAGGCAGTTTGATATGCAGTGTATTCCATCCTTAAGTAATTGTCTAAAATATTGTGGATGATTCATGGGTCTTCCAGTGCAGAAATCTGTAAGTCTTCTAGAGAAAAAGGATAACTGGCTTTGACTAGATTGCTAGTTTGTCATAAAGGAAGGTGAAATTACCCCCATTTTTCTGTACAGAAAAATAGGAAGAAGAGGAAATTTTATTAAAGCATTTTGTTGTTATTTGTTGGGAATAAGAGTTATGATGATAGGTTGTGCTTTCATTTCTGGTAAGTTTAATCCACTGAATTGTTGAATGGAATGAACCGAAATATTTGAACTAAAACTAGCCATATTATAAGCTTATATACTCAAAAAGGCTTTTTCTTTTTTGTGATATTAACCAATAATTGCACAGCACTTAAATTTTCACGTCCATATTTAGACTGAAGACCAAGCCTTCAGAAACACTAGTTCTAATATTATATAAACTGTACTTGAACAAAGTCTTTTATAAAATTATGTCTTCAGTTTCACAACTGCGTCTTGGTGTTGTTGCAGTTGTTTCACTAAATAGCTGTGGCTATTTATTCTCCAGGGAGACCTTATAACAAGTCACCTTCCAATACCTAAAGGGGCCTACAAGAAAGTTGAAGAGAGAGTTTTTACAAGGGCATGTAGTCATAGGACAAGGGGCAATGACTTTAAACTGAGATTGTAGGTTTAGATTAGATACTAGGAAGGAATTAGTTACTGGGGGTGATGGTGAGACACTGGCACATGTTGCCCAGAGAAGTTGTCCCATGCCTGGAGGTGTTCAAGGCCAGGCTGGATGAGGCTTTGAGCAATGTGGTCTAGTGAAACGTGTCCCATCCCATGGCACAGGGGGTGGAAAGATGATCTTTAGGGACCTTCAAACCCAAATATTCAGTGATTCCATGACAATAAGAAATTGTTGATGAAAGAATCAATCAATACATATATATATATATATATATATATATTCTTAAAGTAGCTGCAGATTATTTTTGTCCTTGTAACATTTATAAACAATTGTGTAGCTAAATGTTAGGCGAGGGTGTGCACAGAACATTGTCTCTGGATGATAAAATACAAATTTTCTCTTACTTAGGACAAATTACAATACACAAGCATTCAGGTAGCAAATGACAGTAAACTCAATTTGAGTGCAGCTGTATTTGTTCTCATTTTCTATTAGTATCTGTTCCTCAATAAAAATACAGAAATATTTAGGAAGACAGCACAAAGTATAGCACCATTACCACATCAACACACAGACTATTTTGCAGATGCAGGTCAGGCAGAAGCAGTTCATTTTTGTAGCAGCAGGAGAAAACACAGAGCAACAGAGGTTTAGCCCTCTGTTTCTGACTGAAAACTACCAGGACTTTTATGCATTTACAGCAGATAAAAACTGCTTTGAGAAGAGGCCTGGTATGGCAGAGGAGCATCTGCATAACAGGAGCCTGTGTTACAGCTGATGCAATGTGTATTCCCAGTCACCCAGGCTCTGCAGCTGTGCCATCTCAGCTTGAATCTGTTCAGCTCATCCCTCTTGTGATCCTGCTGTGTTCTTGACTAGCTTCTGTGCCCAGTGAGTCTTGTTTCCATACGTCCGTTCAGGAGACCTGAGTGCTGTTTGCCTGTTTGGAAGAGTCACTGAGTTCATAAAGCAAGCCTGAATATTTGGGCTGGGAGATGATACTGATACTGTATTATCTCTTCTCAATAATTAAAAATTTATTTTTCCCCCACAACTTTCTTCACTGAAAGGCTGATATGGAGGGTTGCAATTTACAATGATGTATTTTTAATGCTTCCTGATGTTTGCTACCAAATGTGAAACTGTTGCAAATAATTGGATGAGCTAGACAAATTAGCAATTTATTAACTAGCATATAAAATAGTGTCTAAGTGCAAATATTATGAAAGCATTTGAAGGTTATGTGGCTTGTCACATAAAATGTAGCCTAGCATGCTAAGTTTGTTTTGAAATGTCTTCTATAATTATCTTCCTTTCCATAAAAACCAAGTGATAATTAAACTCCAGCAAACAGCAACTGGAATTCTGCCTGATGTGAAAAATTAATGCAGCATAGTACTAAATGGATAGAAAGTATCAAAGTTAGATAAATTTGTAATTTTAATTTCCTAGATGAACTAAAATAATTTAAATCTGTTTCCACACACCTTCGCTTATTTATTAATTTAATTTTAAAGGTGCATCTAAGAAACACATTTTCTCTATATGTCTGAATTAATGCCGACATATATTGATTGGGATGCATTAATAGATTGGGGGTATGTGCTTCTGACAAAGTTCCATTCACTTTACCCATTAATATTATCACACTGATTTCTCTAATCTGGATTAGCAGGATTTAATCATCTAGTAGTATACAAAAGTCCACACATAAAGAAGGATGATAGACTGAAATAAATGACTAATTGCAAGAAGTGGGCATACAACAATTTTTAGGAATGATTAAGCACTGGCTTCCTGCAGCCATCCTGGAATCCCAAACACAGAGCAGAAGCCAAGTGGTAGAACATGATGTATATGGTCTATGTGAGATGGTGATATGGAAAATTATGAGCAGGAAAATATGCAGCAAGCAGAGATTGGTGTCAATAATCAAGCAGTGTTGTAGTGATGTCAGAATGCTGATTAATTTCTCATGAGGTGTCCTAGCCTGTCTCACTAGGTAGCAGTTAGAATAAAAAGGGACAAGGGGAACTTGCGGAAAAAGAAAATAAAAGCATTATGGTAACCATGATCTAAAACCATTGGTATATATTATTTTTGGAATAGTCCTGGACAAGTTTATCAAAGTCCTAGATTAGTTGTTTACTGAATCCAAGTCTTGAAGTAAGTACAAGGGAATAAGAAAGGAAAAGTTGCATGAGCAAGAAACTCTTCCATAAAAATGAGGCAGGTCATTTAATAAGAAGATGGAATAGTCAATTTACTGAAACACTGATATTAAATGTGTGCTTTTCATTAATCTTGTGACTAGATATAAAACCTGCTGCAAAAAGTGCCCTGATGGTAAACAGGTGAGGTTCATCATTAGTCTGTATCAAGCAATATTAAAAGTCCTTTCATTATTATTATTCATTATTATCTAAAATAACTTTTAGAAAGATCTTTGCTATTGCCACAGATATATTAAAAAAATAACCTTTTGAAATATGAAATTGAGGTCTCCAGTTATTTTTTCTTATACACCCATGTTGCATATTTTTCCTTTTCTTTAATCTATTTTTAATAATTGCAATAATTCTTTTTGCTTCACAAATATGATTTATCAAATGTGGTTTATTACATATATATATTTATTATTATTATTTCATAGGAATGTCATCTAACATAGCTACATAATGTTACTCTTGTTCCAGTGAATTTTGGAGATGTCTTTGTTTTTCTGGGCTTTTTTAGTTTTGTTTTTTTTTTGTTTGTTTGTTTTGTTTCATTTTTTCTAGCAAGACATTTCTCAAAGCAGATTTCATTTAAATTTTATTTATTTTAATTTTATATATTCAAAAAACCTATTGTAAATACTGTGGAAGAAAAAAAAAAGAAGACAGTAAAATCCATCCAGATTGTTATATGGTATTTTGCAAGTTGTAGAAATTGCTACAAACCACTTTGTCTTCACATACATAAAACATTTGACAGCATTCATTATCTATCCATTTGATGCACAAACCTATCTTGAGTAAACATCTTATCTTCATCTTACTTGCATTTTCATTCAAAATATACAGTGTATGGTAGCTGTCTTTAATTTTCAGAATGTGAGTGCTTAAAATCCTGTATTTGTATAATACACAAACAGCAAAATCTACTTAAGAAGATAGAGTATTTTCCTTTAAAAGAAAGAAAAGTCCAAAGTTTTTATTACTGAATATTTCTCCCTGGTGTGCTTTTTGAAAAGTTTTATAAAAATGTGCATAATTTGTAAGAATACTTATGTATGTGTATATATCAGCCCCGGTCTGACTCCAGGAGCAGCCCCTGTCAAGCAGGAACATAAACAAACATGCTGTGGTTAACCATGGCATATATAGATGTTTCCACAAAACAAAAGAACTGAGAAGTGAGAAATTGATGGTTCTTCTTGCAATCCTACTTTTTTTACTCATAACATGACTTATATGTCATTACCACTACTCTGTATGAGTTTCTTCTGCCTTTGGTGCTAATTTGTTTTCACCTGTCTTTTCCATGAGGACATTTGTTATCTTAAAGAATCATGTAGTCATAGCCTTAAAATACCTCAGGAGGACAATAAGCCAAAATAAATTGTGCCTCTGACATTCCAAGCAGCTGTCTGTATACCACTTTTTATTTAGATGCCTACAGTTCTACGCTGAAATCTTGTCTGCTCTCTTTAAGTAGCAGTTCTATCTCAGCCAAACAACTCCAGTGTTTCCAAGTACCAGAAGTGAGTAATTTTACTGAGATAGATGTGAAGGAGCAGCTAAGGGTACTGGGATTGTTTCAGCTGCAGAAAAGGAGGCTCTGGAGACATGTTGTCACTCTGTACAACTACCTGAAAGGAGATTATAGCAAGGTGGGATTTGGTGTCTTTTCCCTAGTGACAAGCAATACAATGAGAGAAAATGACTGCAAATTTCATCAGGGGGGGCTTTGATTGGATATTAGGAAAATTTTTTCCACTGAAGGAGTTGTCAAGCATTGGAACAGGCTGCCCAGGGAAGTGGTTGAGTCTCCATCCCTGGAGGTATTTGAAAGATACATAGATGTGACACAAATGGTTTAGTGGTTGACTCCACAGTGCTGGGTTAAGGGTTGGACTCAGTCATAAAGGTCTTTTCTAACCACAGTGATTCTATGATTTTGTGTTTACTCAGTTCCATGTAATATATTTCACTGTTCTTTCTTATGCTTTCTGGAATTAATTTTTTCAAAATATTGAGACATTTAAAGATTTTTTTTTTTAAACATAAAAATGTGTGCTGGCATAATCCAGTGTTTTCCCAGACATTCTCTAGCTAGCAATGGAAAACACTGGAAATGGAAAGCAATTTACCTTAAATCTAAAAGGCACTAACAAGTAAGATTACATTAGCTTTAGCTCAACATTGTACCAGTGACCAACTCTGTTTTCATTTTTCATGCTTTGTAGAAGACTCAACAGGAAAATAATAATGGAATATATAAACAGGAACAACAACACAGAGAAGTATACTCTTGTTAGAATAATCAAGATAGCATAGTAATGTTATCATGGCGGGTTTTCTTGAGAAAATTAGAGTACCACAGTAAGTGGCAGGCAGGCTATGCAGAATGAATAACTAAAATTTTCAGTGTCTGTATTGCAAATATGCATTGAAACTTACTTTGCCTTTTAGGTTCCTTAAACAGAAAAGACGTAAGTTAGCTGTTAAAAAAAAAAAAGAAAAAAAAGAAAAAAAAAAGAGATCCACTACTTTTTAAAACAGAAAACCAGACAATGGATTTTGAGAGAATTAATCTTTTGCAGAAATGTATACTTTTTAAATAGCCCACGAGTTTATTATTGAATATACGTTTGATAAACTACAAAGAGAAATATATGTATTTCTTGTATTCAGATAGAAACAAAACATTCTGGAGAGAGAAACCATAATCCATGAAATAACAGGAAGTAACCTCATGAAGTTCAACATGGGGAAGCACAGAGTCCTGTGCCTTAAGAGGAACAGCCCCTGGAACCACTATAGTTTGAGGGCCACTCAGCTGGACAGCAGCTTGGCAGAAAAGTGCCTGGGGTCATTTTACCCCAAACATCTGCCTAACAGTTGTTCAGGTATTTGGAAACAGCAATATTGCATGTGCAGATTTGATCCCTGGTAGTAGATCTAGGGAGCAGAGGAAGCTGTACAGAGCAGCCACCCTCTCTATCCACTGTCTGCTCCATGGCAGACCTTGCACAGGAATTTTAAAGCATGTGCTGCTATCAAAGAGGAAGATATGAGGGATTATTTTTCCCTGTTTTCATTTGCTTTTTGTTTCTCTTGAAGGCACTGAGAAAGATTTGCCTCAATACTCACTGCAGAGGTGAGAGATGTTCCCAGTAGATCTCCCCCCTGGCAGAGGGTAGCATGAGAGGTCACTTTACATACCTTGCTACTAAGACAATGCAGTGCATCTCTTTGAGGACTGGGGCTACATCAAGAATAAGGATACAGTCTTTTCCTGGGCAGTTATCAGAAAAAAGATGGTCAAAATACCACTATTTGAGGTTTAAATACTCCTCTATCCCTTTTCTTTTCAGTCATCAAATTGCTTACATCTTCCTCACTCTGGTCAGATCTCACTGGAAATACTGCTCAGTCCTTTAACAGCATCTCAGACAGGTGATGAAAGGACTGGAGCATCTCTCCTGTGAAGAAAGGCTGAGAGATTTGGGACTGTTCAGCTCAGAGAAGAGATGACCTCCAGAGGTCCCTTCCAACCTCAACTGTTCTGTGATTCTGCAACATGTTAATGTAATTGTACAGTAAAAGTAGAGCTTGGCTAATTATTTCACCAGAGGAATATGAAATATACTGGCTAATCACTAATGAGATAATTAAATGTATAAATCACACTAAAATTCTCTTCTCGTCCAGTTCTTATAAGTATTAATATGACTACTTCTTTCTTTTCACCCTATGATTTTCAATATGTTCCAAAACATTCAGTCTCATAGGCTAATTAGCAGTTATAGTACTTCGATTTAGCAGTGCATTTCAGAATAGAAAAAGAACCAACCCATATTTTAACACCATCTGGTACTTTTTCAGTACCTATTTTATATCACTAAATTTCTGGCTTTTTTTTTTTTTTTTTTTTTATTCAGTGTAATTATCTCCTGGAACTGCTGATTCAGTTACAGTTTGAAATAAAAAGAAGATCCTGAAGTTATCTATTCTGAAGCCTCCGTGGCTTCAAATGTAAGAGAAGAGCCAAAGTTATCACATACAAGATAAATTTTATCATACCACAAAATTCTTCCGTTGTCAGTCTGTTGCCCTGGAATTCACACCTGTTGGTACAAACTAGGGAATTATGCAGACAGCACAAGAGGCTTCTGCATCATGGGAGTGTTAGGGGGATTATTATCCTGAGAACAACCCTCTGTTCCTCCTCATCACTTCCCTGAATCTTATTCTGTTGTCTGACATTTCTAGTGCAGGTATCATATATCTTATTAAAATGCACATAAAAAAAAAAAGAAAACTTTGTATGTGGTCTAGAGAAGACACATGCCTGGCAGATGGATAATTTAGAGAACTTCCATACAATCAGAAACCTCGTATTTTTCTGTACACTAGTGAATTTCTGTTCCCTGATCATCGAAGTTGCATTAATGGTTGTCACCTACTGGTATTGGCTTTTGAGTAAACCACCACAAATTCTGAATCTTGTTCTGGAAACAGTTCAGTGCTGGAACCACCCTCAATAACCAGGGTGGATACTACTTAAAAAATGGTGGCACCTTCCAGTGCAGTCCTTCAACTCTATCTTGCACCTTCAGCTACCTCACAAATCTCCTTGCCAAATTCTAGGAAATGCTCCAAAAGTCTCTATTTTAAGCACAAGAACATCCAGGTAATCTTCAGTAGAGCTTTCACCTTATTTTTAACATTCTGAACTGGAAAACCAAATAAAAACAATTATCTTTTTGGACTACAGATGGCACCGTATAGAATCCAGTCAGTCTTACCTGGGTCCTACCCATGAAGGTTAGGAATAGTACCCTTTGCAGCAGGTTTACCTTAGAGGGAAGTAGTTGAAACAAAACAGAATCTCCCAGGAACTGAGCTAAGGGCTAAGCAGTGTGGATGAGCATCTCTACATCTATAATGAAAAATAGTGAAAGAAGCCTGGGGGTAATGGGAAACTGGTTGCAGCACCAAACTGCTCTGTTCACATTGTTTAAGCCAAATCATCATTGAAGTAGCTTATTGATTTTGTTATGGTATGCAATGAACTGCCAATCAGATGAACAATGTGTTTAGAATCAATATCAATCATGCAGTAGGTAAACTACAATACTAGAACCTTACAAAATACAAATTTACATCTTTAAATTTCTTTACATTCTTCTTGAGCAAATCCCTCAAAATTCTAGTCGCAGACACACGTACACACACACACAAACACAGGTACATAGTCTGTGTAGGTCACCATCACCTGCTTCCCACTGGTGGGAGCTCCAGTGAGTGCACACCCCTCCTTCAGAATATGTAGTTCCCCTAGCATTTGCTTTTGTCCACATGCAGAATTTTGGTTTTATTGTTAACACATTATTTGCACAATTTTCAGTGGGACCAGAACTGTTTTAAGAAGAGGCACGTATTTTGTTGTTGAGCAAAGGTAGACTATCATCCTGCATGATAGAAATCATTAATAAAAGTAATTTTTGTAATTTTTAGACTCCATAAAAATATAAAATAAATTATGATCATTTTATGTAATAAAACATAACATTGTATTATAAAACAAAGTGCACAACATCAAAGACATTGCCTAAGATCACTGTTGAAAAGCTGTCAGTTCTGATACTCTCAAAAATATAAAGATTAGTGGAAAAGACTTGTATTGGTTTTAGAGAATTCTACTCATATAGAATAATTGAATATTCCCAAAGGTTTCCTGATTTTTTTTTCCCCCTATCACTATGTGGCAAATCCTTCTGACCTTTTAATATATTTTTTCACTAAAAAAAGTAAGATTCTTTTTGTGTATGTGGTATAGATTTTTGGAGTGCTTAAAGGAATTTCTAGGAGTCTTATTACAGAGTAGTGAACTGCTACCCTATGCTACCATTTTTTGTATAGCTATTTCTTTACCAAAATATTCTCCTTGGTATCTGCATCAGTAACCTCAGGTCACATTTGTTCCACTTGAGTCACTATCTTTTCAGTTTGCAGTGTAACGTTGCAGATCACTAGATCAAGGTCATCATACTCACAGCAGCATCTCTAAATCTTGAACAACATGATCAGAGTACATGTCAGCAACAGCTTTAGTAATAGCAAAATCAGCAGAAAGTCTTACAGGAAAAAAAATGTAGACATTTTCTGATGATAAATGTAGAACTCCTACCCTTCTTCATGGGTTTAAATACTGAATCATTCTACCAACAAGGAAAAAAAAAGGTACTTTTATGTGGAAATGTCTACATTGAATACAAAGATAATTTGGCAAAAGGGAGATGTTTAGGATTTTCACCTGCTTCTGAAGCAATTTTCACTTTGTTTGTATGAAAAGTCCATTTATACCTAGCTAAAATAAATACATTGCATTCATCGTCTCAGACAATCTTTATTACTTCATATAGCCTACATCAGCTTAATGAAAAAGACTGAAAAATATCTTTGAAGGACAGGTTTCTAGGTATTTCTGCATTTGACTTAAAATACTGAGTTGCAAATAATGTTGCTATCTTTTTCATTCAATGACCTTGCTATATTATTAGTCTTCAGTCATCAATTATGCAAAAAATACGAGAATTACAATCAGGTTTCTACAAAAATCTTGATTTATAAGTCATTAGCAAGGAAATGAAATATGCTTAATTTTACCAAAAGCCGAAGTTTCAAAGTTTAATACAAGATAACTAGAGGATCAATTGAAAGGTTTCACCAAAACAATTTCACAAATTCATGTGCTTAAAAATGACAACTAAAAGAAAGAAAATAGATATTTATATTGTGCAATGGTGTACTGCTCTGAAGATAAAGGTGAAATTGTGAGATGTAGTACTTTACTCTTTCATCAGAAACATGGGGTGGAAGGATCGTTTTAATCCCTACTGCATACACAGAGGAGCTGTCAGCAGCAGTTGGACATTAATGTAAAATTACCCTGATCATCTATGGCATTTCATTTCTGAAGTTTTCTTTCTCTGTAGGTCTCTCATTACTTCATAGACCTTGATTAATCGGGGTTTATAATGCCCATATGCACAATACACAGAACTAATTTCATCCAATGCCCAGCTGGATCCTAAGTAGAATTTAAGTTAGGAAAAAAAAAAAAGTTGAAACGTATCCAGAACATCAAGACATTATATTCTTACCAGAAATTATTTGTGCTGGCACAGTCATAGTATAGTTTTTTAATTTACTCCACACTTTTCTTTATCATGCAAATAGCTATTAAATGGACTCAGTTTCACCTCACTATGTCTTTTTCATATACTCTGTCTTCCGTGCTACATCCTGGAATTAGTCTGTTTTAGAGCTCTGTCCATCTGAAAAAGCAGTTTGTGCATGCCTGTGTGTATAGAGGAATTGCGTGGGTGTGTAGTACTTTTATTGTAAAATCTTCAATATTCTGTGTATTTGCTTTTCTTTCATCTTTACAGTTTCATACCCAGTATCATAAAGGCCGTCTAATAAATAATTTATTTCCTTTTTACCATTAGACCACTCAAAACCCAGTAGTGATATGCAAGTGAAGGAAACAATAATAGAATGCATTTTAAAATATAATTTCATGTATTTTTTAATCTAGTTAGTATTTTTATTTGGGTCTATGTGTGTTACTTATTCTGTGGTATTCCACCTGTTCTGTTTTGTAGGAAAATATGTGTGTCTCTGCATAATCAGCAGATATACTGCAGCTCAAAATGAATAATGATTTTTTCCTTTATTTATTTTATTCAAATCTTCACATTAAACCTGTATCTGCAATTTCAATAAAAAAATATACCAGTCACTTTCCAATTGCTTCCTTCCATCCTCATGTTCTTGGGAAATTGGATTTTCTGGTTTTCTGAAACATGTAATCAGAATTACTTTGGTTTGTTCACGGGGATTAGAAAAAGTCCTTGTCTACAGATTTCTGACATTGCTGAGACATCCTTTCACAGCCTGTACAGACTGAGGTAGGCAACATCAACCAACATTGTTTATTTCTTTGAGTTTGCACAGTTTGGAAGTTGCTTCAGTTAGGAGTTGGCTCTGCTGACTGCCACCTACTAGTCATGGCAGAGAGGAGAGGACTTTCTTATCTCAGCTGGCATGTGATGCTACCAATTTTTTCTTGTTGCTGGATCCAGCATCTGGGTGAGTGACTGTTCCTTCACTGCACCACAGCATGGTGGTTTAAAAACCCTAGATACTGATCACACCTTAGAAGTGATGAAAGAGATTGGGGATAGGGTTCTGTCTGTCTCTCTGCTAGTTGCACATGTCCACGGGGTACCCTATAGTCCCTCCAGACTGGGCAGCAAAGAGTGGCTCCTCGTTCTGCAGTGTAGCTATTGATTATGTATGCACTGAGCTCAGCACTGGTGAGATCACACCTCAAATCCTATGTCCAGTTCTGGGCAAGAAGGAGATCCTAGAGCTCACAGAGTGTGTCCAGAAAAAGGCAGTGAAGCTGATGAAAGGCCTGGAGTACAAGTCTTGTGAGGAGTGGCTGAGGGAGCTGACATTCTTTAGCCTGGAAAAAAAGAAGGCTAAGGGAAGAGCTTATCACTCTCTACAACTTCCTGGAAGGAAGTTGTAGCAAGGTGGGTGTCAGTCTCTTATCCCGAGTAACAAGTGATAGGGCAACAGGAAATGGCCTCAAATTGCACCAGAGGAGGTTTGTATTGGATATGAGGGAAAACTGCTTCACTGAAAATGTTATCAGGCACTGGAATTTCCCAGGGAAGTGATGGACTACCCATCCCTGAAGGTATTTAAAAGATATGTGGATGTGGCACTTGGGGTTTAGTGGAGGATTTGGCAGTGCTGGGTTAAAGGGTGAACGATTTTAAAGTCTTTTCCAACCTAAATGCTTCTACAATTCTACAATTCTATGATCCATTTAGACTTCTGGCGAAGACAGAACTACTACCCAAAGTCATAAAATATAATCAGTTGCTTAAAGTTAAAACAGAATTCAAAAATATTTCACCAAAATCTTGATGTTTATGAATTTCTTAGCTCCAGTAGCCTTACTGTAAGTCATTTTTTCAAGGTCAGTAGAGATTTAGCAGAAGAGGCTGTGAGAGACTCTAAGAATGACGTTGCTGTCCTTCTGAATTAAGGATCCTAAAAAACGGGAAAACAGACATTTCGTAGTCTTTGCTCAGTGACAGGAGATTTTAGCAAAAGTAGCTCAAAAGTGTTGTCATCAAGATGAAGCAATGGCCTTGTTGTTTATGCTGTGTTTGGTGCACCCCTGGATGCTTTAGAGCTTCTACTTTTATTCTGTTCTAGAGCAAATTTGTGATGTCAACATTTGGCAATATAATAATACTTTCATTCTGAGAGTATTATATGCAAATATATTCAAGCCATGAAATCGATGAAAAATCAATATTCTAATATGGTATTGATTTTATATACCCAGAGGAACTGACTCTTAAATAGCTAAACTAATTTGTCTAGTAAAATGCTACTGGTATCAAGATTTTGCCTCCTCTCCTAGGTGCAGAAAATACTTTTACTTTCAAGATCAAAACAGTTGAGATAAAGAAAAGAATCTATTCCCTTGCCAGAAATACCCAATTTTCTTCCTAGGAAAGGTAGAAGATTATTCTCTCTTATAGTCTGAGCTGTGCAAATATTTGACCATATGTATGGGAATGAAGAACAGTCTAAATATTATAAAAAGAAGTTCTCTATAATCTGCAATTAAAGAGATCCTAAAATCTTTGCTGATAATACCTTTCAGTTGTTCCACCACCTTTTTGTTTAAAGACTTTTCTAGTTTGAATGCGACTATTCCAGTCATTGCAATCAAAATAATTACTGTAATTTAAGAGGTCTTCTTTTCTTGTCTGAATTGCAGTCTAGAATGTATTATATTCATGTGCCTGATAATAATGATTTTATAGGACTGACACCTACTTCACTTTGTGTTGATTTTTGTTATTATTCTTGTTGCTTTTTTTATTGTTATTATTATATCATCCTCATCATCATTAGAAAATAGTAAGGCACCTTATTGGATAAACAGAATTTAAGCAGTCCAGGAACTCCAGGATTAGATGCTCAGTATGTAATATAATATAATATAATATAATATAATATAATATAATATAATCTCAGCCAATATTAGAAAATATATAGCTGATCTTAATTGGAAGACTGTATGTTATGTAAGTACAATTTTCTGAAATCAGAATGACAAAGCTTTTCAACTGTACTCTTTACTATTGGAATAAATAGTTTTACAGAACTCATATGCTACAGTTCTAGCTCTTAGCATGAATAGATTCAACATATAAAGCATTATACTTTTATTAATATGCATCATTATAATATGCCCTGCAGAACCCCCAAAAAACAGTATCAAATAATCTGTATATTTTGTTCTTTCAAACCTAAGGATTAATGAATTTACAGCTGTCAGTTTTAAATGAGGGTCAAAAAGATAAATAAGTATGTGTCTCTAAATTGAATGCAAAATTTGCTTCATATATCTTGTGGCTTCATAAAACTGGGAGGGAATTTAATACATCCATTTGTAGTGTACATTATTGTTCCTCTGCTACACTTGGATACAAATTGAATTTAAATTATGACTTCTTTAGTTCAATTAACAAAACTATTGCTTTTATGTTTGTTTGCACTTGGTTCATTGCTCTTTTGTTCCACAGAATGAATGAATACTAAAATAATTATTTTCCATGGATTTATAACCTTTTATTTTAATCCAAAGAATTAGTTCCAAAGAGTAAAGCTTCATAATTAGCTTGATTTTTTTCTGTAGCATATTTAAGCTTTGGAAATTAAGCATTGTTACGTGTATGTTAAAATAAAGCAGTAGTTACATTTCAGATGAATTATCAAGTCATTCTTTTAAGCATTTATTTAAATGCATCTATAATTTTGATATTTGTAGTTCTGCTTGTCTCATCAGGAGCTACAACTATTGAAAAGTATGATCTCAGAACAAACATATGGATTCAGGCTGGAGTAATGAATGGCAGGAGGCTTCAGTTTGGTGTTGCTGTCATCGATGACAAGCTGTTTGTCATTGGAGGCCGGGATGGTTTAAAGACATTAAACACTGTTGAATGCTACAATCCAAAGACCAAGGCTTGGACTGTGCTACCACCTATGTCAACACATAGACATGGCTTAGGTAAGAAAAAATTATTTTTAAAACGTGCTGCATTCTTTGGTTATGTAATTTTAAATGGAAAACTCAGTACTTTTAAGCTATGGTAGCATTCTGACCAGTAACAATAACTCGGTTTTACAATATTGTTGTTACAAGGTATAGAAAACTAAATTGTTCATTATCTGTTCTGCTAAAACCACTGGTTATGATACAATTATTACAATGTCATGAAAGATAGAAATGGAAGACGCTGTTTTGATCTGCTCCAGAAGGGGAGTGTAACCCAGGTTCCTCTTAATAGATCCCTTGGGGCAGTTAGATGACAATGAAAGATCGGTGTTTGTAAATATGCACATATAGGGTTTATTTTAGAACAATTTGGATGTAATTGGAAGCAAGAATGTAGCCATTTTGGTTATTATTATCATCTGTAGTAATATAGCAATATAAAAATATAAAAATAACATTTAGAAAATTGTATGTGCAAAAGAAAGAGAAAGAAAGGTTAAGAGTAAGGTTAAGTTAAAAATATTACCACCTGTGGATCCAATGGTGAGGTTTGATTGCTGCAATGTAGATGTCTGTTGTTTGAAGTGATCACAGTCTTGATCTGTCGGGAGTGGGGGAAGCCCACGAAACACAGAATTCAGTGGAGGGAAGTTTTACACTGGCTTTTGCAACACTGTGGATCACATGTTGATCTACGCTGAAATGAGACAGGGAGTGCTTTCAGGGGCAGGTCTTTAATGGTTTATGACATGACAGCTGCCTTTCACGTCAGCATAGCTGAGCCATGAGAATGGATGAATACTCCCAGGCCTATGTGTGAATGTCAATGTTCCGTGTGAATGGGACCTTCCAAGGTAAAGTGGGTAGAGAGTGGGAGGAGGAGTTTTACAACTGAACCAGTTTGTGTAAGGGAGGACACTAGCATGATAAAAAGAACTATACTGCCTCCACAAGGTCTGCTTCTTATTGGCGTCCAGTGGTGGGTGATCACCCCCTCTGATTTATGTGGAGCAGAGGCTTCACCAGCACCCACACAAAAATTCACCTTCTCCCCCTTGGGTGATACAAACCCCAGCCTAGTAAAGAACCCTACCACCTCCACAAATGGGCAAATATTTGACCCATTAACATCTCACTCTTTCGCAGACACATTTAGGGATGAACGTGTTAAAAGCAGGAGAATGGCAAGGAGGATGGCAGATTTGCTGACATGACCTTGCAGCTGGGAATGGCAAGGCCTGGAGAATGACAGTGTGGGAATCCCATATATATGTGTCTATTACGCCTTCTGCTGTTTATCTCTGTTTTGAGAAGTAAAATTTCTGTGTAGAGATAACATAGGTGTTTGGAGAGACTTGGAGACACTCTTTTGGACATGTTTGAGCTCGCTGTTTTGGGAGAGAGAGCAAAGCTCAGCGGTCATAAAAAGCACAGAGGAGATCACAGCACATTGGTAAGCCTGGATAAATGGGTGCAAACAGCAGCCTGGCCACCCACTAGGATTGGAATAAGTTGCCACGTTCCTGCTTGTGTGTCTTTGCCAGGATGTTGCTCTGGTTGGGAAGGTAATAAATAGGAAATAAATTTACTCTTTGCATTTCAGCGGTGGTTTTGTGGTTATTCCAGCTGCCTGCCTGTGTCGACTCACACAACACTCTATGTTATGCTGTCCATTCCCCTGAGTTGCAATCAGCAAGTCCTTTATTGTATTATTGTGTCAATACCTCACAAAATGACCATGCTTTCCTGCCCTTCACTTATGTCTTTGGACTCTTGTAATATACATGTGTACTGTTGCTGTTAAACAAGTCTTAGAATAGAAAATAACAATGGGAATCTATATCAGATGGCATCATGACACTAAATATCTTGCTGATTTAAAATTTTTTCCTAAGTTTAAATTTAATTGTAAATTAGAAAATACGTGAGAAAATATTTGGATTACATGCAGAAATACATGTAATGTCTCTTCTGCCAGTGTTCCAGAATTTTATAAAATCAGAACTGTTGCCAGGGGTGGTAAAAATGCAATGACTGCAGCTATAACTACAGGAAAGTAGTAATACAATATTAGGGTATGCTTGATAGAAAAAAATATTTGTCTCTGTTACAAAAGAGATGAACCCATGATTGAAGACCCTTGGTGATCAGTTTAAAAAAATAATTCTGGACTATAGTTTTACATGTGCTTTTGGTCAACAGATTTAGGAATGTTGAGGTTATACCTGTAGAAAAACTGGTATGTTTTCTATAGTAGGAAAAAAAGGAATAAACTAGGAATTTGACCATTTGTAGGGGTTTTTTGCTTACTATAAAATAATATTTAAATTTTTATATTGAAGTAATTCAGGCTTTTTGTAAACAACATGTAAAATGAGGAGAGAAGTTTAAATTGGGATGATTAAGTACAGTTGTTTGGGAGGTGTTAGAAATGTGTTCTTTATTTGGAGTTATGTAATAATCATATTCTTACCTGAGAAGCCTAGTTAATAGAATTTAATAACTTTTAATTTTTTTTTCTAAGTATTTCATAAAGTTATTATTTTAGTGAGTGCTCTTTGTATGGAAGTCAATCTGAAGTAATATTTTTTTTTCATTTGTTTTCTAAACTGTGTGCTCTGTTATATCCATGTAGCAAAAATGCTAGAGTAGTTTGAATTGGATTTTGTATAGAGGATGGAAATAAGCACCCATCCTTTACATGGATGTCTTTTTGTTGACATAGCAAAAAATTGTGAGGGGTACCTTATTGTAACTAAGGTCACAGCCAGATAATACAATTCGCTTTATCCTGTCTTCATATAATCTTCAATAGAACCATGTGTATAGAACTTGATACATGTAGAAATGAGGAAATAAAAGTTGACAGGCCTTGTAGTGAAAGTCCATAGTGTAGGAAGTCATATTTTAGGCAGTTTCAAAGCTGCCAATGGAAGATGAGTGAAAGCTCTTTTAATGGCAGTGTTTGAAATAAGTGGTGCTAAAGTACAAAAAAGAAAGGGCAGACTGTGGCATCCAAAACTATTATTTAAAGTAATAGTGATTCTAATATCCCTGTTGAGTAGTCCATAAAACAGAATGGAATATGAAAGAGCAATAGCACACCAGAAAGGCAGTGAAAGGCAGAAATGAAATATGGGAAAGGTGAAACCTGACAAACAGAAAGATAGAATCAAAATCCATATAGGGAAGGAAGAAAGAGACTGGAAGAACAAAGAGGTGAAAAATGTAAAACAGATTGTGGTTTATAAATTCAGCAGTTTTATGAAGCATCTGCATCCACTTTTCCAGTTTCTTTGCTGAACTTAATAGTCTATGTAGAGGAGGGGAGAGAAAGGAAATATGGAACCAATGATAGACTAATTAGAATTTTAGATATCAAATCCAGTGAAACTGTGATTAAAAAAAAAAAAAAAAAAGATTGGTACTTGTCTTGTTTTTCCAAAAGAAACAGTTTAAATGCCACAGTGAGAAAATTAGGCTGTCAGTATAATTAGAGAACAGCAGTCTTTTCAGGTAGGTGCTCTAAATAGTCTTGTTCTTTCCATGGACTATGTAAAGTGCGTCTAAGCTCCTATTTAAAGTTTTGGCTTTGAAAATATACTGATCTCACTCTCCATAGTCAAATACATATCTTCAAGATGATCAGTGTGGGAAGGAGGCTGACAGTGCATGGTATTACCTCATAAAATCCTGTACGACTTATAGTGGAAGCAAATTACATATTTTTCCTCCTCCCCTCTTGGAAGAGAGAATCGTCCCAGTTGTAATCATCTGAGTGAAAATGCTATAAATGCTATAAAAATATTAATAGCTGATGGGAAAGCCTTAGATTTATTTACATAGGATATACACCTAGGGTAGATAGGATTCACTCTACCCAGACTGAAAGGCCGTAGAAGACCTAAAGAGTTTCCAAGTCTCAGTTTACACATTGGATTAGTCTTCAACCTATTGTTCTGAAAAAGCTAAATATGTAATGTAAATGCATTTTAAAGGACCTGAGGGGTATGCTTGAAATTAGAGTGAATACTTTCTTATAATGTGGCTTTCATGGAACTGGTATGTGCAGGAATGAATACCTAAAAGACTAACTTCAAAACTCAAAAGTGGAAAGAGAATACATGAAGTTAGGGAGTTATAGGATAAAATACTCTAGAATATCTTAGATATTGCTGACAAAATATCAAATGGCCCTATGTGTTTGCACGAAGGCCTGTTTCTATATTTCATAGAAAGGGAATGACCCATCGTGCTTCTTCGACCCAGCTTGATTTTCCACTTTCATGCTTACTGCTCTAGAGTCCAACTCATAAGTCAGAGGGAAGGGGAAAAAAATTTACTTGGGAAAAATACAGGGATGCCTCTGTAACTTTCAAGTAGTAATGAGAAATACTAATAATTAAAAATACTGGAGTGAAAATTGTGGAGAAACTGATCTATCAGTCTTCTTACTACATGGTAAATCTTAGAAGTAAAATACATGTATAAATATAAGTAATATAAATAATATAAAAATATTAAAAAATCTAGACATGTAAATTAGTTATCAGACACCGGTATATTTTTTATATCACTAAATGATAATTTAGAAAATATATTATCTACTTTTAAAAGTATTCAATTATTGACTATTTCATTGATTCAAAATTAATGAGATGCTTTACAAGTAATGTTTGCATTTTCAAAAGGAATTATTGTTTATCAAATAGTTTCCCAATGTGTGACAGCTTAGGGCGTAATTACAACTCCAGAATTTTAGAGATCTAAGAATTTGGGTAGGATTCAGCTGCTTACGTAGGGACATATATGATTGAGTAGAGCAACTGAGATGGCATAATCTCATTTCCATGGGAAAAAGAAGTGTAGCATGTTTAGGATTAAATAATTTGTGGGAGCAGTTCCTGCTTCTCAAGGTAAAACAAATACTATTGAGTAGACTGGAAACTGAGAATCTGGTAATGCAACTCTAACTTAGATTCCAGTTGCACTGGAACTTTTAGAAAGAAAGCCAAAGATTGGGTATTTATTGGGTATTTATGTCTGTATGTGGGTATGATTTGGGAGATGTTAAAAATACAGATTTTTGAAAAACTATTCAAGATACAAAACTAAATGAAAAAATGCAGTAATATTTATATTATATAGTAATATATAATATTGCTATATAGTAATATTTTTATATATGGTAATATATATTTATATATATTTTCTATAAATTTTCTATTTAAATAAATTTTCTATTTAAATAAAACTAGCATAGTAATGAAGTACATAATATCTTAAAGAAGTAGCAGTAACATAGTAATGCATCAATGGATGCACAGTTTAGTAATTTCTGGTAGAATTATTCCTTCATAAAGCAATAAGTTAAAAAAAATATTCTATATAATAATATTTCCCTATATAAATATTGACATGAAGCAGTTATTTTTAATCCCATTGCTCTCCCCTGGTGAATTAAATAAAGTAATTTTTAACAATAAATTTGTAAATTTCAATAGCTTTTTAGAATAAGACTTAAAAGCAATGTCAGAAAATGTAGAGATACTAGAAATATTACTAGATCCATAATAGTAAAGCAGTATCTGATTACACTGAAACAAGTGAAGGAGAAACACATAAGTAACACATATTTGATACTACAAATTTATAATAAACATGTTATTGCAATAAAAATTATGTATATTAAAGATGCATTTTGTTAGATAAATATGGAAAGTGATCACCTCTACTTTATTTTATGCCAAATAAATTTTGTTTGGAAACAAAGTCTTTAAAGAATGAGTGTTACTAACAGATTTTTTAAAACTGTTCCACCAGGAAAACAGGCAATATGAGCAGACTACATCAGATACACAGCAAAGTACCACTCACTGTACAGGCTCTCTCACTTTTACTGCTTTCATGAAACATAATATAACATAGATTGTTGCTTACTCAACACCAAAAATCTAATGATGAATGATACCTCTCTTTAGACCTAGTTTGAAGGATAATTTTCAAGTCAGTGAGAGTTGAACTTTCATCTTCCATTTTAAAAACTTTTGCTATGGCAGTTAAGCAATGATGTTATTTTAGATAGTGCTTAAGCCCCAATAAATACATGCTTGTCTATGGAGTTACGATCTGTCAGAAGGCATTCCAGGAAGAGTAGAAACCACTAAAATAGACTAGGAATATAAATAAAACCTTCATATAGCCTTAACACTCCCATCCATGGTAACTGTAAAATAAACTATAAAAATGTAGAAGATAAAAGGGATCTTTGTTCTTCTTTCTCTGCTATCATGCATGATAGTTTCTTCTTTTTATGTATCACCATTGCTGGGCTACCAAGGAGCCAAAAAAAGCAAATTTATGTCTTCCATTAACATACAACAAAAAAATAAGTAGGGGTCTGGATTTTTTTTTTGTTTGTTTGTTTGTTTTACATCATAATAAATCCAAATTTTTTGTATGTTGTCTGTATGTAAAAGAAACTCTGTGGAGATTAAAAAGTATAGAGCTGCAGAGATAGATGCATGAGGATCTGAGACTCCAGTATGGACATCAGGACATCTATGAACCTGGAGGCCAGAGACAAAAGGCAGGAAGGAAGAAATGTCAGTAAAATGAAGAGAATTGAATTAGCATTGAAACCAACAGATTAGGTCATACCCTATTAGTATGATAAAACTGTAATTATTTATGACTAATTTATTTCCCAATATTGTGGAGCAACTATTTATAAATAAAAGAATTCTTGAATGATATAATGATATTTTTTTCATAACATTTGTTACAGTGCCAAACAGCTAGAACATTGGATAAAGGAAACTTTTCCAGATAATAGTTTTTAGAGCATGCAGACAACTGAAAATATTATAGCACTTCATGCTATCACATATATGATACTGACCAAGTTCTACTGCACTGGACAATGGTATTCCAGATTTCCAGAGCATGATGCCATACAGTATGGAATATCATTTTGGTCAGTTCTGGTCAGCTGAGAAAGATTCATGTCCCAAAAAGGTTCAACTCAAGACCGTGTTGTAAATATCTTATGTTTCTGCAATGGTAGATCTTTCTGGGTACATCAGCATCTCATAAAAGCAATGCTGTAGTTAATGTGTATGTTCTCCATCTTTATGTGGTGATTTCTATGCACAGAATACCCCACAATCCATCGCCTCCGAAAAAACCCAACAAACAAAAATGCCCAAACCCACCGCCTAAGCATTGAGTAGAAGAGTTCCTCAACAGACTAGCTAACCAGAACACAGCAATGCTCTGATATAGCTGTATTTTTTACCCCAGAATCAGCTATTAAGTGATTAGTTTGAGAATCTTTCTTTTAAGCAACATCAACTGTACTATATACCTCTATGTAGTTAAATTATTGGTTTTTTTCATGTTAAATCTCAGGAAAAATATGCCATTCTGTCCGCTTTCACTGTGGGTTGACATAAGGCCTGAGTATTTTAAAGTATTTTCTCTGCAACATTGATTTGCATGTATATTAGATTTTTGCTTTGGATTTTTCTCCCAATCATGGGGAACATTAGAGGGATTTTTTTCTGCATTATTAAGTACCTTTTCTTTGTACTCTGCACCTTTAGTAAGTAGTAGATCATAACCCAATTCACTAAAGAGTTACAAATCTTAACAGCAACACTTATAATAATTTCTGAGCCGTGTTCTCAGGATAATAGTGTGGCAAAGTTGAGAATCTAGTGTCTTATCTACAGGACTGAATATAAATAAAGGGTCAACAGACAGATCTTTACTTCTATAAATCTGCATTATATTAGCATGTTAGTGTAATATCTTCTAGTCCAAGAGGGCAGTGATATTGATATAATTCTTTAAATGAGCCTTTGTAAGTGCTTGTGAATTTACATAGGAATAGGTATTTTCAACATTGAGTCACTGAATATTCAGTAAGGAAGGTAGATCAGGTCTAATTCTCCAATTAATGACACACTAAATTCCAAGCTTGGTCTATGGCAGTCCTATATGCAGCATCCAAAGAACAGTATTTGTATTTCACACTCAGTTAATATTATGGCTTTGAGAAGTAAATACGAGGTTTAATTCATTATTTAATTCATGGTGCATAACTTAAAGCAAATTGGACTTTACTTTCTTTGGCACCACTATTATGGAAGAAAAGTAGTTTAAGATGTAAAGGGGGAAAGAACAGAGTAAGAAAAAGCAGGAATATTGATTACAATTAATACAAAGTTGTATAAATATGCTTCTGTGGGTGTGGGTGAGAAAGGAGGTTGTTAGAAAAGTTCTTCTACCCGGACACTAAATAAATGCAGAGCTTAAAAGGGTAGAATTGGGTGTTATTTGATTCAGTTTAATACTTGGATAACAAACCACTGATTTGTCTTCTCACCTTCAGTGTCATGATACAGTGGATGTCTGTTATCTTCTTGAAAGCTAATGTCCTTATTTAAAAAATAAGGTGTGGGATACAAGTATATCCTTCCCAGTTAAAATTTTATGTCTCTACAAATATCAAAATGCAGAGACTACAGTGAAGCTAGCACCACAGATTTTTTTTCTTTGACATTTTGTATCCAAGTGTCACTATGAAACTATATTTACAGTTGTTTTATAAAAAAATTACACTTTTTAAAATTTCACTCTGTAAAATTAGGTCCATTAGGCAGATAAGGAAATGCAGAGTTAAAAATATGATAGGCAGTGTTCCTTTATTTTGTAACATTACAGAAAAGCAATTAAAGTCCCATTCCAGTCTTCAAGTATAAATAATTGGAACTGTACAGATCTCAGCACCTAATTAGGCATAATAGGGTTTTTGCTGCATAGCTCTGTCAAGGCAATCTAAAGAAAAATGCCTGCCATTGCAAACTGGACAATTAATTTTTTAGATCTCCTGTAGTTTAAAAATAATACAGTTTACTTTTATAAATTCCTAAGTCAAAATGCCTAGAAGAATTATTTTCCAGGTACTTTTTTTGTTCAGGAAAACATTAAGGTTTCTCTGCACTGTACTTACTGCAGAGTACTTAACTACTCATTATATTGCTGAAAACATGTCTCCTCTTAAGAAAAAAATTTGCTTCCTTTCCTAAAAAGGTTGCTTGTAGTTGCTCCAGCTCTCCAACTCTATGGGAACTAGAAAAGCCAAACTGTTCCCAGTGTCACGTAAATGAAAGTAATTCATCAAAAGATGGGTAGAACAAATTACTCCCTCGATGCCGGAATTATTATTTTCTCCAAATTAAAAAAGTGAGATCTGATTCCACCAATTTCCAGTTTCTTGTTCTTTATTTAAAGATAATAACTTTGGTTATTTAATGTAATTCTCTTATGGTAAAATTCTCCCTATCTGAATGTATTATTGCTTTTGTCAGAAACAACAGAGCACTAGTATCATGTGAAACATTAAATCCAAGAGGATTTCTTCTTTTCTTGTGTCTTAAACTGGTTTTGCGAAATTGTTGAAGATGAGGTACAGGAAGAAAAGCTATGAGGGCCTCCTGTGCTTTCTCTTTTCTTAGCAAACTCTCCTGAAAGACCTAACAGTATTATTCTTCCAATTTGCTTAATAACAAATAAGAGTTTAAATGTCAGCTGGAAATAGCTATTTTTTCATTTAGAAACAGGAAAAGCTCATTCTATATAGTATATTTTAACAAAAAAAACATTATCTACATTCTGAGTGTAAATCTAGGTAGACTTTTATTATCTTGTGGACATAGATGACAGAAAACAAAATTATGTACTCTGACGTCAGTTTACTCTAGGACACATAATGAACACAGAAGCCTGTTTCATGAAGTTGAAATGAACTCTGATCTTCTAACACACTGTTCAGTATCTTGACTACAAAAAGATGAGAAATCTTATCTCAAGAGACTAAGCAGAAATTGGCTGCACCATTTAAAAAATAAAAGGTATATAGAGTTCAGTACCTTTGCTCTTTAAGGAGGAGGAATACTACAGTGTGCTAATAGGATTGGAACTCTGACATTTCAGCACAGTCTACTTACAATGAATTTAATTTTTTCTTCAATTAAAACAAATGATCTGGAACATTTAGAAAAGAGAATAGTCTTGTTTCATCAATTTTACTGGAAAATATTTTCCTTTGTGATCTTGGGGAATGTGTCCCTTAAGATTGTGGTGTTACCATTTGCTGTTATCATGGACTGTTCAGTAATTCCAGTTAGAGAAGAGATGTACTGCAATCCATCCTGTGTGATAAGGAGGCTACAAGCAACATCTTTGGGACTATTCTTTAGTCCATATGATATAAAAATCACAGAGAAATTCTGGCATCTAAGAATGAATTAAATGCTTGAATTCAATGCCTGAATATTGAATTCTTCATATATAACATAGTCTGCTGTAATATAAAATGTATATTTATATATTTGATTGGGGAAGACGATTACATTATCATTACTACTCATTAGAATATTTTGAAACATATGGTGCAAGCACTGCCTAATGGGGAAGGAAAATACTTTTGCATGCTTAGAACTTTGCCAACCTGGCTTCTTAGAAAACATAAGAATCAGACTGTGGGCCTTCATAGATATGTGTGTCTGAGCACAGGTAACAGAGGCACCCAAGAGATGCAACAGTTTGTACAGCAGCTTCCACAAATGGGTGCCAGAAACTACTGAGGGCAGTATGTTGGTTTCTGCAATGGGGAAAAATCAGAAGAAACTGTGCATCTCACAGTATAAACTCAGAAAAGTTCTCATGAGAACAACAGAGAAGCCATTGAAGACTATTTTCTGTATAAAGCTCAATTACAAGGGTATAACAAGAAAGGCAGAGAGAGAGCAACATTATATTAATGCAATGAGTTTATTAGTTTTCATTGTCATTAAAAAAAAAAAGTAAAAATCCATGAAAACACAGGAAGACTCGTGTTTTGATTAAGGGAAAATCAAATTTCCTACAAAAATAATTGAAATAATTGTGATGGCTTAATTTCCAGCAGGAAATAGATGAGAATAAAACTCAAATATGAAGTACTTGAAAAAAAACCTGAAATACTGAATGAGATACAAAGAATAATTGAGGAAAACTCTTTATACCCTAGTGAAAGTGCAAGTAAGTTATTTGAGGGAGTAAGGGCTGGAAATTTCAAAACTGATGTGTTCTTATGTGCATCTTAGATTCCTTGTGAAATTCACTGCATAATAATACAACTCTGTTTATGTGTGAAGGTGAGAGAGGGTTTGTGTGTTTGTCTAGACACCAATTATGTTTACATGTATGTGTATAGAAATGTTTACCCCCCTGAACTTTCTTTGAATATGATTCATTTTATTATTCCAAAAAGAATTTGATTTTCCGCTTAACTTTGCATTTAGCAAAGAGTATATAGATGAAAAGCTAAGGAGTACCATATTTTTATAAGAAATCATAGTAAATAAGTTTCTGACAATGTAAACCTCTTTGTTCAGGACATAAGAGTATTTAAAAATATTAGATACTAGAGTAAACAAAAAAAAATCCCCAAACTACATATATTATCATATAATCCCCTAAGTTTTATGTGAACACTGACACATCTTCCCACATGCTGTTACTGGTTGTGTTCTGAGATAAGATATTGAGCTATATGGATCATGACTTCAATTTAATATCCACTTTAATGTTCTGGAAAAATTATAACTGGAGCATGTGATTGAATAGAAAGCATTTCTAAGCAAGACAATGAAAACAATTGGAGAATGAGTTCTATAGAAAAAGATGAGGTTCAGCCTTCATTTGGAGGAAATTGTTTTTAAGGGTTAGTAGGGTTTTTTGAATTCCTTTCTTTTTTAAGTTAAAAAATATTGACAAACGAAAACCAACACCCAAAGTGCAGGATCACTTTCTGTGAACACTGAGATGAAACATGTTCAAACTCATTGATAAATATAGTTTTAAAGTCAAATAAACTTTTAGTTAATTACTTTTCTGAAATGGAGCAAAACATTCCTACACTTTGCATTGTTTGAAATTAAAGAGAGACTTTTCTGCAAAAAAAAATAAAGCCATTCTCTAAAACTTTAATGATCTACTCTTTTCTGACTTTTTGATAAGTTCAAATCGTGTGAAATGGAGTGAGGAAAAAAAAGACATTGACTTAGAAATAGGACTGGATTTAGCCTGAGATTTTTTCAGAGCGACGTTCATTTGGGATCACGGATTCATAGAATGGAATTACTGAGCTCACTGTCTTGTAAAAAATGGTGCTTAGCTATAACTTATCTTCCAGAGCCTTCTAAGCTTAACTGAAGAGATTGCAAGATAGAATAGGGTGGGCGTCCCTTCAACTCGGTGATTCAAACCCCTCATAGTTAAAAATTTGTTTCTTATTTAAGTATTTCCAACTTTAGTCTTCACACTTCATATTTTGTTTACTTTTCCTCAGTAGATAAAAGAATCCTCATATAGCCAGCATTATTTTTCTGTGAAGGTGTGGTTATTTCTTTTTTTTGATACAGTAAAACTGAGGAAGTAGCTTAAATTTCTCAGTATAATTACTTGCTCAAGCCTTTGAATGCATTTTTTGATTCTGTACCAGTCCACAAGCTTCCTGCTACTGAAAAATTGATGTTTTCTTCTACATGATTGACAAAAATGGTGAAAAAACAGACTTCAACCACTGTAGAAGCTATTCCATTCAATGAAATCCCCCTTAGGTTGACAATAATCTGAGACCTACCAGGTATCCAGTCCATACTTTATTATGCGCTTTGCTGCTATTCTAAAGAGTGAATACATGATCAGAATGAGATACTAAAGGGAATACAGAAATCTGAGAGTATCACATCACTGACAGATTATTTTATGAAGCAAACACTCTTCTCAAGAAATGAAATTGTTTGTTTGACATGTTTTTCATAGAGCCATGTGGAGTGGCATTAATTTTGTTCCTGTTTGTTAATTCTTAATTAATCAGATCTCAGATTGGTGCTTCCTTTTTCACTTTGAGTATACAAGTTCATTTGTTGGTTGTGTTTTGGAAAACTTTTTTATTTTTTACTACTGATAGAGGAAACATACTTTTATCTTCTCTCACTTTCTCCTCCATTTTAGGAGTTACAGTGCTTGAAGGGCCTATTTATGCAGTGGGAGGACATGATGGTTGGAGTTATTTGAACACAGTTGAGAGGTGGGACCCTCAAAGTCAGCAGTGGACATTTGTGGCAAGTATGTCAATTGCCAGAAGCACTGTTGGAGTAGCAGCATTAAATGGCAAGTGAGTAGGGTATGCTTACACAATTGAAACACTTATTTTGAAAACCAATGAAGCTTAATTGTCATTGCTTTCCCTTATTAAGTTGCAGTGGCATTGAAATGTTCCAGATTAAATCAAATGGTCAAAGCTACTTTAATAACCCTGTTACTCTACAAGAAACTGGTTTCAGTGGTGCATAAGGCCTGCAGCAGACTAGCAGAAGCATCATCTAGACAAATAACCCTGGAAATATTGATCTACGGCCATGAAGAGCTGCATATGATTATGCATATATATTCCAGCTTTGTTTCTTTTTCACAGCTGACCATATATTTAATGCTTCCCAGTTAATAGATACTCAGTTGAATTTTGCATGAATTACATGAAACTTTTAAATTAAAAGAAATGTTATCTGTGTCCCAGAAAGGTAGGATGGACACCACTGAAAACCAGCACGCAGTGGTCTCACTGCAACAAATAAAAATATTCTAGAAACAGAAATCGGTTTTCATTCTTTTTATCTGAGTAACCATCTTTAAAAATATCCCATATGCAAAGAACTGCAACTTGAAAACATATGTAAAGACCAAACCTTTCAACTCCCTGGTGCTAATTTGCTACATTGCTGTTCCACACAACTGACATGTGCTGCATTCCTCAGGATATTGGAAATGGATCTCTCATTGGGAAACAAGATGGTGGATTTAACATTCAGCAAAGGAAAAAAAAAAATTTACTATGGAAATTCTGAGGAGTTTTTTTCTTGGTTATTCATTACGATTTCTTTCTTCTGCAGTGAATAAAATAAATAAATAAATGAAATTCATTAGATGGTCTTTGAAGTGAGAGAGTTATAAACTATTCTATGTGTGTATCTCTCACACTGCTTGGGGCACTTTGCATACAATGGATACTGGATGCTAAATATTTCAAATGTGAGTTTCTTAAAACACTTGAAAAAATATAGCCTCTTCTTTTGTGTTTTAATGTGGGAAACTATTCCATTAGTCATCTTCCACTGCTTTGTGGTTAGCTTAATTTGTTTTCCATTTAGATTAATTTTAAACAGAAAAATGAAAATTGTATTTTTCTATTAGCTTATGAGGGAAATAAATAAAAAAATTAAAGCTTTCATATTGTGATCTCCTCAGGCTCTGAGTGAGGTGATTGATTTGTAAGTAACCTCTTATTAATTTCCAATGTATTGATGTGTTTTTGAAGCTCACTTGTGTAGACCATGAAAGTAAATTATTAATTATTTTGCTGCTCAAACAAATTGAAAACAATACTATCTGAATTTGGCAAAACAGGGGCACAGAAATTAATGTTATTTCACTGAAGTACATTTTAAAATTTAAACTGAAGTTCTTATATCAACATCTTTCCTGAAACATGAAAATTATTGTGTCAACATGTGCATCATATTCTAATTTGAAAAAGATATAATTATCGAAGCAATAAAATCCCACTGAATTTCTCAGAAATTCAGAAAAAATGACTATCTGAAGTACTTTTAAAAAATTTTAACATAGTCCTTCTGACAGGGTTCTTTTCTATAATCATGTTGCCTTATTACATTTCAAAGTTGCTCCTGTTTCACCCAGGAGAGCTTAATGGAATATCTTCTTCTCCCAACACAAAGGTCACCAGGTTGTTACCTCCAGATTTCCCAGAGTAAGAGGATAGAATAATTACTATCCTTCAATGAGGAGCACAGGCAATATTCATTTCCTTAAATGTCTTTCTAGTTGTAAGGGGCAGCTAGAACAACTAATAAAAGATACAGGTTGTTTTCTAGATAAAAGACACATGATGGATTTATTTTCCCAGAATTTCAACAGAACAATTGATCTGGTGCTACATAGGAAATAAATATTTAAGATTTTAAAAAAAGGTGAATAGTACAGGGATTTGAAGAAGAAAAGGACTATATGCAATAACTAGGATGTCACAGTTACCCCTGGAATGCTTTAAAGATCTGTCCTGGGTTAAAAGAGTCTAATAGTAAGAGCAAGTTCGTTAAATTACCAGACAATTCAGTGGCACCAAAGGGGGTGATAGCATGTGTTTCATATTGGACACATGAATACAGAAGTATTTGGATGACCTTAAGAAGCAACACAAATAGAATATTTAGTAGTTTATATGTAAATTAGCAAGCTTTGTGCTTGAAAAATTTGTTAAGAAGTGAAAGAAGAGGTAAAAAGAGCTCTGTACGTTGTTAGCACAGAAAAAGAACACAAGAAGAAATCTAGGGGGAAAAAAGGAAATACTACTGAAGAATACATGCAGTTTAATTAATATTAGAAATATTTGTGTTATTTGGCTTACCATATGGAATTCTGGTCATCCATACTGAAGGAAGTTCAAGTGAAATTGCAAAGCTCACATAGTGTATACCATTAATATCAATAATGCATGTCATACCAAAGAAAAGCAACAAAACTGTTACAGTTGACAAAGGAACAGATGCACAAAATAGCTACAATTCAGCTGGGAAAACAGAGATGGAATAAAAATAATATGGGGCAATAAGATCGTGTCCACGAAACTCTCATCAGGTTCTAAATGCCTGTTTATTGATTCATAGAAAGGGTAATATTATGTGTTTTTATGCAATACCAAAGACTGGAATCTGAGAATTTTCCTTTCCAGTAATATTTTTGTTTTGCCAAGTCAATGTATACTGAGGCTTTGAAGATTCCATCTCCTTCATCTTCATCTGTTTCTCATAGTCTAACAGTAATACAAGAGTGGAGTGTGTTATCTTTATTCTCTCTCTCTATACATATATATATAAATTATTTATTTTTAACTTGATGTCTTTATCAATTTTTAAAATACTTGGGTAGGTGTTGTAGGACTTGCCATGACTTTAGAATTTCCTGGGATGAAACATGGTCAGTAGTTCCTTCTGGTATTGAAACAGCATCATCCTTTCTGCCTTGTTACTGTTAACAACCCTGTTGCACAGACTGGAAGAGAAAGAGTGCATGAACTTCCTCAGATCAGCAATAGATACAAGTGTTAAAATATTAACTGTGGGAGGGAGATTTACACTTTGAAGAAACTGGGAGAGGACAGTGCTTTTTATATGCAGATAATGAGTCAGAAGTTGGGATGACTTATTTGAATCCTTCTTTGGGGCTGACATACGTGGTGTGTAACTAGTGTACAATTTATACTATGTAAGACTAGCATTTTATGGTTGTCAGCAGATAGTGCTGAAGCAGTAGTACTTTTCTACAGTATGTTAGGAGCACCAAGGAAACAATAATATGAAAAAGTTTTATCTTTTCCAGAAACATTTCTACATTATCACTTACTATTTCAAGATTTTCCTAATTTCTTCATTTTTAAACTCAAGAAGAAAAAAAAAAAATCTAGTTGACACCTTCAATCCAATAAATACAAATCCTTTCCATAACTTAAAATGTAAATGGCTCCAAATTTATACCTAATACCATAGCTATTTATTAGCCTTCTATTAAAAACTCTCTAATACATGAACCACACATTCCCTAAGAACACTAAACCTTTACACTAATTTATTTTCAGAACATATTTTATGCTAATGGTGTAGCTCGAAGTAGAAATGAAATAAAGTTTACACATTTTCATCAGGAATACATACACCTCAAAGACATTCTCTGTATCATACAGCTTTATGTTATTCCAATTTTTGTGTCACTACCATAACCGATGTTTTTCTATGCTGCTCTATTATATGGCCACAAAGACTGCATTGCAAAAAATGTTCCTTCGTTTCTACTGGTATGTTCGAAATTATCAATATTTTTTTTGAAGCAACTGTAGCTTTCATGGCAGAAAGTCTGGCCCTTTAGTTTTGATCCCTTTAGCAAATATCAGTAAATCTGTGTTACAAAAGGATAAAATACTCAGCTGTTGCTATGACCCACAGGCTAACTTTAAATGGTGAAACATCACAGCAGTGCCTTAAGTGTCAAAAGTAATGACTTTGACACACACTGGCAAGCAGTTCAATCTCATGGTAACATCTTGTGGAGTTAAGAAGGAGGGAGTCCTGACCTTTATTGATTGCCATATCCTCAAATATGTGCTGTAGTGAACTTGATATTTCCCCCTGCTGCTGTTGTTTTTATTAAATACCACACACTATTGTTGGTATATGATAGATGACAAAAAGCAAGGAATTGTTGAATCTTAACTTTTAAAAATATAACTGTGTAAGAATTCTTTTAAATAATATTTTACTTTTATTTGTGAAAAAAAAAAAGTTTTATAAGTATTCATTATCTCTGAAGGAAAGTAAAAGCAAGGAGAAATGCTTCAAGAGAATATTATTGCCCATCAATATCTATCTGATCACTTACCAATTGCTGTCACAGGGAAATAGACTTGACTTGGGGCAAATTAATGCAATTTATTAGTAATAAAAATAGATCCTGGCTAGTGAGAAGCAATCCCAAATTTTAAAATACCCCCTTTCTTCCCCCCTTTCCCCAGCTCAATATATGTCTTGTAAAATCTTATAGCCTCACCCCGAATGGTGCACAGGGATGGGGAATGGGGGTTGTGGTCAGACCATAATTGCTTCTGTCTGTCACTCCTTCTTCCTCACACATTTCCCTTCCTCCATCATGGGCTGTCTATGGGCTGCAGCCCTTTGGGAGATAACCTCCTACGCCAAGGTGGTGTCCTCCATAGGCTGCTGTGCCTCTGGCTGGTGATTATCTTAAGCAGGAAAATTCAGTGCCAATACTACAGGCAAGATGCATAAGCTGACCCAGAGATATTTTCTTTTACAGGAACCTAAGCATAGATCCTCTTAATCCAATACAACATCTTTAAAACTGGAGTTGTCTGGCAAGCCTCATCTGTCTCCATCAATTATGTCTCCTTCCTTTATCCTGTTTGCCTTAGACACTGATATTTTTCCATATTTTTGTTGAAAGACAGTCCAACATAAAAAAAAAAAACCCTGATTTTCTGGTTGTGTCCTTTAAGTAATTATTTATTATCAATTGGTAATGTCAAATTTTGCCCGTTACTTAACTATAGCAGATAGAATTTAGATCAGATTCCACATTCTATTAATTCTGCTTAAGCACTGGTATAAATAGAACATACTAATGATTACTTTAAAATTCATTTGCATATACATATTTATTATTCTTCCCTTCACAGTCATGCAAATTCATTTGTTACATTTTCAATTTTACTAGTTAGGATTTTTTTTTTTTTTAAATAATTATTTATCTGTTTAGTTACATTCCTTCAGTTCCACCTCTTATGCAATAATTGGATTCATTTATTAATGGATTTTCATAAATTGGATTATTGTTTTGGCAGTGCTTTCCTAGCTATTCTCTGTTTCATTTTGATTGGGAAACACAAAAAGCAGGCCAATAGAGATGTTGCATATGTGCAGTGGAATGTTTTGTTTTCAGATCATTTCATGAGAAAAACTGGAAAGAAACTTGTGTTATTTAGATCAATATTGTGCCTGCTGTAAACAGCAGTTGCTTTAGTTTAAAATATTCCTTACGATTATTATGCACTATTACAAAGTTACTATCAGAAAGTTTAGCCTGCCGAACCTTCATTTTTAAGAAAAACGGCAAAATTCAAACCAAATTACTGTGAGCACAAAAAAGGTTCTCAAGATTATCTTGTAGTTAGTCATTCACCAGGAATATAATTGCTTTGGACTGACCTTGGAGACAAAGGTTAATAATTCCACAAAGTCCTTTAATAGTAGTTTAGTGTTTGGCTTGAGAGAATTAGCAATGTATTACATTCATATAACCACCTACAAAACTTGATTGTGTGGCTGACTACAACCTCCTCCAGGAGTTCTGCCCCTTTGGCTTTCATGCATCTTATAATAAACTATCTGTGGCATTTTCTCTTGGCAGAATCTTTAAGGCTTATTACTAATTCAGTGCCCTGGTCTGATCTTTTGTACTTTTGCACACAAATTCATGTTTCCTATGTGGAGGTCTCATGCAGCTCAGTGAATGTACAATTTAATTCAAGGTGCATCATATCCTCTCTTTTACAAGCAAGATTTAACTTGCTATTTTACATCCAGACTGTAAAATAAGAGACTCCGCACAGGTTTACTTTTTTTCTGTGGGGCTAGGCTAGCCTTAAAAAGATACAAGCTAGATAAGTATATGTGACTCTTAGAAGAAAACAATGAAAAATCATGAAACTTTACAGTAAACCCACTATTTTTCCTTCAGTCCAAGGCAGATGCATATGCATCCTTCCTCTTTAGAAACTAAGTGATTGGTAGGAGACACAGCACATGCTAAAAACATTGCTGATCTGCAGGGTGAGCCTATTTTCTCTGGCTACTCTATGGCCAGGGTCCCAGATGCTTGGACCACATTTCTATTTTGAAAGTTTACTGCACATCTACATCTTTTAGTGTGTATGCCCCTGTCCTGGGTTGCAGTGTATACTATTACCATCCTCATGAGCTGTTGAAATCAGGTGGGGCAGTGTTTCCTTGCCTCCTCCCCCCAGACTATCTTGCTGTTAATGGCCCATCATTGTCCTGCCCCATGACTCATAGATAACTCCCTCTGGACTATCATCTGTTAATGAGCCTAATCAACACTTGGCCTCATGACTCATTACCCCATTGTGAGATGCTCCACCCAGAGGGAGGAACCAAGTATCCCATCGTGGGTATAATCTGGGACTCTGAACACCAGAGACACCCCTTCCCACTGGATTTCTAGAGGACAGGAGTTACACAGCCACTATTGGACTGTCTGAGGAAGAGCAGACTCTTTTACTACAGGATCACTGCTTCAGAGGACTGCAGCCACCATTCTAGCAGACTGCTACCACCACCCTGCCTAACAGGGACTCAGGTTGTACCTTGACTCTGTCAGTTTGAACCAGTGTTTTCTTTTACTTTTTTTCCTTTTCTTTAATTTCCATTAAATTGTTATTCTGACTTGGTGCCTCCCACTGGTTTGTTTTCAAACTAGTACAGCCCCCACTATGCCCTTCTCTTCATTCATCACCCATAAAACAAAGTTTTTGGACTGTTGACTGTAATTTGTGATAAGGTCTTTCATGCAGGTTTTGTAATAAGAAACATTTTGTCTGTTTATTATATTCTTTTTTTTTTCCTGTAAGCTTTGTAATGAACAACAAATTCTACATAGATAATGCATATGTTCTAGTATGGTATGCATTAACTTGGACATGTGTGGGTACTTCAGGCCAAACAGACATAGTAAGTTAACTTACTCAGTCCTAATACTTGGCAGAAAAAGGCAGTAGTGTCACTCCATCTAATTTATGCTTTTAGATGTAACATATGCACCAATCCAGACAGTGGGAAGCACTGTGGATAATGCCTAGAAAAATTCACACCCTATTTTTTAATTGTGCAGCTTCCACAATTAAGCAAAGACCTTTAAAAAAGCATTCAGCAATCAGTTTTCTCTCTTGTGGTCAAGACTGCAAAAGGTATTAATATCCTATATTATTTATTATAATTAAAGTTTGGCTTTTCATTTTTATCTTTAGTGGGATATGAAGTATGAGAATCCAAGCCTGTCTCAAATAGTACTTGGTGCCTGTATGCTGGGACAGGAAAGAAGCCCTTGTTCAGTGCAGTGGGAGAAGCCGAGAGATCGTCCCCTGCCCAAATGTAGGCATTAACTTGTTACACACACACACATGTAAACACGTGCATTCATGTGTGCATTATCCTGTGTATACAAATACTTCCTTATTTCCACATATATGTGAATCTGGAAGATATTTAAAGATATACATCTGACTGAAATTAAAGAAAGCTAAATATTAATCTAATACTCAACTAAATATCTTTATGAGAAACAGCCCCTACAGCAGCTACCAAATATCTACTATACACAGCAGAATAGAATAACAAGCTATCTCCACTCCTAGCTTTCTATTTTTCCAATTTGAAACTTGCTTAACTTCTTAATAACTAATATTGGGATAAGATGAAATTTCTTTTGACTTGGCAGACCAACTTCAGCTAAATCTTACATTATTGGTTGAATTTGTTGAACTGAGAAAAGTTTGTTCATTTTGAAGGTCACAGGCTAAATGATCTAAGACTTTCTTGCAAGTCATCCATATAATTGCAATGCACGGATGCTTTTTAATACTTCAGCAAAGACTAAGGTACTGCTCAATATTATTAAATAAAGGAAGCATTAATAGGCTTTAATTGGGTTTTTTAAGGCTGAAGTGACACTTCAAAATTTCATGCCAAACTAACAAGACAAGAAATATGACCAAAACCCATCATTTCCCATCAGTGCCATTTTTTTCTCATGGCTTTTGTTGCTTGAGGTTTTATTTGCTCTTATGCCTTATTGATGATTCACTTGTCTTTTATTAATCCATTTGAACTAAGAAAAATACCTTAATAGGCATACATAGTTGCTGTCATTAAGGAAAAAAAAAATGTTTCAAACTGTATGCTTTCTGCCCACAATATTCTCACTAACCACAAGTAAATAGTTTTAAATCAATATATTAAGTATGACATAGATATTTTGCATGATGATAAAATACAGCAGTATTTTTTTTGGTCAAAAAAATCCATGCAGTCACATGTCTGCTTTCATAACAGACTCTACATCATCTACCTAACCAGACAGTATCTCAAATTTGTCTTAGGAGGTTATTAGCTATTAACAAATTTTGTGAAACTCTTTTGCAATGGGAAGAATAACAAACACTTCAAAGACTACCTCACAAGTTATCAGCCTTGGTAAGAACAGAGACAAATGTTTCAACAAAAAAATTCTGTTTTACTCTAAATGAACTTCGACCTATAAATAGTTTTAAAACTTAATTTGAATCCCGAGAAGTTATTTTGTGTTCTTTTATAACAGCTTTTATGATGTGGCTGTTTTATAAATATGTTGTTTATTAACTTCTGGTTTAAATGAAACTTTTTTTTCACAAAAACAATTATTCTGGATCCAACTATAGCGAAAATGAGACACATATTGAAATTATTCTTCCTTAACTGTGGAAACTACAAAAAGGTGTAGATATTTTAGTCAAAATCATGGAATAAATGGATACTGAGGTAAAAAAATAGAACAACAGTCAAAATAATGAAATAAATGGATACTGAGACAAAAAATGGAACAACAGTATGGTCTAAAATTATTAAACTCACAAAGAAAATTAATATCATAAACACATTATCTCAGTCTAGCACAAAGTAATTCTATGGATTCACTAAAAATTTTATTTAATGACATGTTCACTGTGTGTTTTTAAATAAACAATAGAGCAAATAAAGGGCTTCATGCACATGCTGTAGTAAATCATTAATTTACAAAGGTAATTGGTAATTTTGCCTTACCTGCCTTAAAGCCTGATAAAGTCAACAATGTTTTTTTAACTGGTTGAATCTGCATTCAGTCAATGGTCTTGAATAGAGAATGTAGCCCACATAATTCTGATTACAATTTAAATTGCTTGAAACAAGTTCTTTCTATTAGGAAACTAAAATTTCTAGTGTAGGAAGTCAAGCTTTGTCATAATGATATTATCCATGCAAAGGGTGCTTTTCTCTCAATATTTTATGTCACAGAATCATAGCAGGTCTTGGGTTGGAAGGGACCTCAAAGATCATATAGTTCCAACTCCCCTGCCATGAGGAGAAACACCAGCTACTGGATCAAGGTCTGAGGACTCCTATCTAACTTTTCAGTAATTACTATTCATTTAATTCTAGGCACTTACTCTATGACTTTTTTTTTTTTTCCATCTTTTTGGTCAAATTCTATTTTTAATTTATTTCCCTACTGCATTACAAATACATAAAATGCCCTTCCAAATTCACACGCAGAAATAAGACTTCATTAATGCTTTCCATTCACAAAATTATTGTATTTTGAACTTTTGCCAGTGAACTACACTGGCTTAATCAAGGCAGCATGGGTAATATCTCTCTTCTCCTACAGTCTGACTCTTAGGTCAGGTATGGACTGATTCAGCAATACAGTAGTCCAGCACTGATGAAAATTATTACTGTCCCATCACTCCTACCAACCAGATATCTTTTGTACCAGAGTAATTTTCTGCTGCTCTTTCAGACACACTGAAAGGCCAGAAAAGGGTGAAAAAGAACCTAAGCAAAAGACTGGATGAGGTCTTTGATATTCATAGTGAAAGAATTTTGAAAGGGAAAACCTCATTAAGAAATGCAGCAAGGGCATGATTCAACTGTTTTCACAAGCTATACCGCCTCACATCAAAGGCAGTCTGGTCTTTTGAGGTTGGCTTGTCAAACTTAATTTAAAACTGGCTTTTCAGAGTAGTTATCAAAGGTTTGTAATGGCAGAACTGAGATAAATGCTTTTGATCCAGCTGGTCGTGACTTCTCTTCATGCTTCCTACTTCGAAACCTCTACTTCATTTTTCTAGCCAATTTCACATACAGGTGTATATACATGAATGTTCAGGAATCTCTCTCCATCTTAGTACAAGAAGTGACAAAACCCTGAAAAGACAGAAGAGGCTGAGCTTGGTCTAATTTCATATCTGTGCATCTGAATCAGCTGCAATGTAGGACATTTAGGAATAGAATTCTATAATAGCTCCACAGGCAGAACTTTCACTGTGGAGATAAAAGCGCTCAGTACTGGATGCTTTCTTTTCCTGGTTGATCTCTCTCTCCAAGCAGACATATATAGTTATTATTTTTACAATAATTCTAGTTTTGATGGGATACATGGTGAAGAGTAATTCAGCTAATTCAGAGAAATACAATATACTTTTCCCTGTAGAAATTTTATTACAAACTGTTGCCAAGCTAGACAAAGCTGAAAAAATTGATTAATTTGAAGTCCTCTAATAAAATAGGACCCTAAGCACTAAGAAGGAAGTAAGATTACTAAATAAATTTGGTTATAAGAATTTCAAAAGTTTCAGATAGCTGTACAGTATCCCGAATATTCAGTGCGTGTTGCAGAGTTGTTCTCCAGTCATTTGGGGTCTTTGTGAACATGGATTTGGAAATTTGGCTGAAGGCTGGAAGCAATTCCTGACTGAGGTGTTCGAGCTCAACCACAGTCAGAGCTTTAAAACAATTACTTGATTTCCAACTTTTATTTATCTGAATTATTTTTATTTCACCTTTGTGAAATTAAAAAAAAAAAAATTATTAATGAGTCCTTGCAGAGATAGAAACACAATCGAACTCTAAAATGTTAGTTCTAAAATATGATTTTGAAAATGAATTTTGTTCTGAATAGCAGAGTGTATTTTAGCAAAAGACTAGGTGGTCCCAATCACTGGCTGAAAGTTTTATCAGCTACTTTTGAACAGCATTTGCTATCTTTTTACCAGCAACTTGAGTGCCTTCAGCTATATTTTATTAGCTGTCTTAATTGGAATAGAGGAATGAGAAAGTATGTTCCACTTTCAGTGTGCAAATATCAGCTTAAATAAATAGATTTATTTCAGTTGAAAGACAATGGAATAAATAAGAACTTTTCATGCCAGAAGAAATATCAAAGCAGTGGGTATTTTGCTTAGGGGTACACAACATTATTTGCACTGAAGTCTGCAGATGTGTTGGTTCTTTTTATTTTTTTAAACAGTGTTCAGTGTTTGTATGTCCAAATATCTACTTAGAAATATATTTGAAAATCTTAGAAGTGTTAATCATGGTTTATATTTTTGGAGATCAATTCACTTACTGACATGTAATTGTCTACTGCCATTTAATTTGCTTCAGGGTGCCAGCAGTCATGAATTTTTCTACTGTGTACTATTTTCCATATCTCTCAGCCTGGAAGGAATGTCAACATACCTTAAATGTCACAAAAAATGTTTTATCACTGTCTGTGGGTAGCTTAACCAAGTAACATCTTTGAAAATAAAGATAACATCCTTGCAGACACCTACATGTAAATGCTTATATTTACATTTATATTAATGTAAATGGTTTTGGTCAGATGTTTAAATATTTTTAGTGCTGTTTTTTAGGCTCAGATGACTACTCTGAGCGTAACAACAAGTTAGACACTGTATATCCACAGATTAACACGTTTGGGTGCCTTAATATTGATTTCATCTGTAGATATCTGATAATCATAAAGAAAGCTACATTATTAGGTCTGGATCCAAAGAAATTGTTGTTAAAAAAGTGTATTTGCTTTAGTATCTCTCATAGAGGAGTATGGATTCTCCTGGGTGCTTTAGTCTGAGCACAAGTATGTCTGTCAGGCACTAGCAAAATGTTCTCAGGCTTCGGTGACATATTTAGTGGCTGTACAGCACTTCCTTATTCATCAGCATCCATACCAATGAAATGTAATGGCAAATGCACATTTAAATGGCTCTGAATTCATGGAGTGCTTAGGACAGTAAAAGCTTCCAAATGAGTAATTGCTTTACAGAGACAGCTTTCATATCTGAAATTGCTTAGTGGTTGGACTTTAAAATAGCCTGTGTTTCTATTAGTTAATCTCCAGGCACTGTATAAAAGGCAACAGACTGCAAAAAGATTCATATAAGGAATGAATACAGCATGGTATTAGTGGGAAAGAACAATAAGAACCATTTCCTCCTGGAACCCATTATAAAGAGTAGAACGAAACAAGTTTCTTGCCTGCAGATACTTACAAACACAACAACTTTTTTGTTAAACCACATTTTTATCATTTCAAGTTTAAAATACTCTTCAGAAGTTGTTCATGAGTTTCCAACATAACTCAGTCCTCATAAAATATTCTGATAAAGAAAAACACAGTGCTTGAGGCTTATAATTTTCTGTTAGTGTGGGTAAGACTTTTCTTCAGTGTAAGCAAGGGCCTTGAAACTGAGGTAGTACTTTTTAAAAATCCGTGTTTAAAACATAATGTGATATTCCTATCTGCAATTCATTTCATATTTGATCTCTACTATATTGTAAGTGTAAAATTCATTCTGAACATGAGTCCCCATTGATAAATCTTTATGTGGAATTTGTTGAATATCAGATCTAATTTTCCACATTGTTTGTACTTCTTAATACTTTGATGCACAGCAGAAACAGAGAAACTATAATAAATGGATTGCATTTTTCTTATTTTTCTGGATTACCAATTATAAGTTGGCACTTCCATCTCATAGAAGATGAGCTTAGGCAACAACCTACTTACAGGATTTGTAAACCTATAGAGACATACCTGCATGTCATTTGTCGTGCTCTTGACTGTATATGCAGTAATGAAAGAATGAAAATATCCATTAGCAGAAAGAAATATCTTCCTTTCTATTCAGGTGGACAAAGCACTAAATAGCATGTGAGCTTGGTAATAAATTTGGTAATAACATCTGTGTTTGCTCGAGATTCACATGATTTAAAAATACTATATATTTTCTTTTTTTCTATTTTCTGAAGTCAGATAAAAGAACAGATACTCCTTGGTTTTATTTCTGCAATTCTGAGCTCTTGTTTTATCAACATTTTTATTTGTGTGGACTCTCTTAGGTTATATTCAGTTGGAGGTCGGGATGGAAGTTCATGTTTGAGTTCAATGGAATATTATGATCCTCACACAAATAAATGGAATATGTGTGCTCCTATGTGTAAGAGAAGAGGAGGTGTAGGAGTGGCTACATGTGATGGCTTTCTTTATGCAGTTGGAGGTCATGATGCTCCAGCTTCTAATCACTGTTCTCGACTGCTGGACTATGTGGAAAGGTATCAAATTATACATGCATTTTTTTTAATACAAAGTAATATCTGGTAGCATTATTTTCTGAACTTTGCTATGGTAAAATTAAACAGATATTTTTAACCCAAGAAATGCCTAGTTAGTACTTACTTGAAAAATTCTATAAAGGTCTGTAAAAGACAATTTCTTTGAAACTTATTTGTCATCCCTTTTTATTCACAGTACTATTATATATTACCACAAACACAAAAAGCTGGTTTTTTCACATCCTATTTATGTAGTTTTAGGACACTATTTCATACATTGCAGTGTCACAAACTAACCACTTTAGTGATAAAAATTTTTCCTTGAAATGATTTTATAACTGAATTTACAAAATTAAATTGTGTTTAGAAATATTTTCTAACTCTAGAAACATAGATAAGCAAAGAAGAAATAACTGCTTAGGTGATGGATATTCCCAGTACAATATACTGCTTCCTTTAACAGAATTGCCACCTTCAAATGTGGTGATGTAAGCCTTATACACTGTATTTACAGTACCCTGAATTTTGCAAGTAGATTTTCTACAAATTCAAGAATATCTAGTAGGGCAGTACAGCACAGATGAAGTGATCATGGCATTCAATTTAAAGGTATTCTTCAAATGTTTCATGAAGGTTTGACTTTTTTTCTGTTTCTGAATGACATAAAATAGAATAAGGAAAATATTCACTCCAAATGTGTACAGGTTGCAAAAGTTAAAGTAGATGTGTTTGAGTAGTTGGTTTATCTTAACATATAAGCTGGGGAGGATTTATCTCTTTATTTATTTTCTGAAGGGGTTAATTAAATGTCAGTTATTTCTTCTGAGTAGAGCTTGGCATTCAATATTTAATTGAAAAATTATAAGTTAAAACTCCTTATGTTATCCATATGATTTTGCTCAGTCTTGCTCATTGCCATCTCTACTGCATGTATGCAAAGATCATAGACTGCCAAATACTTCTCATCTCCAACAGAGAGACAATTAATCAGGGAAATCCCATGATGCCTCCTTACAGGGCCTATCCTTGTGGACCTCTATTTATAAGGAACAATAACAAGAATTTTCAGTTAAATAAATTTATATTAAGACTACTACTGACAGTCTTAATAAGTATGAGGTATTTTCAACTACTTCTATTTATTGGGGCTCATAAGGGAGCTTTTCTTTCATTTTTCATTCTCTCTTCTTCCAGTGTTGAAGATGAACTATATTGCATCATATTTGTCTTTCTCAGGGGAGACTGCAGCAATGAGCTAAACCACATATCCTTGTGCTGGTTTATGTACTGGTATTAGAATGACCATGTATAGTGTCCCTCGTCTAGATTTTTTTTCTACTGATAGCAAATGTGTGGAAAATGCACTTCAACAGTCAGCTCTGAGATTAAAAGTTGGGACTAACAAACAAGAACTTGTAGGCTATTAACTTGCATAGAGTGGATGTGAATTAACTGGTGGACTCCACTGAAATGTGAAAAAAAACTTCCATGGCCCTTGCAGTAATTAGTTTATAAGACGGCTGGAATGCAATTTAGTGTGTCTGGTTTTTTATTCCAAAATAATGCATCATATTCAAAAAACAAAAGCCCTTCAATATCTTAGGAAAACAAAGAATAGTAAGTGATGAGGAGGTATATTAGTCTAAGTTATTTTATATCTCTCTGAAAGTTTTTCTTTCCATAAATATCAAAGGCCTGTGTTTTAACTCTCTTCTTCTTCAGGAATGAGGCTGCTTCAGTCATTTTTTCATTCTGATGCTGCCTGTTAGGATGTGCTTTATTCCAGTACCAATTTGCTCCTGGAAGACTGTCAAACCAGACATAATATTTTTAAATTTATTTTTGAGATTATGCAAATATAGTGACAGCAGATATGTGTTTTTTAAATGCTACTGCTAAAATCCTGCTCAATAGTAATTAAGTCTTACAGTTTAATCTCCTAAGTTTGATGCAATTTTAAAGGATTTCCTCTGGAATCAAGCATTCTGAAATAAAATAATAATTACATTTCTCTCATCTTCATAAGTTGTCAAAGTGCAATCTTCTATTCCCTTTTAAAGGCAAAACAACTATTTTCTTCATAAGAACTATACAATTTTCAAGATATTTTGGCAGATTTCATAAAACAGCTTTCTTTTTCAAATGCTACTCAAAATTTGACAGATGCTAAAAACATAGTCATTTGACCTATAGCTTTTTCCCCTTCATCTCACCTTGATTTCAAAATTGATTTCTTTCCACATTCAGAAGCTTTTATCAAAACCCTGCTCAGCCTGGGGCATACCTAGTTATTATAAGAATGACATATACAGTTGCTTTTAGCAGCAAAAAGGATGTCAGAAATCTCAGGTATTTTCCTGGCAATTACAAAATCAACAAGTTCTTGTGCAGTTCTATTTTGTTGACAGAATTGAGTTAAAAGGATTTGTTTTAGCCTTTCATACCTGTTTATTGGAAGAAGCAAAAAAAAAGGTCCAATGATGTCAATTGTATTGTTTTCCAGCTTTTCTGCCTTCTCACCTTGGCCCTTGTAATTTAAGAGTCTATTAAACATTTATTACCTTTAGGCAGGCAAAGATACAATGCACACTGGTGCATTTCACTGGACGGGAAACTGTTTCACCTAGAGGAATGTGATTCTGTTGTTGAAAAATTCACACAATCTTGAAAAAAAATCCATTAAAAATATTTTTTTTGGCTTGTTACATGTTCCTTTACCTTCCGCATATTCAAGTGATATTTTTCAATATTTTCCTCTAAAGTTAGGAAAGACATTTATCATAAATCTAGACGTTTGACATCTTATTTTCTGAGAAGTCCCCCAAATGCCAGGATTAGCAGGTAGGAGATGAGTAGATTTTTTTCTTAAAATGTGTTTACTTGTCAAGGACCATATAAACAAGGTTACAGACAATTCTTTTATTGTCCAATTTAAAAGTCGTATTTATGAACCAGGAGGCTGTTACAAGCAAAACACTGTAACATTGCTGTTTCAGTGCTTGTATTAAATATATATATAATATTTTAGCCTTCAAATATGTGGGATTTCAAAAAGTATCCCTATAAGTTGCTTATTGATAATGACTGACTAAAATACGTACACTTTCAAGCAAATTAATGTCTACAAAAGGATTTGTAGACTAAAACTGCTTATTTTCTCCACTGATCAAATGATTCTATAACATAGTAGACTTGCTTAAGGATAGATGAAATTAATTTTATTTTACTGTGATACAGTATTCAGTTTTAGTAATATTTGATATCTAAAAATGAGATATCAAATGTAACCTAATACTCCAGACATCCTCGGTAACAAACTATCAAAAGATAATTAATTTCTGGTTTATGGATGTCCAAAACAGTTACAATGGAATGACTTCTGAAATGAAATAATATCACCTTATTAAGGAATATCTAAATTAATAGCTAGAGTAAATATTTAATTTTTAAATTACCACCATTATAAAAAGGATTTGTACCCTCAGTTTTAAAAATTCAGTGGTGATTATGTCATAAAACCAGTATTAATTTCTTTACTTGAGCAAATATCAGGAGGAGACTCTAATGCAGTTAAGCATATTCCCTGAATACGTAGGGTTGTTTTTTACTATTTTATAATATAATTTCAGAAATTAAAATATGATGAAATTTAATTTTAGAAATAATATTTATAATATTTTTGGTGTGCTACAAGAAATGCCCTACTTAAAATGTATACATAACATATAAATAAAATGTATACATCCATCCACATATTGTTCATATATCTTTCTCAGATCTTTTTCTGACACTATCCTATGAATACCTTAGTTTATGCTAGAAGGTTAGCTGAGCAAAAGTTTCTAATCAACATCTAGACAGTTGAATTGGGAAGAAAATAGATCTGTATCTTTTTGCTGTTAGGAAGAATACCTTTGGATAGGATGCTAAAGGATTTTTTCCACCCCAGGAAAACAAAAGACTATATTCAAGTGAAAATCAACATGAATTGATGCTTGTCTTCTCTCCACATACCCAGTTCCATTCTTCTTTCCTCAGGTATGACCCGAAAACTGATACATGGACAATGGTGGCTCCACTGAGTATGCCTCGAGATGCTGTTGGTGTTTGCCTCCTTGGTGACAAATTATATGCAGTAGGTGGCTATGATGGTCAGTCATACCTGAACACTATGGAAGCATATGACCCTCAAACTAATGAGTGGACACAGGTAATTATAAAGTTTATTTCATATATACGCGCACACACACACACACACATATATATATATATGAATTAGCCATTCTAAGTTTCCTTTAAAGTTAATGCAGAAAAGTGCATACTTCGAAATCATGATCTTATCCTAAAATAAGCATTTAAAATAGGTGAGATGTATTACACTCAAGAAAGCTTATTTCTTTTTATGATTGCAAAGGGGAACTCCTGTTGACTAGCTTAAATATAGACATACGTGATTTAAAGAAGCCCATCTTTTTTAACCTACATGTATTAATGAGAAGAGCATTTTATGAAGTTCTGTAGGAAATAAGAAATGAATTTGGAAAGATTTTTTTTTCCACAAAGCCACCAGTTCACATTAAAAACAATTAATAAACATGCTTGGAGAGGTAGTTAGGAGACATGTAAACAATGTTGTGATTTATACAGTGCCACTAAGTACAGTGTGCTATTATGTACATATAAGCTGACTCTACTGTGATAGTTTCAGCAAGATTCAGTCTCCTAAAGGTATTAATCCTTGTCTTGTCTTGAATAGTGTTTAAAATTGCCAAAATTATTCTAAAGGGTACTTGAACCTCTTTAGGAATACTGGAACCATATATTTCTGTATTGGTAGCTCTCACCTTGCCTCAAGGACTAAAGTGGCAGCATCAGCCACCGTCTACAGAATATAGAAACCCCTTGCATATCAATGGTTCACAAAATTGATGACAACTCTAAAATTAATTTGTGCTTTCTGTTCTTGCACTTTCAAATGAAAGATGTGAGGTGTAAGTAATTTTAAATTACAATAGTAGGGTAGTGTGGGTTTTATTTATTTTTAGCAGTTTACACTCCCATTAGTTTCGACCATTTTACAATAATGTTGACACAGCACTTTGACAATCTTTGTATGGCTTGTTCCTGTTTGGCAATCTTTTGCATGGTTTGATCCTATTCAGTTAATTTGTGTCTGTTTTTCTGCAGATGGCTTCCTTAAATATTGGAAGAGCTGGTGCCTGTGTTGTAGTCATCAAACAACCATGACTTTGTCAGCACTACTTAGGATTTTACTGACTGTGAAATGATTATTTTTCTATGTGACAAAGAGAATGATAACTTGACAAGAACAAGGATTTACACAGTGAATACACTGTTGATCACAAACTTGAAGAAGTTTGGAAGTGACAAAGATTAAGTATTTATGCCCTATAAAATCATAAAACTGTTCACAGTCAGTGAACAAGGAAAAAATCCCAGAGTATTGTAGGCGTAAATATGTGAATGTAGAGTAGTAAGTTCAGGTACTGTTCTCATGAATGTGTCCTGGAGAACTGGATAATCATGGGAAGGCTCTACACAAAGAGCAGAAAGGCATATGAGAACAGTTTACATGGCTGCAAGAGAACTGCAGAAACATGAAAGTATATTTAATCAATTTTAAACTGTGTTTTTTAAAAGAGAAAAGTGGATAGTAATATAATTTTTTTGCTGTTCAGGTCTTGTCTTCAAATGGGTTATGGCCTTCTCATTTAAATGAGCAGTTTGATTTTTACTAAAGGGAACAGGTCAAATGGTCTGGATATTCATAGCAACTGAGCTGTGACTCTAGAGTAGGAAGAAAAACAAAACTAAAAGACTTTTTTCTAACTTCAGACTGTACCTCTTTGGCAGTATTAACGCATCTTATAAATGAGCCTATTGAGGGGGAAGCCTGTGTGTTTAATCAACTAATGCTTAAAGCAATCCTGTGGCTGCACTGGGGCTTTGCTGCAAATATGCGAGTCAAAGGAACAGTTACCTAATTCTTTCTTAATCTTATATTCAGTTTAAGCATGTGGGCTCTAATCTCATTGTTTAATGCATCTACTGCATGTTGGAAGCTCATGACAAACTGGAAAATTGATATCTTTCTTTCACTGCATCATGTTAACAGATGAACTGTGACCAGAACAGTCTATATAGCCTCTTCTAGAGTTTCAAGAGGGGAAAAAAATCATATATTTTATTTCTTTCTGATGCTTGTACATACAAAATTTTGCCTAATTAGAGCTGCCAATTTATGACTTTCCATTTATGACTGAGAATAACTGCAAGTCAGGAAATCAGAATAAATGCAAGTGGAATAAGGAAAATTAAACCATTTTTTCTAATAAAGTTCATATGGTAAATATACTAGTGTCATCTGTGCTTCCCTTTAGAGTTGATAATTTCTGCCAGTAATGATACTTTGAGCTTTTGTTTTGGCATTAGATTTGATGCTGATGCTTTCTGTCTGCTCAGCTGAATCACTTTGAAGCTAAGGCCACTACAGGAATATGAAATTCTGCTATTCAGGGGGGCACAGTTTCTGGGAACAGGACACCAAACATACTTTCTAAAGCCCTGCTGATCCTATAGGAAACATTTTATGGCCAAAAAGCAAAACCTCACAATCCTCTGTCACTATCAATTTTGAGAAGGAATTCTGGTTCCACTAAAATGAGTTTTCTTAGTGGAAACCTTTGCAATCATCTGAGATGAAAAAATGCATAGAGCATCTAACTTGGGACATCTGATTTGAAGATGTGTCTAACAGCATCAGTATTCATGTAGATCTTTGTTTACTGACATAAGCTGAATTACAATTCTGAAGCCGCAGTATACAGATTTAAAGATTTTAAATATTTCTCTGTCCTAATTTGGAATCAGCTGAAAACACTTCAATATTCATTTTCCACAGCCAGTTGCTTTTTGAATTGCAATTAGTCTTTCACAGACAAGGATGTCAATTTTTCTCCAACTACAAGAAGTTGTTGAATAAAAGATGTTACCTCTCTAAAGATTTTGCTTCATGTAAACACAAGTTTTGGAGACCAAATGAAGAAGATTCTAGAATTAATTGTAATTAAATATAGGCATTGGCATTCAGTTCTCCTACAGAGATACCTAATGAACTTAGATATTGAATTTGAATTCTATTCCTAGAACTTTCTTTTGATTTCATTATATTCATACACAACAGAAATATGATTGATCTACCTATATACTGATCTTCAAAATCAGATTATTTCTGTTAATTTTATTCTGTGGCAGATTTATTTTCTGTGCCTTGATCATTATCTTCCTCCATTTATCTTCAATTTTATTTTTGATTCTCAATTTTCTTTTCCACTTTTTCAATTTGCCTCTATTTTACCAAAATTATTCTCATAAGAAATTTTTCAGTCTATTTTACTTCTCTTATTTGAAAGAATAAAATTACTATTTGTTTTATTTTGATTATGTAAAATCTAGCCACAGTAAGAGCCAAAATTGGCTTTCATATTCTTTGTATACAACTGCTACAAGTCTCTTCTAAAGAGAATTAATGAAGAAATTTTAATTAATTTTTTTCTCATCATTATGTTTGCTCTTATTAAAAAAATAACAATAGTTTTACCTTTGTTTTCAAAGGGAATGGTATTTAAATCCAAATAGTATATCATTGCAGTCTTGATTTCTGTGGTTCATTAAGACCCATTTTTTATGTATGAGTTAAAATCTCTTCTGATACACTGAATTGTGCTAAACAATATTAGGTTTACAGGAAAATCTGATGTCTTTTCAAAAAACAGGTGATCTTGTTGATCTACCATGGTGTCTTTTGTCTCACATAACGTCTTTGATTTCCAAGTATGAAAATCACAATGAAATAAGAGCTGCAACAAACATTAATTTTAGTGAAATCAATGACTAAATTCTGCAAAAGGCTGCTTTTAAGGTTACTAGTTTAATGTTCTGGTTTAATAGTCTAATTTAATATTCTATTAGTATTCTACTGTAATATTCTATGCTCTAAAATGTTAACTTTTTCTCTGTCTTTCCAGTTTTTTTTCAAGAACATCAACCAGTTTTACTAGAATGTCTATGTTTCACATTAGCCTGGATTTATACATGGAATTAGATCCATTTTTTCTTATTGTTGTCTATCTTTATACATGAACATCTTTTGAACTAATCAAACACAAGTAAAAATAATTAAAATTACAGTTGTCTGAAGTAATTAAAATTAAGACCCTCTGGGACTACTGAGAAGTCTTACATTTCTCTGTTTTATGTGTCAAAAACGCCTTTTTTATTTATTCATGGTTTATTAGAAATTTTAATAATTTTCTTTTTGCTGCCACTGGTTTTGAGATAGAAAGAAGGCCAAGGAAGTGAATGCTGGAAAAGTTATTTTTAATTCGATGAGTCCATACAGATTTTTATAACAAGTTAGAAAAAGCAATACTGTCAGAAAGCAATCATTCTCAGATTGTTGCAAAGAAATCATAGAGTCATAGAATGAATCACAGAATCAAGATCATCTGGTTCCAACCCCACTGCTATGAGCAGGGGCACCATCCACTAGACCAGGTTGCTCAGGACCCCATCCAAATTGGCCAAATTTGCTTCTTGAGGTGCTTTTGGAAGCAATACCTAAAAGACAAAAAAAGCAGGTTTCCCAGAAGAGGAAATTGCTATGGCTATAACAGTGCCATTAATATTTATTAATAAAATTATTAAAGAAATTATGAAAGAACTTACTTTTTTCAGGGCTTTAATTGGTTACTTAAGTCAACAAAATAAAAAAAATACTGCAGCACATTATGTCTCTTTTTCAAATTAATTAATCTTTCTGATTTAATTTATCTCAAAATGCTAGCTGGCTAAACTTCAAGAGTATACTTTTCTAGACACTCTTTGAGGCTGTATAAATATGGAATAATTCAAGTTGAACTCAATAGAAAAAAATCAAGAAAAATAGCTAAAATTTTTATTACACTTTTGATGTGTTTTTACAAATAGTGTAGTGTTAAAAAATCCATTTCAAAAAATAAATACTAACATTGTGATCCTCTACTGCTTCTGGAACTGTTGATTACCTTGCAGTTTTGGACTATTCCTTTTAGGTATTTTTTGTATTTACAGTTTTTTTATTATTGACAATGATGGATGCTAGATATATAATCCATATTAAGAAATATCTACATAGAAAAATGTCAATTAATAGCTATTCTTTAGAGGAGCTCTTTAGTATTGACATTATGTGATCCAATTTTATAGAAAAGTTTTGCATTGTTATCAAAGTCACAAATAAGGCAATAAAAAGATCTAAAGGTATCTGAAGGTGACCTGTTATCTATGACTTTGCATTACTTATTTCATGAGGAATAAATAGAGAAGGAATTTCCACAAAAGCTTTAAAAAAGCTCTTGTAACTGTTATCAAATAACAATAATAGATTGCATAATTTAAATTCTTGAAATATAAAGTTCTTGGATTTTTTTGCATTTACTGTACCAAGGAAATGTACACGGACTAGGTAATGCAGGCTTACTGCCAGCTCAGAATCTCAATATGTAAAAGTAACTCCAGATATATTTCTTTAAAAACAGATCATCCATGTAGTATATCTGTTCTAACTTAATGAGAATGCATAAAATATTCAACAGAATAATTATTCTTCAGCCTTGTTCTAACTCCAGTGTAAAGCTGCTCGAATTGGCATAACCTTGCATTTCATTGCAAATTTCCTCATTATAGTTCTGCTTCATAGTTCATGGGGATTGGCTACACTTTGGCACAGAAAAACCACTGAAAATTGTTAAATCAGCAAAGGTTTGATTTCCAAGTGTAGGACTACAGCTGTTGGACACTAAACGATAAAGAAAATTACTAGCACAGATAAGAATTGTAGTGACAGGGAACAATAAAACCTTGAGTCACTGGCTATCCACACCTTCACCTTGGGCAATCCATGGAGCTGCCAAATTCATCACCTCAGAGTTGCAAAAGTAGTCAAAGCTGAGGTATAAGCATCTTACACTTCTATCACCCTATATTTTTCCAGATTTCCCATGATGACATGATGCTTAAAAAATGCACTAAAATTAAAATAAGGATGGTAATAAATCCTCTCTTGCAGAAGTCTAGCACTCCTCAGAATTACATCTGTGAATCAGATTCATGTTCAGTCTTCTTCTCTTAAGTGGCCTAGGTTGTGTGTTAAGTCTGGTGACATCTTTAGTGAACTATTTCTAATGTCCCCAACAAAAGTCACTGAAGAGGAGTGCCTTTAATGGCCTCCAGGGAGAAATGGTGTTCCAAAGGTGAGATGTTTCAATTAAATAGATGAGCATTCAGTTTAGCCATCCCACATAAGTGTCTGATATCATGTGAGATGCCCAAAACTATCTAAGTCCTCACACTGGGCTGAAGGTATGACACAGATGAAGTTATGTAGTGGTAACAGAAGTTTGAATGGGCTGTTAAATATTCCAGATGATATTAGACACCTTTTTGTGGGCAAATAGAATCCATGATCCCATATATATATATATATATATATATATATATATATGTATATGTATAGATGTATGTATGTATACATACATATGCAGTGCCACTATCTTACAACCCACCTGTGTGAACGGAAAGGCTGAATTTAAAAATATTTTACTTCAGGTTGCTTAAGATTGAAAATATTAACCTTGATAGTCCAATGAATGATACAAAGAATGAACATAGGTGTGACAGCTCAATCCATTAATACTCATTAATGCTGGCAAGTATGGGAAATGCTAACTTGGAGAGATCCACTTTATAAGAAAAATCAGCTTCTGTGTATCACTTCAGTCAAAAATTTGTTCTGTAAGCAAGTCAGGAATAAATCACCCTTACTCAGCAGTTATTGTCACCAACATTAGTTTCTATCACCTACTGTAGGCTTTTTGGGTTTGCTTTTCTATTTAACAGTAAAATGTTTCTGAGGGCAATTCTGTAAAGGTTTGAGTGGCACATTTCAGTCACATTGTGGAAAATCTCACATGCAGACACAGTGTGTAAACCAATACTATATGGCTTAGGTTTTGGGTTTGTTTTTTTCTTGTTTCTACATCTGTATATATTCCAGGATATCAATTAATTTTAAATGGTCATTTGTTCCATATGAAAGGTAAAAGAGAAAGAAGACTTGCTATAGCAGGCTGAATGAATAAATATCCATTTCATAATAAAGAGTATTCTCAAATATAGATATCTACTGTGTAAATATCCACATCAGAATTATACATCCAAAGGATTTTCTTATACCCAGAGTAGCAAAATCACTATTTCCAGGACATGATTCATCTCATTATTATGGTGAAATAAATCACACTTTAAAAATGTGGTTTTCTCCATTGACTGCAAAAGTGCCTAAAATGACTAGTTCAGACAGAAATACTTAAGTTGGATAAGATGAATCTCTACCTTTGATAAATGCCTAGAAGGAACTGGTCCCACAAATATTTATTTCCAATAACTATGACAGGAATTTAATTTAGAATAGAACTGCAAGACTCAAATATGCATTGAACAAAAATCAATTTTTCTGTTCTGAAATCAAGAACTCTTATGATATTGAGAGAGTGGATAATTTGGAGCTTTCAAATGACATGAAAAAATAAGCGAAAAATGGCTCTCTGTTAACCTAGAGGAAGAAAAAATATTCAGAAAATTGTAGCTGCAGCCCCTGGTTACTTAGATTTTAGATATCCTAGATTTCAGGGATAAGGAAGCAATTTAATACAATAACCTGCAAAACATATCTATATAATTGAACTTAAACCTTCAGAACATGAAATAGGATTATTTAAAAACTTAGGATTGCTGTAATCAATGGGCATCTTTATTCCAGGCCCTTGTGTAGAAAGAGAAAAACTGGAGAAAAGCAGTTTCCTCCCACCAGATGGGTCACCTCATCCAAATGTAGGCATACATAAAAATCACCTGCTTAAAATGCATTGTTTTCCTCTTTGATTCATAAAGGAGCCAATGAGAATAACCCAGATTTAGGCACCTAAATTAGTAGAAATGCCAATAATGAAATGTAGAAAAATGCCAATAGTGTGATCTGTCTGAAGTTGTAAATCTGTTTGACTTACAGATTTATCCACATTATCATTTATCTCACAAGTAGCTTACACCATACTACATATTCTTGGCCAGCTCTATATATAGACAATTAAAGGATATATACTTTTTGTGACCAAATGCAACTTTTGAAATAATATCCATTGTACAGCTAGGTGAATTTCTTTGTTGCTTTTATGAAAGTTCACGGTCTTTGTGCAGTTCTGCTCAAAGTGCAAAAACACTGGATTAATTGTTGGTTTCATCATAAATTGTGGATATTTAGCACCTTCCAAAATCACAGACCATTTTCTTTGCTCTTTAAAATCAGATGTTTATTTTTTTATTCCATTTTTCTAAACTGTGGCTATATTTTACATACGACATTTTTATGCAACACATGTTTATGTGTCTGGATCCTTGCAGAAAAATACATGTCAGGATTCTGCTGGAATGCGATTACCAAACACATAAGGTTTTAAAAATGCATTTTCTATGATAGGTACTTAACATATCTTTGGTTATGTGTAGTTGACTTTAGGGAACTGACTCAGAGTTATTTAAAAATATAAAAAGAAAATGAAAACAAGATTTTCAATAAACTTGCTTGACTGTTATCTTTCCCCTCTTGCCTCCAAAAAAAAGCAATGAAACCCTCCAAAAACCCAAAAAACTGCAACAAAAAAGGCAACCAAAAAAGTAAACAGATAAGTTCTATGTACTTTTTCATTTCATTGTACATTCAAAAATTTATATTGTCATTAATTTTGATTACTTGAAAAATTAGAATTATACAGAGGAAGAGCTGTAACCAAAATGGGACAGAAGTAACTGTTATGCACAGATTGAATGCCTTCATTAACTGGGGAAAAAAAAAAATCATTTTTCTAGAATGGTCTAGTCAACCCACAGTGTCAGCAATCTTATGCTAATGGATGACTTGTTCTTTAGCTAAAATGCTTCTGCCTTCATCTTACATACCAAAAGAGCTTGTATCAGATTTTGGCTGCTTGCTTTGAGGAAGAGACTGGAAAATGAGGGCTGAGTCTTTAATGCAGGAGGGACATTGTTAAAGCAGGAATGATGTGGTTATCAGCATGTCATAAATATAAAATTTCCAGTGCTGTCATATGAGCATGCAACTGTTTGCAGATGTATTATAGGACTTTTGCATCAAATGGGTCCAGTCAGAAGTTTTGAAGTTTAGTAAAAAACAAAATCAGTATTGAAGAAATACCTTGGGATGCTGACGTATGAGTTTACTTAGTATGGAAAGGGACTTCAGAGCAAAATAAGTGTACAATGTTTTGGAAAGTAAGACAATAAATACATTAGGAAAATGTATAAATATGGTTGTAAATACATTCGATTAAGCTGTCCTAAGTTTTGCAATATTTGCAGAGCAGTTTACTGAATGTTTTGCTTTTACCATGGTTCTGTTAACATCTTGGACATGTATGTATAGAATGCAAGTGAAGACAATAGAGCACAATGTTAAACTCTTAACTTGACTTTGTTTGACACAAATTGTTTCTAATAAATTTGAATCTTGAAAATGTCACTGTGCAAAAATAAATATGCCTGTTTTTATGTGTTGCAGAGGTGATTCTTTTAAGTGGATATGATAACACAGTTAGGGGCTTAGCTTGCATATTTTAAACTTGCCCACACACTTGTGTTACACTTGTGTAGAATCAAAGGGCAAGAATCTTAAGACTCTGATAAACATTAGTATGTTTTTTATTCTTTTCTTAAGTCATACTATCAAGAATATAATGAGATGACAAATAACATTATTAAAAATTTAGACTTCCAAGGTTTTTTGATCACCTTTTATTGCAAACATAATGAAAGATCTTCTTTCCCTCAAAAAAAAAAAAAAAAAAAAAAAAAAAAAAGTACGTGCAGTGCTATGTGGTTCAGGATTTAAGTAGAGTAAGATCATGAAATGCAAGTGAGTCTGGATGCTGTTTTATATTATCAATAAGAAAATAAATTTTCTGTGGAAAGAAATATACCTGTTGAGGCAAAAGAGCTGTCTTGGATCACACGTATTTGAAGAGTTTTCTTAAATCACACATATTTGGAATGGTTTAGTGTCCAAAATTTTAAACTGGGATATAAAATATATGTGTTATAAGACTTAGGAGTAATTAATATTTCTTGGGTCCACCTGTACATTCCAGATTTGTTCTGAATTCATCTTAGAGTGAGATCCAGCTGCACTCTACTGTCTGGGTAGACAGTTCAGCTTGACTGAGATTCAATCCATTTGTTTCCCCAGTTTTCACATATAACTTGGGACAATCATGTATTCTCTGTTCTTTAAATCCATTCCCTCACTCTGTGAAACATGATTTGTACTATATACTTAAAATACACAGGATTTATGAGAAGATACTCTAAAATATGTTGAGGAAGATATGAGAGGGATGCATGACATATAAGTTAAAAGTTCTGCCAAAGTCAAATTTGAATAGAGAGTCCAGAAGCATAAATAATGCATATACTAGAATTTTCATTAAGTAATTTCAAACTCCTTGGAGAGACAAATACTTTAAACATGAGTGCATCAGTAAGCACGGATTTTGAATAGCTGATATCAGGCTTTCTAAGGTGGACAGTTTAAATGCAGAAACTTTGCTGAGAGTGTACTTCTCTTTAACATTTATCTTAACCTATTTTGGATGAGGCCTGAAGTGTCAAAATTCTTTTTTATAAGAGATGCTAGAAATATTTAAGCAAGAAATTCTTTTTGTGTTCAGCTGAGTTTAACTTTGGGTACAATGAACCTTTGCCACATAATTTACTTTTCTCATGGTCTGAATATTTCTCTTGAGTAATATACAGTCAAACAATGGTTAATTGTTTATGGTTCAAATTAATGAAAAGGAGGTTGTCAAAAGCAGCCATATATTCTACATCCTATTAATTAATGTAATTTTTGTTCTGCGAATACAGTACATGTCCAAACCTGTCCAGTCTGTTAATATAACATTCCAAAAGAAATATGGTGCGGCTTGAGCCCTGATCACTGTACTTCAGATCATAAAAAAGATAGTATAATTAGTGTCTTCTAATGTTGCCTTTAGCTGGAGCTCATAGGTTTGTTCTCCGTCTCAGTACTTTTCCTTCAAATTCCTCTTTTTTTTGTGTGTGTACATGTACATCATCAAGAAGTCCTTCTTACATTGTATTGAAAATTGTTATATTACAGCCATCTATCCTTTAAAATTCTTTCCTTTTGCGTTGGGAAATTATTTTTATGAGGATGAATTATTAGTAGTATTGACCTAGAAGAAACAAAATAATTGCCAATTATACAGTCATAAATGCTTTGTTTTTTTCATACTATGCAGAGGTAAAATACTCATGCTGCACAACACATTGCATAATTTCCCTGTCAGAAGAATTTCATATATGTAAAAACCAGTTGTTACTGTTCATTCTTCTCTGATAATTGTATTCAGTGAAATATCAAGGATTTGGACAACGGGATTCAGGATCTGCAAGGGATCCTTGTTAAACACAGAAATTAAGAACTAAAACCACTAGCTGTGAAGAGAAGTCAGGAAAAATTGGTAGACAGCAAAGAGAAGATAATTATTTACAGGGTAAGACTGGGAAGGAAAAAAATTTAGAGTAGTTAAGAAAAAAAATGTAGACAGAAAATAAAATAAGATATTTAAGGAGGAGAAGACTAAATTTATGGAACTACCTTTTAACAAGACTTCTTAGAAGTTAACTAGAAAATTGATTAATAAACTCCAAAGACATAAACTGTACGTTATTCCTGTATCAGATCACTTTAATCATGCTATCACATTTTGGCCAGGCCCCCAGTTGTCCTGAGAGGACTCTGCAACTTCAAAAAGTAAGTTTTGGCAATAGGAGGTACCTAAAGCTGATGCCATTCTTTACAAATTGTAAACATAAATGAAGATTCTCAATATTATAACAGCTTTTCTAATAACATCCACAAAATTCTCTTGTCCTCTTTTTACAACAACATGTTATTTCTGCTGGAAAAAAAAGAAATCACAGTGGTATCTTGATCCACATTTTCCTTTGGCCCAAGGACTGAAAAAAGTGTTACTTTGTGAGTTCATGATGCTATACTCTCTCTATAGACTCATGCTTAACTTTTACATTTGCTATACTCATCAGCTTTGCAGCTGGTGCCCAAACTATGATGAGGATATTTCACAGAACACATTCTCCACATTACTGCAAATGTGTCATTAGGCAGCAAAGAATGAAAGGTTCATTGAGCCAGAGAAAGAGAGCATGAGCACCAGTATGAGAAGGAATATGACTTTCTAATCTATTAATCTGGGCATTTATCATACAAAATTTCTGGGGTTTAGCTCTGCATAAAATGTTTAATATATTACATTTTGTAGTCTATGATCCTTTAACATTAAAAAGATATTAGGCAAAATAACCATCATTGAAATGTAGTCCTGGATCTTCCCATTTTCAGTATTTCCTCCCATCTAATTTAGGTAGTTCTAATCACTTGTATGCTGATTGGCTTTGTATCCTGCATTTGTACCTTAGATTCCTGATCCTGGGCAGTTGTAGGTATGTGAGCTTATTATATTTACACTCTCTGCACAGTTATATTCTTGCTTTAAGTTACTTAGGGCAAATTGATGAACATAACCCAGATATTTAACTTCCAGGAGATTTATTAATAGAAGTTCTAAGTAATTTTTTTACAATCCTACAGACCTGCACTTCATCAGAGGAAGTTCACCATATTGTATAAATCTACTCTTAGCAAATGACATAACACCCCCTTCCTATATTTTCACTGTAGATGTGAAGTTTAAAGTTCATATAGTATTAAGTAGCCTGACAATTTCTTAAATTGATAAGCACAGCATAAAAATGGCCACTTACGAACAAGAAGTCCCACTATGAATCTAAAGGAATTTCCAGAATTTTAAAGGTCTAAAGAAATAAAACTCTGGGTACATTTCTGAACACAAAGATGGTATCTTTGAAGTAATGGAAATAAATTCCCTTGATTTTATCCAAACTAAAAGAAGATAAGAATGTTTTGTACTGAGTATGTTTTCATGCGTTTTCTAACCTACACTACTAGGATCAGGAAAGTGGTAAATCTCTAAAGCAAAGAAAGATAGTTTGAACTATAAAATCTGCCTAACGGGTAAAAAAAAGAAAAGATATCAAAATGGAAATTAAACATTTCTTTATATCAAAATCTATAATGGCTCTTGTCTATAATGACAGCCTGTGGCCCATGGTAAGTCAAAGAACTAAGCAGCTCTAGGGATTATGTTTTATTTTTGTTGCATTTTATATGGCCTAACTACCTGTGTACTGTGGTGGCCGGTGAACATACATTACAAGGGACAGAGAGTTCTCAGTAAGACAAGCCCCTGGTACCACAAGAACCACTTTATGTTAGGGTGACCAGAAAGGCTTCTCCCAGGATGCCATGTTCTGTTACGTGAATCTATCCCAGTTTGGATTCCCTGGTTGGCTGTCAGCCTCTACCCCTCATCGCTCCCCCAGAGCTTCCCCATTGGTCCCTGTTCCCTAGTCCTGCCCTTTCCCCACCCCCGGATAAAACTGTGAGCTGCGGGATCACGTTGGTGTTTGCCTCTGCACCCTTCGCCAGCGTAGCAGCAATAAATGCTGCTGGCGGAACGCGCGCAAATGCCCTTCTGGACTCTTTGGTACCGACGGCATTGCTGAACCCACCCGTGCGGCTGTGGGGGCACACGGGACCCACGGAGCTGGGCAGGGATGGTATTAATGTACCTCACTCATGCGGGTTTTATTGGTGTCGGTATTAAAATATAGCCTGTTAGTTTAATTCAGAACATTAAAGAACACAAAATTGGTGGGTTTTTTTTTTTTTTTTTTTTTTTTTTTTTTTTTTTTTTGTGGTATTATATTGCAAGTCAAAGATCTTCATCAAACAGGCAAACATAAAAGGGGCTGTCTCACCACAGGCAAAATTCTCCAGAGTCTGATGGATGCCTTCATCTGACGCCTGGTACCGTTACACCAAGATACATCTGGGGGATAAAGTACAAATACAAAGCTCAGGCTGCCTGAAACTGCTTTTGAAGAGTTTGATGACTCCCATAGTTGTATAACATAAACACAATAGTGATGGCTAAAATATCTCAGGATTGCCCTAGTATGATAGTAGAATATTTAGAATATTAAATAGATACTTAGAACTTTAAGTAACTCAGGCGTGTGTTGAACAAACAGTTTAAGCTAAACATCAAAGGGCTTCTGTGGGTGATACTATTGGTAAAATAAAGTAACAACAAAAATTCCTTTATGGTTTCTCCAGTGTACAAGCAAGAACAAAACGAAGGGCTTTCTGTTGTATCAGAAAGAAAAACATAAGTTGCATGATAGAAATTAGTTGGAAACACATCATCACAGACTTTCAGTTATTTTGAAAGTTTCAAAAATAACAAGAAAACCGTCCTGTAAGAATATAGAAATGTTCCGCACTATTTCTGATGCAAGATCCATTGACTCTCTAATTTTGTCTAATTTTTGAGAAGTGACCACCACCAGGAGCTTCAGAAAAAAAATTTATGAGGTTATATTGTTGCCTATTCCTGTCTAACTTCTGTCACTGCCTGAAAACTTGTGTGGGCAACACAAATTTTTGTGTTGTCAAAAAGAAAGTATTCCTGTGTTGTAACAAAGAAACAATGACTCATGTTTCCTTGTTCTCTCAATCTCTTTTTATTTTACTTTACTCATTATTTTACATAATTCACTCTTTCCTCCCTGGAACCTTTTTTCTACCGATGGAGACTTATTTTCTTTTCATTATACAATACTTACTCTGTAACTTCAGTTATCTTTGTCAACCTGTTGCTACTTTTTTAAAGGATATTTTACTATATCATGTTAGATATCATGGTTGCTGAACTGTATTCCCTATTCAAAATTTAAGTATCGCCTGGAGGTTCAGTAGCATCAGTATGTTTACTCTTTTTTCCTTTATTTTATAAGAAAGTTTGGAGATATTTACCTCTCACATGGCATCAGATTATGAAAATGTTATTATACATTTATTTCTAAAGATAATATAATCTTTATTTATAAAGATTATTAGATTTATTTGCAAGATCTCTTCCCTAAGAATAGTTAATTTATAAATGTTTCTAATTTTTTGTAATTATGACCATTTTCCACACAGGATTATATAGACTGACCTTTAATTTTATCTGGCTTTTTATCAATGTATTGGTAACTCTCAATTCAGGATTTGGTCTTACAGTCAAGCCAATCTTTTTATCAGTTGCAAATGTAATCATCTTTCACCCATTTTCTTTTTATCCCTGTTATGATCTTGATTTCATCCCATGGTGGCTTGGTTTCTTTAATGAGTTTTACAATGTCATTTTAAAAGGTTTTGGAAATTAAGGTGTGCTTTATTAAAAGAAGTATTTCAAAGATTTCTGATTTATTTTTCCAGTGTGGCTTCCTTTAAAATAAAAGATATTGACTTTCCCTGATATTTTTTAAGCTAATGATTTTATTCTTTACCACAATTTTTAACAGTCACAATTATGTAAAATTCAGACCTAATTGTGTGCAAATATTCATATGCCCCCAAATCTTCTTATAAACTCATGTATTACTTTTCACATGTCATTCCCTAGGGTAAATTAAAGCCAGTCTTAGTATTTAACAACTTTGTATCTGGCTTCCTTTAATACTCTGGGGTGAATATCATTTGCTTCTGGAAATATGAGTATTTTACTTTATTGATTAGCACTTGGCCTACTCTGGTGACACCTGCCTTTAGTGACAGTTCCATCTCAGAAAAGGAAAAATTCAATGTAGCAAATTTCCAGAACTCCTCCGTAAGAAATATAAACTACTGAAATAGTTCAGTTTCTACAAATTTGGAGTTTTTTCACACTTCTTGCATGTTCTTTTACGTCATGATCATTTGTGCACACGGTAAATTGTTTTATCATTCTTCTGAATCTGAGAAGTTTCAATTTGTTTATGTTAATAAAGTTTCAGGAAGTATATTCTCAAGTTTTCTTCTGGCCATTTTCATTAAGGATTTATATTTGTCTCTTCTGTTTTCTTTGTTTCATCACATTTTTTACCAAGTGAAGATTTCTTTTACTTTACACTCATATCTCCTTTTTTTTCAACAGTTTAAAATCTTGAGTTGTTTTTGGTGGGTGGCAAATATTTCCATTGAGGTGCCAATGCAATATCTTTACTAAAATGTTTCACTTCACTTTGATTAAGAGTGGTCATATTACATAACTGCTCTTCTCACTAATGCATTACTAGGCCATTGCAAAGTCTTTTATGAAAATATTATTTTCTCTTTCTGCCACAAAGGGCTGACAAATGCCAAGACTAATGGATGCTCCTTCATATGACCTATGAGATACCTAAGAAATGTCAACAAAAATTAGAGGAACAGGTGATTTGTATATTCATTTCCTGAGATTTACTCAGCATGGAGTAAATTGTGAAGTCATATAATAGAGTATTTATGTCCATGCTACTGTTTTTCCTTTTCTTTTCAATTGTGTGAAATTCTCCAGTAGCACTACAAGGATACTGCCTGGTTCAAGTTAGTATGATAAACATTTGAAAATATTGTATAGCTTCAAGTACGTCATCTTTTACTTTTAAGCTTTGCATTCAGAAATGTGGTAAAAGTTATGTGTCAATTTAATGGCATCAATCCTTGCAATAACAACTACCATTACATAGGAAAAAGTAAATTTTCAGTAGCAGGACAAGTGCATGTTGATTTCAAATGACAGAACACTGTAAAGGTCACAATGCTTTCACAAACCATTGTATCAAAAAGTACAAAGGATTTTGTGCAATTTAAGCAGAAATTATTAACAGTATGCCAACAATGTAAGATAAATGGCTGAAGGCTTATAAACCCTAATACAAGACAAATATTGTGGTATGACAACCTTTGCTATCAAAGTTACTAATGAATATTGAACAGGCTTCTGATGCATGAAATACACAATATATGGAATTTTCATCACATTTCAGTCAGTTGCCTTGAACTAAGAAAAGAAAAATGTAAATTGAGTAAGACAATCTCACTACTTATTCTGTGCATGAAAATGAGCTGGATGTGATAAGTTTGATCATAATCTTTTCAATAAATATGCTTGCATAAAAACTCATAAGGCCATATAGATGAGCTTGTATTTTTAAAACTTCAAGACCAGTTCTTTAAAATAAATAATAAGGTATCAGACAGGGATATATCTGGTGCTACTAGTGATGCCTTAGATTTTAACTTTTATATTTTTCAAATCCTGTACTGCCTAGTGTGTAACTCTGAAGTTTCTTGTGGCCTGTTAGCTGCTGTCTCTCATGTTGGTTAGACATAACAAACCTCGCTAGGTTTCCACCTCAAGGACACCAGGCCCCAAAATGTGTAAATTAAAAGCCTCTGAGAGGGGGGCCAACTTGGGGTAATTACATCATTAACTGAAGTGATAATTGGAGAATTAACCCTGATATGCAAATGAACCAAACTTACAGAAGTGTGAAGAACTCGTGACCTGTCATCCATCTTGGGTGTATCCTTTGGCCTGCCCAGGGTGTCCCTTTGAAGGCCCTTCAAATAAATACCTACCTTTATTCCCTTACTCTTGTCTAGTCTCTGTTTTTAGGTGGCCATCTCAGGCATCAATAGAATAGAGAAAATGTCAAATGTCTCACATTTTTGGTCAGAGAATGGGTCTGGTGGATTAAACAGAAGTCCTAGCATTAGAACAGTTATTACATATTGTTGTGGAAAGTGTAAGAGATCCAAGAAAACCAAAATTCTTTCTCCACGATGTTTTCTTAAGACTACCTAAGTTTTCCTTGCAACTTTTTGTTAAGTACAAGCAGTAGAGAAATCATTATAGAAGTGTAGGAGTGATAGCAAGCTATCAGGAAATGTGGTTATTTAAAATAAATAAATAAATTCTTTTCTTTTAAACATTTTAGACATGTCAGCCATGGGGCACTCGTTTTTTTGTAGACCAAAAAAAGAAGGTTTAAGGAATAAATATAATAAAGTAAGTACTTAAAATGTGAGTTAAATTTGCATTAGTATGTGTGCTTGCCATTTATAAAATTCCTATGGTGAAAGTCATATTGAAAAATTAGTATACCAAAAAACTAAATCAAATTATTTTATTCCACAACTGTTTTTCTTTCCACTCATTAAACATTCCTCAGCAGATCACCCCTTTTCACAGTTCTTCTCAGTCTTTATGATCTCTGTCCTTTCCTCTCCTAGTTCTTCAGTATTCCATTTCTTCAGTCCCTCCTTACCACTGAAGGAAAAGTTACTGTATTCAAATTCCTTGTACTTATATTCTCCTCTGAAACTCCATGTTCTGCAATAACCCTCCTTTCTTTTCCTATTCCATTCTATAATGTTTCACTTTAACTCTCTTCAGCCATATTTTAGTTCATTAATGTTAAGGGATGGAGGGAAAATATTCTTCAAAGCAAACTACTTTCTTAGGCTGAAAAGGCAGAAGCAGTAAGAATATTTCATAGGATCTAGCCATGTCTCAAGGCTGTCTGAAGGTGATTTTTTGAATAAGGTGTACTCAATTAGATAGTTAGGGAAAGGGGAATAATACTAGAGTTTTTCTCTTTACTGTTCATAAGGGGAGTCTAATTAAATAGCTCAGAAACCCAGGTATGATGCATACAACTAAACTTTAGTGAGATGGATATTGCATAAATGTCAACTTTTATCCTAAGGTTCAAATTCAAAAACAATATAGTGGCAATCTTTAATAATTAAATTTGTTAAATTTGACAGCAGATCTCTTGACTCAGAGCTGCTTCTGATTTCAGTCGTTTACAGTAATGAAAACTGACAGTCATAACATTAGTCTCTAGAAATGTTCATACAGCAAGATAATGACAACTGGAGATTTCCGTGCAGTGATTTGCAAACTCATTCTTCTATGATTTATACCCAGAATTCCTTGATACTACTTCCTCTTCCAAGTAATGTATATCTCATCTCCACTTGGAGGGCAAATGTTCATGATGAAAAGTTTTCCATAGCAACAAAGTGCATTACATGAGAATGGAGTATTTAAAATAGTAGACATATACCTTAAAAACAAAACTAGAACATAGTATTATTACATTTCCATAACAGGAACATTGTCTTGTACTTCTCTGTTACAGAAGGGATGAAAAACATTCCTTTTTCTTGTTGCAAGACAGACATAAAAAGTCAGACTCCACTATGGTGAAAATCTACATTGGTAGAGAGAGTCATTCAAGGAAGAAAACTGAATCCCACTAGGAAGAAAAAGGAAGGAAATGATTATGTCTAGGATTTGCAAGTGAAAACCTAAAAGATGCAGATGCATGAGATCCACATAGATTCTGAAGAATCGCGATACTCTGTTTCACTCAAAGAAGAACACTGATTGGAAACTAATATTTTTCAATCTGATAGCTTTGGCCCTCTTTGAAATTACAGTTTGGACTATGGTTACTACAGTTTAAGTTTTCACTTGGATAATTAAGATTACAATCAGTGGGAGAGGATTTAAAGCATGGCTACTCATCCTTAATAGAGAGATGAGAAAGTTTTTATGTGAAGCTGTCTGAAAAGCAGACACAAAACTTCTATAATGGTACTGTAGTAGTCTCTGGCATTCTCCCCATTGCCGTAATATCATGGAGACTCCCAAGAGCAGAACCCTGAAAATTTTGTGCAATATAATACAGGAGTCTCTTCTAGATATTTCTTCAGTAGGAGCTTGAAATATTGGTCAGATGACCACTCTCTGAAAAGCCTAAAAGGTCAGAACAAATATGAACGAATATTATTTGGGCTTATTTTTGGTTTGCTAACATCACTGAAACAACATCTAAGAGCAAAATGTTAAGATAAAATAAGAAAAGAATTTGTTTGGACAATTCAAATGCAGGTCATATAAATAATTTTCAAAGAGCAATGTAGGGTTAAGGAAAAAAAACATGCTTATATTTACCTATACTTTCAATCAATACCAAGTATTTCAGTTTTCATAAATGTTTTTCCATAGCTAAATCTTGGTGAAATGAGACCCACTTCTGTTTTATAGATTTAGAAAATATTTAAATGCCGTTTTTATAGATGTTTGTTTGTTTGTTTGTTTGTTTTGAATAGAACTACTCTTTATACACATATACATTCCAAGTCGCTGGCTGAAACTTGAACAGCTGTAGTTGTATTTCCAAGGTAGTCTCACATGACTACTTACATCACTTTTGAGGGAGACATGCACTAACATACACCACGTGATAAGTATGGAGGTAAAACTGTCCTGATTAATTTGCCATGGCACCTAATAGGCAACTCATAAGATCCAGCAACAGAAAGTAGTAAGTATTTTAAAAACGATGGACTGTATTTATTTCTTGCACTAATTTCATCATGTTCACCAAAAGAACACAATTTATTGGAAGATGTTCCATGACCATCCATAAGCACCAATTCATGCTTTTCTGGGAAAATATTTAATTCTATGATACAAGACTTCATATAAAGATGGATTAAACTGATGGATTAGCATCTACTATGAAAAAGACCACCAGCGTTATATTAATTTGAATTATCATGGAAGCCCTTTAATTCAAATATATAATACAACTAAAATGCCTTGTTCAGCAGGTACTTAATACCTGGCAATATTTTCATAATGACACACAATCATTTGGGTTCACATATGCATAACGTACAATAGTTTGTTTAACTTGACAACAGCTGTGCAAATTTCAGAGTTTCTGGGCTGATAACTAATAAGACAAATAAAATTTGTAATAATTTGGGGGGTGGTACTTGTTTTTTTTCTTCTCCAACATCCTGAGATAAGATGTTGCATCTGTATCACATATTGTCATAAGATTAATGAACTCAAAAACAGCATACACAAAAAATGGAAAATTTTCTTTTGTCAGATAGGAATACCATAATTCTCTATGACAGAGAAAAGTAAATCGTGGTACTTACACTGAAGAGTGTTTACAGGTCTTTCAAAAGTTGTATTGAAATAAAGCAATTGCCAGAGTAATATACTTCTCAACACGAATACTTGATCTTCAGTTAAGATTTTGTTAATTTAGTACTTTTTTTCTGTCCCTTCTCTATGTATTATTTTTAGTAAATGTTTAGAAAGAACTCCATAGGAGAATAGCTCACAAATAAAACATATTTTCAAAAGTAAAAAATAGTGAAAACGGTGTAACCTCAGTCGAAGGATGGCTTGCAGCTCTGTCCTCATCTCCCTTCATTTCCTGTCACATAAATTTTCTTAAATTTACGTTTTATTACCTTTGTCCTTCAGAATCTTTATCTCTTTAGAGAAGCACATTATCTGTTAATAAGGAGTAAAAATTGAATACAGTCCCCACGAGTTCCAGATCATCCTGGGCATAGCCCTACATATAAATGTGGGTTTAATACTGCTGCAGTTCACTGAACATCCGAAAAGATAAATGTTCCCCACACAGACTACTGTGATGACTTTGACATTGCTGGACATATATTTCCACAGGAGTGAGATTTACTGAGGAGACAAAAGAAGGATTAAACATTATAATTGTACTTTGACAAGAACATATGACTTCTGGGATGGATTAATACTCCTGCAGAGGATTTTACTACCATGTCTGACAATACTGCCTCATGAACTTTTATTCTGGGTGCCTTTTCTCTTTTGCAGTAAAATGACGCATGAAATGCTCTGAACAAACGTTTATCTTTATTCCAAGCAAAATATACTGCAGATTTATGAAAGGTTACCCAGACCTTTCCACTGCCAGCAGAATTTGGTCATCTCATCTGACCTTACAGCACATCAGAGATTTTTGCTTTTTATCCTGAGTGACCTCTTCTTCTGCCTATTAATCTCAGATAACTGAAATGTAGGTTGTTTTTTTTTCCTGATGTATAAGTCTGAAATCCATGATAGACTCCATTTAGATGGTTGGCCAAACTACAGATAAGCAGAGCTTTTTCTGGGCATAATTATCATCATTCTTCTGAACCTTTGCAGGTGGTCAGATTCATATCATTCCAGAATAGTAACACTGCCTTCAGTGATCTGTCTCGAGTGATTTCAATGGGATCCTTATTTACATGGACCTTTGAAACAGAACTGTCTAGATTCTTTCTTGGAAAAGTATTCCAACATTACTAGAAAGGCTTTTGTAGGAACCCAGAGTGCCGAGAATATTTCTCTGCCTGTTTTTAAGGGTTCTTCCCCCCCTGAACAACACTGTTTTAGCTTCAAACCTTGGAAAAAATTACCAACAGTCAGACAAGAACTAGAAAATACAGTGGTGTGAATGAGGTGATAGACTACTGTGTAAGATTGTCACAGGGTGAAAGATTTAGAGGTTTTGGGCTTTTCTTTGTAGTAAATAGATAAGAGTAAAAAATATCAAAATGGAGGATTGTTGTTGTTCTCTAAACCTTCTTCTCCTTCTTCTACTACTCCATATTCTGCAGTAAAAGTAGTTTGGATTGATTGGATAGAAAATTCCGCAGTTCCTGCCCGTGTTACTGAATAATTGGTAGGTAAGTGAAAATAATGTACGTTTTTAGTAACTATTGGTTAAAATATCTTTAAAAGGATGTGTAAATCTTGATAATTGGCTCACTCCTGCTTTTCTATCTTCTATGCTGTACCTGGGTCACGCTAGTGGCTCTGTTCCTCTGATGAGACTTAATAAACAACTATCTGGCGGCATTGAAACTCAAGGAAAAGTCTTGGTTTATCTTTGAAACTCCTTGCAAGGACTTTTAGAAACTTCTCTCCCATCAGGAGGGACTTGATTTACGGCACGGTACAGTGTCAAGGTTTAAAACAAAATTAATGAATCCTAAAGAAACAACAAAACAAAATCAAAATTAAAACCACCTCAGCCCCACTCCTTGCCCAAACCCCAAACCAACCAACCAAAAAAAAAAAAAACCAAAAACAAAACCCCCCAAAAAAAACCTCGCAAAAAACAAAGCAAGGAAACAAACAAGAAAAAAAGCCCTACCAAAAAAAAAAAAACAAAACACCAAAAAACAAAAACCCCCTAAAAAACCCCCAAAAAACCCAAAAATAAAACCTGAAGAACCTAACCTAAATGAAAAAAAAACAAACAAACCCAGAGTAGAAAGTCTAAAAATCATTCTCATTTCATTATATTGTGGGAAGGAAGGCAAATCACTATGTTCAGACTAGCTTTCTAGCTTTGGGGTTAAGGTTAGTCTCTCAGTGGCTTCCTCAATGAAAACTAACTCTACACAATTCCACTTCATTCCTTTGAAACTATCTTCTATTTGTTGTGAGTTCTTGTCCAAAGCCCAGTTATCTGCTCTCTTCCTCCTAACTGATGTCTTAGTTTTCACATGAGAGGCAAACTCTTTGTTCTATGCTAAACTATCACCATTTCTCCTTTCACTGCCCCAGGAAACACCTTTTCCCAAAGCATGCTAAAATAGTTATAGAAGTTCATCAGGTTCCCCTGGACAGCTGGGAGTTCCACCTGACCATCTCATTCTTTCCTTTAGGGTATACAACACAAGGAGATGAAATAAATATATTGGCTGTCATATTGATACTGCAACAGTGCCGGTCTCTGAAAAAAGGTGCAGGGTAAACAAATTGTTGTCTATAAAATCTTGGTGTTACTTTTCACCAGGGCTTGTAGTGACAGGACAAGGGACAATGGTTTTAAATTAAAAGAGATTTATATTCAACGTAAGTAAGAACCTATTATAACGGTGGTGAGTCACTGGAAGAGTTCACTCAGAGAAGGTGTGGATGCCCCATCCCTGGCAGCATTTAAGATCAGGCTGGATGAGGCTTTGAGCAACTTGATTTAGTGAAAGATGTCCCTGCCCATGGCAGAGGAATTAGAACTAGATGATCTTTAAGGTCCCTTCCAAACCAAGCCATTCTATGGTTCCATGATTCCATAATCGTTTGTCTCTCACTCATGATGGAAATGAACTATTCATGCTGATTTACAGACAAAATTACATGTAAATGTTTGCATACAATTTTCTCATTTTTTTGTTCCTGCAATTTGTGGCTAGTATTTATTAAGAAAAATATATTTTGATGGATTTTCAGATGTTATTGGTTATCCTCTTCTTCATAGCACTATAAGAATTAAAAAATCTTTTTAAAGAATCTTGAAAATTTTAACTGTTACCTGAGTAAAAAATTCTTAATTATATTTCTGGAAATACCGCTTTTCTGTCATTATTAAAGTTATTCAAACTTCTATTAATCAAACACACACCAAAAAATCATCCCAGAATGCATTTTGATTAGTCTCAGGATTTCCCAATAGATTGCGCATCAAAGCTTTCAGACATAGCAGCTGGAAAAGAAATCTCTCACCTCAGAGGAATACACCCACACCCATGCCTCAGGTCTGTTTGAAGGAAATACTATGAGAGTCATACACTGAAAGAAAAAAAACATTTCAGCTGTGCAACTTCAAAGTTTCTCTAATATAAATCAGATCTTCACAAATACTAAAGTCCCAAAAGGCAGAAAATGCCTTTTGGCAGGGAAAATTCATCTCGACTTTGAAAGATGGAAGTAAAAATATTAAAGTTTTACTTGTTAAGCAGCAATGTTATGGAAGTGGCCCCATGTATAGACTGACACTGTATTAAAAATAAATCATTTGTTCAGATTAAAGCAGTATTCATGCCAGATGGGATTTTTTTTTTTTATTGTTGTTCTTTTTTTTTTTATCTGAAAATTTGATTAAATGGTAAATGTATATGTGCAAGCACTCTCCATAAACACCACTCAGACCACAATTACCTCTTAGGAGTTAATTATGTCAGTATGTGATTATGTATGTGACTGACACACATTTTGATCTAGCAATCCTACATTGTTAAAATTCAGGACACTTTCTAACATGTTCAAAATCCACTTGCAACACTGAAAAATTGCTGCAGAATTCAATATACTGTGAATCAGTCATTCATATTTTAACATCCACGGGGATTGGAGGACATGGGGAATCCAGTAGGATGCCAGACCCGTTTTTTGAAACAAAGACGAATGAAGTTGAGAACCATATACCCACATTTTTTCCATGCTGCAAAGGGAGCAACTGAATTGAAAAGAAGTCAGATATTTTCTTAAGGTGATCCTGGGACATAAGTTATCAATAGTGCCCCAGAAACACACAAGGCCAACAGAGTCCTGGGCTGCATAAGGAGAAATATGATCAGCAGGATGAGTGAGGTGATCCTTCTGCCTTAGTGAGACACATCTGCTGCACTGGGTGCAGGTCTGGGCTCCCCAGTGCAAGGAAGACATGGACATACTGGAGCAGATCCAATGAAAGGACACTAGGATCATAAAGGACTGGAGCATTCATCACCTGAGAAGAGGCTGAGTGAGCTGAAACTTTCTCCTGAGGAAGAGAAGGTTCAGGAGGTCTTATCAATATGCATGAATAGTTAGTGGGAGAGTTTAAAAGAGAGTTTAAAGAAGGCAGAGCTAAGCTCAGTGGTACCCTGCAAAAGGACAAGAAACAAGGGGCATACATTGAAATATAAAAGATAGCACTCAAACATTAAAAAAAAAATTCAATGAGACAATGGTAAAACACTGGAACAGGCAGCCCAGAGAAGTTGTGTATGTCTCCAGGTTGTCATGGGTAATATTTTGCTGCCTAACTGATTTGTTTTCTCTCTTCCTTTGCCCAGATATGCAGCAAGCCACTCCAGACATTTTTTAATCAGTTTTTCCTAGCATAATTATCTTTCCTTTCTGGAAGAGTCTTTCAGGTCTGAATTCTTACCAATCACTGCTAAAACTGCTGAAAGCCACAGCGTTGCTGCATTCACTATTAATAACAAATGTGCTGAAAAAATAATGTTCATCTTCTATCAAATCTCACCCAAATTGAGTGGAAACTCACTAATTAAATCTTTCTGCAGCTCATTTGCCATTCTGTAAAAATGAGAATAATGCTATTACAAGACAATACATGAGTGTGGTTAAGATATGTTAATAGATTCTAGTCACATGGTGATGACAAGCACAGAAAAACTCAGAATAAAATTTACAATTTATTTTTTAGAGCAATTTCTATGGGCAATTTGGACTGGAAAAATTACATGAAATTATGTTAAACATTAATCAGTGTCACAAAAAGAAAATAATGAAAGGCTCATTTTTATGTACATGCTACTCTTTCATGTGCTCTGATTGTGTTGGGATCTGTCTGAAGAAATGTAGTCAATTAAGTAAGTAAAGACTGCATTTTAATGCAGAAGAAGGGTACTAAAACAGTGAATTAAAATTTCACAAGCTTTCATATTTGACATTAATTTTGGTATTTCAAGTCTATTAAGCTCTTGACCCTATGAAGTAATTTAATGTTTGTTTAAGATGTTTCTAAAATGTTTATACAATCTGCAACAAACTTCCTCCCAAATGTTACTTTTTTGTTATTTTGTAAAGATTTCAAAACAGAAAAAGGTTTCTATTTCTGGATTTATTATCTGCCTGATTTTTTTTTTTTAATCTCTTGCTTCTCTAGGGTTGGGGGTTTTGTTTCGTTTTGGTGGTTTTTTGAAAGGAAATTTATGTTTTCTTGCTTACTTGTTTGTTTTCCCTAAAATATATATTACGTTTGTCTCAGGATACTTGTTGGCTAATCTATACATCTTCTTTGCATCTGCAGTAAACTGGAAATGCACATAAGCAGGCTATCACATAAAAATTAGGTTTTATTTTCTCAAATATTTCAAATTTTAAAAAATAACTGGAAAAATGAAACAGTAATATTTTTAATAAGTAAATATTTAATGACTTTGGAAACAAATTCTTAATTATTTTGGAAATCTAGTGTTTAAATATAAAAATGTATTTTTACCATTGTTAGAATTCATTATTACATACTTGTGATTAGGATTTTATCTTCATTTCATAATGAAGTTCTTACCTTTTCAAAAAACCAGTAATAATAGATGTTATTATTGCTGTTTGTGAATTGCAAAAAGTAGCCATAGGAATTGTAGGTAAATCTTATTTGTATATGCATAGAGATGCAGACATCCAAAAAACATATGTATGTGTGTAGTGCACATTCATTTGTTGTGTGGAAGTCATCAGTCTTAAAAAAGACTGAGGATAGAGGATACTTACTATTAAAGCCTGCTGTGAAGGGATGTGCTGTTGCATTTCTTACCTGTGGGCGGTCATTTGCACCTCAGGATTGTGTTCTATCAGGGGGCTATCTATGACTTCTAAAGGGCCAGTGAATGTTATTGAGAAAGGCAGGTTCACCAGAGACAGGCTTAAATTCTGCAAGGTCTGAGTTACTACTGAGTTGGTTTTTTTTATGGATTTGCAAAATAAGATTACCTTGAAGTAAAGAATCTGCCGTATTTTCAATATGTATGGTCTCTCTGGATTTTTTTCATTTGATCTCATTTTTTACACACTTATTGATATAAGTTTTAATTAAATAATTGATGCCTGAGGCATCATAGTCACTAAGACAGAGAAGTCCATGAAGTTCAGCAGGTTTCACTGTCATAAGTGAAAGTTTTTTCTTCATCTCCTCATCAAAATTTATATGTAAAAGTAGTGGTTGAACAATCTTAACAAGATATATTGCAATCCAAGTCTCAGAAGGCTAGTCTCTTACTTCTTATATCATTTAAGCTTACTATATCTAGGCAAAAAATCTGTAAAACATTTTCATTAAATATAATGATGTACATTCCACTGCATTGTTTTAGATTATATTGATTTAAATATAGTATTTCATAAGGTAATATCTTTCCAAGCTAGTATTCTTTTCTTCCTAGCACTTTAAACTAAAACAGACTATAACATCCTATCCTGTATATCCTGTATATCCTGTATATCCTTTAATATTATTTTTAATTCACCAGTCGAATCACATTGTTTCAGTATATATGCTGAAACATATATTCAGTTTACATGTTGCAAGTGACCTGTAGTGAAACTGATAAACCACCCACACCAGTAAGGCAAAAGCTGATTAGAAGTCATTATTGGCTCCTACAGTAATTATCAGAAATAGTGGCTGTTTCTGATAAAAGGAATAGTGAAGATACCAAGGAAAAAACCTGTCATATGAAGATTTCGTCGACGCATGTTGAACGAGGTTGTGATACAAACAGCATGGAGATAAAGGATGTTAAGCAGGCACATTTTAGGCAGTCAAAAAGTGCAGTGTCCCCTAACAAGTCAGAATGAGAATGCTGCTCTGCAGAATCCAACCTAAACAAGAATAGCCTTTCCAGTCCTAGGACAATAACAACAATGTTAACCACTGTCTTGCACCAAAAATTATTACTGTCATGTTTCTTGGCATACTGGCTTTTTTTGGGTGCAACAGTGAGATCTATATGGTGAATCTATGAGGTGAATAAGCAACTGCTATCATTAGTCACAGTCTTTTTATTACCTCAGGAACATTGTGTTTGATTCTTCCTCAACTCTAAATACTATTTGACAGGTTTATTGTTCAAAGTGATAGCTTTCATGCTGAAAAAATCCTGTCCAATGGGAAAGCATTCATCACAGCAAAATGCTACTGTAGGTCAAAAATTGTTTAAGTAATAAATGTCAAAGTTTTGAAATCTAGTACTTTGTAACTTGGTAGATATTAGAGACCAAATCTTAAATGAGAAACTACTATTAATGTGCATTTTCAGTAGGTCTTGAGATACTAATCTTTTAAATCAAATAAATTTTAAAAGCTCCTTCACAGTTTACCAGTTATGGCCCATTATACTGGGTGCCAAAAATTGTTGTCATAACTGAAGATCTATCTTCAGTGACAGAAGATTATCTAAAACAGTTGCAATTTCAAAACTAAATAAACAGTTGCTAAAATAGGGACTCAGTGTCATAAAGGACATTTTCAAAATATAGGAACAATCTCCATTTTCAAGCATATAAGTAAATATCTAATAGGGATAAACTCTACTCTTTCTTGGTACACTTTAATGGAAAGCCCTATCATTTAAAATAAATGCTCTAGCATTCTTCTGAGTTCATGTCTTAAAACCATGAACTCTTGGAACTTACAACTTCTGTTTACTACATACTTAACATATAAAGTACAATTTCAGAAGTGCTGTACTGATTACACCCAATGTTAACTTATACATCAATAAAATACAATAAAATCAAAAAGGAAGGTATGCGATAGAGGAAAGATGTCACAGAACCACAAAATTACAGAACAGCTGAGATTGGTCCATCCACCTTCAAGCAGGGCCACCTAGACCCAGCTGCCCAGGACTGTGTCCAGATGGCTTTTGAATACCTTGGAAGAGGGATACTACATAACATCCCCAGGCAACCCATGCTTGATCACCCTTAGAGAAAAATAGTGTTTCCTGATGTTTAGACAGTACCTCCCATGTTTCAGCTGGTATCCACTGATTCTTGTCCTGTCACTGGACACCACTGAAAAGAGCTTGGCTCCATCCTCTTTTCACCCTCCCTTCAGGTTCTTATATACATTGATGAGATTACCCTGAGCCTTCTCTTCTCCAGGTCAGGCACTTCATCTCTCTCATCCTTTCCTGATAGGAGAAGTGTTCCAGTGTCCCCTTTGTTGCATTCTTTACAATATGTCCTCGTCTCTCTTCTACTGGAGAGCCCAGACATGGACACAGCTGTTCAGGTGAGACTTCACCAGGGCAGGGTAGAGGGCAAGGATCACTTCCCTTCTCCTGCTGGCAATATTTCATCTAATTCAACCCAGGACACCATTAACCTTCTTTACCGCAAAAGCAATTCACTAGTTTATGTCCGACTTTGTGTCACCAGGACCTCCAGCGCCTTTTCTACCAAGCTTCTTTCCAGGTGGGTGGCCCCCAACATATACTGGTTGTTCCTCCACACATGCAGGACTTTGGACTTCTCCTTATAGCACCATCATAAACCATAATCAGTAATTCAAGTGGATTTATGTAGCTTTTGAGATAGAAACAAATGTCACAAAAAGTTCTCTTCAGTTTCTAGTATTATATGTTATGAACTAATTTTTTATTCTAGTATTTCTGTTTATATCCTAAAGTAAACACTTTGTACTGAAACAGTTATATAAGAACAGAGCTTGCACTATAGGTACATCTATATCTCTGTGTATATATATATACACATATACAGCATTTTAATAATGCAAAGGAAACCTTACATAGGATGTTCCTTCACTCATTTTTTTCTCAGCTATTTTTCCCTTTATATTTTCTTTTATAAAAGAGAGCACCTTTCCATGACTCTTCACCTTGCAAGACACTGCCACAAAACTAAGCAAAAAACTAACCCTTGTGATCAATGTTCCAGTCCTTCAGCAGCCTCAGTTAATTAAAACTTCATTCCTAGCTCAACTTGCATTGAAATTCAACTTGAAAATATAGCCAGGTTGCACCCTATTTTGTATTGCATACAAGGCTGAGGATTTACTATACATTTAAAATGTTTAGCATTAATTTGGTACAAAGAACCTAAATTGAAACTCTTTTATTCTAATCTGTACCAAATAGAAATATTTTAGACTTCATGATGATATAATTAATATGGGAAATTATGATCTTTTTTCCTGCAACTTAGAAATTATTAGAGGTTAAAGGTTAACAGACTGAACACAAAATATATTTTTTCTATGTTTCATTCGACTATTTTTCTTTTTTCTTCCAAGAACACTCAGTTTTGTGTGATTGTGCTGCATTCTGTTGAAAAGAATCAGTTCAGAGAGAATCACTAAAGAAGCTGACAGTTGCACTAGAGAAGTGAACCCAGGCTTATTTTGAAGAGTTATCAAATCCAAACAGAAGACAATATAAGCTGCGAAAGAGTGGAGCTATGTTCATATGGTTGCCTCAGGCAAACCAAATGTTCAGCTCACTTTTACTCCTTATTTGCCACAGAATGGAACTATAAAAGCAAGAAAAAAAAAAGTCTTTGATCATAATTTATTCCTATGGAACCTTGCTGTATCTAAAGTAGTATGATCTCTACTATTTACGATGGGAAGAGTGATCTCTGGAAGGCATCAATTCTCTTCAAAGCCCCTGAAATGAAATTTTCGTATAGAGTACTTTTGAAGACATATCTCCACTGGAAATGCCAATCCTCTATGGCACGGCTAAGATTTAACTGTCCTTTTGTTTAGGTAGCTGGCTTTAATATACTTCAGCTGCTGCTGGAGGAGGAGAACGCATGCTTTTACTAACAATGTGTACTCAGAAGTGATCTTCCTGATTCTTGGGAGGATTTAGAATCCTCTAACCCTCAAGCAGAGATCTGTTATATTGACTGAAGTACAGAGCAGTTAGGGGAACGAAAACCACCTGCACCAAAAACCTCTTTTTTGACAAGCCCACTCAAAATCAAGGCACAAAATAGGAAAAGTTGCATGATTTCAAGTATGCAATAAATGCACATGGATTATTTGTGCAGTCAACCTTACTGCAATTTTCCCCATCACATTTGCAGTGCAGGCAAAGAAGGAGCTCAAGTGAACAGTCTGCATTTAACCTCTTCTGCTACCCATTCTGGCAGTGAGACAGATCATTATAACAAGCAGCAAGTGAAACAAAAAGGGGAGGGGAAAGGAATTGACAGGTGAAGATAATATTGTTAAAGGCAGCATGATGCATAGCTGTTAAATGAAAACATGCTTTGTAAGTGAGAGAAGATTTTGAAAGACTGAAGGATGATGAAATTGTGTAATGCCATAAACAAGGACTCTACAGCCTTAGATCCTCTAGTAACTTTGCATGCAAGCCAGGCTGTAGCTGACCAGCTCAGAGAATATGCTGAAATTTCACCACCTGGACAAATGTTGATGGAAGAGTATATCATAACCAAGTTTGAAGAGTAAATAGGGTGGCCAAGAGGATTTCTACTGAGATACGTGTTTCTACAGTGAGATCCCTCTAGCAGCTGACAGGCCTGGCTATATTTATGGCCATGGCCACATATAGAACAAGTAGAATTGGGAGTCATTTGAGGAAGTTTTCTGAGAACAAATAATTCTTCCTGTATTTGGATTTGGTCTCTCTCTAGCATTGATAAATGAGCAACTGTCTCCTTGCTACACCATAAGCATGAAATGATGCCACCTGTAAGCTGGCATAGATGTACAAGAGAGGACTAATTGTCCTGAAACTGAGATATCTGAGTTAGCTGAGAAGCCAGAGCTGCACAGCCCAGAGAGCAGGAGTCTGAAGGCTGAGTTCTGGAGGGACAGACCAGAGGTCACAGCCAGATTCTGATGGGACCCGTGCTTGTGCATGTGCCTCAGGGGGTGGTCAGATCTGAGCAGGCAGCAAGTAAGAGCAAGATCAGACCACTTCTGTTGCCCACCCTTATGTCAGTGGCATTCAAGCGTAATGTGCTACCAATAAAGGCATTGCTATTTATTAATCCATGGGCTGATGTGTGTGGTAGCACACATACAAGGTCCTGCAGTCCATCAGCTTCAGTCAGACCTGCAGAATTTACACAAACATTGCTCTCTGCATCTCCATGGCCAGTGAGTCAAAAGTGATGCCAAACTATATATAAATATATATATATATGCTGTGTTAGCAATCCACAGCTTCTGCAATCCAGAGAGACAAACTGGGAATTTAGGTAGTATGTGGAAAGTATTTAAGTACAGTGAAAGAATGATAAAGATAAAGGTAAAGATAAAAGATAGATAAAGATAAAAATGGGGAGGTTCAGTTAGCAATGTGTTTCCTTCAATAGATGAACACACTTAAATCCCAAACTGTAGCAGTGCAAATGAAATCTTTTGACAAAACAATTTTATTTTATTAATACACAATGTAGTAAATATAAATGTTACCATGTTCATTTTTCATTTACACTGATAAAATATAGAAGTGCATCATGAAGAAATATAATCTGGAAAATCAAATTCTCCTGTGTAAATAGTGTGATTAATTGCCATCACAGCTTTCATATTTTCAATGTTTTAGTAGGATCACGTGTCAAAATTTTCTACAATTATTCTTCAGGTTTTCAAGTGTAGAAATTATTTTAGACTAGGCTCACTAATGATAAACCCTAAGCCAAGCATATCAAATATTTTGCTTTCTTACTAAGTTAGGTAATATTAGCCTCATTTAATAGATTAATTTGGAAATAAAATTTATTGCTACTGGTTGTTTCTGTCAAGCATGATTAATTCTCTCACACAAATAGTTATTCCTGTATCTGTAGATGTGTCACATGCAGAATGCACTCAGCTCATTTTAATTCAGCATTCTCTATACTTCAAGAAGTCTCTCAAATTAAGATAGCAGAATATTTTAGGAGACAAAATCCATCTGTGCTAAAATGCATTTGGCAGTAATATATTTTAGCATTATGATATTCTTCCTAAATCACGAAAGAGCTGTTACTGATGCTGGCATCTGGTTTATGAGGTAAAATGGTAAATCCACATGAAGCATACATGGCCCAGTTTCAAATGTATATGTGCAGATTTTTATCTTATTTGTAGTAAAAAATGTTTCTTATTTCCAAATGATAGAATGAAATAAAAAGTAATAGTTTTAAAGCACAGAACATCAATAGGTATTGCTATTAAATAAAATGTCAGAAAAATAAAATAAAATGTATTTTCTTTATAATCAGATGCTTGAAATCTTAGCAACTTCATCCAACATTCCTTAGTTACTAGGCAATGCCTACCAAAACTCTGCAAGTACACTTTTTTCATCACTAGCATCAGCTAGTTTATATCAAGAGTCTTTTGTATAAAATTTATTTTGCTTGCTAGGTTGCTTGCTTACTTGCTTCTGAGAGCATACTTTAATAGCGTACTTAATGTTTTGGAGTGACAGATGTCATAAGATCAGGCTTGTTCAGTAAATGAAGAAAAATCTTGCACTTCTGTTTCCTTCAAATTCACTCCTTTGTACTTTGAGAGGGGAAATGACAAGCTTAGAGTAATTTGAGGATTTGGGATATATACCTTGTAATACCATAAACCTGTAAAATATGAGTATTTGACTGAATACAGATGCTAGCTATTTCACAGCTCAGTTTTTAATTACATAAGGTTAGGTGCTAAATTTCCAAAGCAATGCAAGGGTATTTATTGGTATTATTACAGGATTTGAAGGCAAGTCAAAGGCTTAATCCCTATGTACTCCTCTGTTTAAAAAAAAACCAACAAAACAAAAAACCTATAGATTTCTGAACAAAGAATAGGATTTGTATGTAACAAATTTTAACTTTGAAAGAAAATAGAAAAATCCTGTAATCTTATGGTTGTGTTATTTTAACAGTATATCTTGCTTCATCTGTTCACCATAATATGAGCTGAACAGAGATGGAAGGTCTTTAAGAACATTATTCTTGGAGTGAAAGAGCTCTAAATTCCCAAATGTAAGCCACTGGACAAGGACAGCAAGGAGACCAACATGGCTGGAAAAGAACCTCTCGGTCAAACTAAGGTGTAAGAATGAAATGCACAGGGATGTGTGTTCTGGGAAGAATATAGGGGAATGAGATTAGGAAAGATAAAGTGTAATTTGGCAAGGGATGTAAAGAATAATAAGGTCTTCTTAAGAAACATTGGTCAGAAATGGAAAATTAAAGAAAATATATTCCCCCAGTAAATAAGACAGGGAAACCAGTGACAACCAACATGGAGAAGGCTGGGGGATTCAACAGTTTTTTGCCTCAACTTGCAATGTTAGTTTCTTTCCCCATACCTCTAAAGTCCCTGAACCTCAAGGCAAGGATAGAGGGGATGAAGTCTCTCTCACCATAAGTGAAGATCATGTTGGAGACCACCTGAGGACTCTGAACATATGCAAGTCCATGGGACCTGATAAGATTCATCCCAGGGTCCTGAGGGAATTGGTTGATGCAGTTGATAATTCACTGTCCATCATATTTGAAAATTTGTGACAGTTAGGCAAAGTCACCAGTATCTGGAAGAGAAGGGAACATCACACTCAGTGTCAAAAAGGGTAAAAAGGAGGCCCCTGGGAACTATTTAGTAGTCAACCTACCCTCTATACCCAGCAAGAGCATGATACAGATCTTGCTGGAAGATATGTCAAAACATATGGAAGACAAAGAGATGGTTAAGGACAGGTGACACGGCTTCACAAAGGGCAAGTGTGGTGGTCAGTGGTACAAGGGACAAAGTCCACTGGTAGGACAGTCCCTAAGATCAGAGATCCTCCCCAGTTTAGGGTGACAGAAAAGGCTTCCCCCAGGCTGCTCTGCTTTGCTATGTTAATGTACCCCAGTTCTGCTTCCCTGGTTGGCCATTGGCCTCTCCTCCTCTTTGTTACCTCATATGTCCCTGCCCTAGAAGGTTCTCCACTCCAGGTTCCCCCCATTGGCCCTTGCTCCATCGCCACTCCCCCAGAGTTTCCCCACTGGTTCCCATACCCTAGTCCCGCCTGTGTACCGCCCCCGTGCCCTCAGATCATTGGTTCCTGATGCTCGATCCGCTCCCGTACTTAAACCTGGACCCTCCATTGTCTTTTGTCTTCATCCCTGGGTCCCTTCATGGTGTGGCTGCAATAAACCTCATCCGTGGAACTTTATATAGAGACCCTTCCTGCCTCTTTGCCGTTGACCCATTTAAAGGAGCTGTCCGTGTGTGTGTGCGTGTGCGCGTGTGAGTGTGTGGTGGTCCTGCCGAGCGGCTTCGCTAAGGAGACCTTTTAGGAAGGTTGCGGCACATCGTGCTCCAGCACCGCCAAGCCACAGCGGATGGTTCACGACAGGCAAATTGTGCCTGAATCATCTAGTGGCCTTCTATGATGGAGTGACTGTATCAGTGGGCAAGGAAGACCTACAGATATCTTCTATCTGGACTTCTCTGAAGTGTCCAAGATTGGGTGGGGTTTTGAAAAACCTGGCCTAGTTGAAGGTGTACCTGCCTATGGCAGGGAGATCTTTATGATCCTTTCCAACCCAAATTATTTTACTATTCTATGAATAATAATAATAATAATAGTAATACATATGAATACTAAAATTAAAACATTAATGGCATTTTTTTCTTCATTCATTGGGTGAAAAAAAACCTAAAAAATGTGTCAATAGATATTTGGAAATGGAAGCACTTTTGTTTTGCACTTTTTTTTGGGACTGTACTTTCAATCATTAAAAGAAGGTGGGTTCCCCTCTGTTAAAGAAATTTTTTTCCCCAGGCTTCCCAAAGCAGACTCTCAGACATCTGATTCCATAAAAAAATAATTAATAATTGAGTGGTCCAGCAACAGGAACAGCTAGAACTGAGTACCTCCAGAGACTGACTGAGAACAAAGAAATTCCTGGACCCTTATACCCTTACAGTCTGTCCAACTCATCCTCACAAGGTCTTCATGACCTTACATGTGATTCTTGATCCAGTGGTGAGTTTTGGTCTGTGGTCTTCTTTCTTCCTTAGTGAATTGTTTCTCTGTCTCCTGTCAGATTAACTGTTTCTTATATGGACAGGTTGAGCTGATCACAGGCATAGCTTCCTTATCTCCCCATTTACATTACCTTCAGGACCTCCTTTTATATAACAGCTCAGGATAAGTTAGTGGGAGCTGGGAGCTTCCTGCATAAGGCTTCAGCAACTTTACCATCTTGTGCCAAACTTACTCAGATAAAAGAATACAGTTAAAAGAATTAAGTTAGCTAAAATGCATTTATAACATCTGTGTACACCCTTCCTGTGGGAGATAAGGGATGCTCTGTTTTTAAGTGCACCTCTGCTGGCATCATCACCTTGATGATGGATGTATTGCTGAGAAATCACCCATACTTGCACACTTGAGGTGTGATTCCTACAGTGTCACCCTGAGTGCTGCACCCTGCTGTGCCACCCCACTCACCAGAGAACAGCTGCTCAAACTGCCCCTGCTCAAACTCTCTGCTCTGTCCTGCATCGGAAGGGTTGGGGCACTGCAGGGTGATTCCCAGCATTGTCAAGACAGGTTTGACCGCTGATACTTCCTTTACATTGTCTGTGAACTCTGATTTTTCTTCAAGTTTCCTCCTTCTTTGTTTGAAAATTCTCTTGGTAATTCCCTGCTTACTGTTTAAACCAGTGGATTGGTCATGTTTCTTTTTCATGTGTAAAAGCCTGTCTTTGGCAGACACCCTCATGGGAGTTTTGGTTGTCTCATTCACAGCCCGTTTTTTATCCTCATTTCTACCTTAACAGCTTTGCCAATTATAGGCTGTGTGAGCTTCCCTAGAAATTCTGTCCTATACTGCAGTAATACCAATAAGATTATAACAAAAAATATTGTCCAGCCTTGTTAAAAGTTCATTTGACATTTTGGAAAGTCTTTTCCATAAGATGACCACAACATGGATAGGGTCAATATGGACAAATATTTTTTAGTAGCAATATTTCGGTAATGCTTCAGTAGGAAGTATGTTTGAGAAATTATTTAAACCTAGAATATAATCAAAGGTTTTAATTCTCTCATTTTCAATGGAGGTTGAATATGCCTAGAAAAATATAAAAAAACCCCCTTTAATAAAGAAAATAACATCTGTAGAAGTTATGCTTTATACAGACAATTCTTGATACCCGAAAAAGTAACTTAAAATGTTTCTTGTTTAACTTCTTCATAAATCCCAGATGATTCAGCAGCTTTTTGTCCCTCTAGAAATCTCCTCCATTGGTCATGAGTTGTTATGGTATGAAGGATAGCTTCATCTTTTAGGTTACTCTGAGAACATTCACCAATTTATTTCTGAGTTACAGGACTAATTCTGAAATATATATTTAAACCACTGAAAAAGTGAAAACGTGTTGTTTGCCACCCAGTGCTGGGAAGGGATGTGATCATACTTTATTAGTCTTTGCAAGGATAAAGTTAATATCTTCCTAAAACGTTTGAGTGATGATCCTGTAATAAGAGGGAAAGTGTTGCCATTTCTTATCCCACAGTTCTGTTCCAGGAAAGAAAAGCACCCAGAAATCCTTTATATTTCAGTACAATAAAATACGTTTAATTATAGTTTAACACTATATTTTTCTTCGATAGTGTTTCCTACTGAGGTAGTTCCCCAAATCTCCTCTTTCTTCAGCAAAAGCTAATGTACAAAAGCTGTAGGGCTTTAGCCACCATTACTAAATGAAAAATCACCTGCATTACCCTCACCCCAAAATATTTTCTGGCTCTCCATAGAATATACCCATGCAACAGACATCAGTACTTTCAGTCTGATGATTCTTCTCCTTCACATCTCTTTCACTCACCCCTTTTGCATAAGCGGTCACTATCAAAACTTTTTACACAATGTAAGCATCTTTTTAGTGAAGTATGGCTAATAGAACATGACTCGTATTGAAAAGTTGGTAGAAAATCTTTTTTCTTTCACACTGAGTTTAGAAGTTAGTGACTTCTACTGACTTTTATTAGAAATGATAAGGCTCATACCATCTAATTTTAATCATCCAGTTCTATTATATTGAATCTTCTGCTGCTAATTCTCTTTCACTCTATTAGCTACATAGGGAATTAAGAACTAGTTTCCAAGTCTCAATCACATCTCAGTTACATGTTTAAAGTACCCAAAGCAGATAGTGTGAATAACCCCTTATCTGTTTCTGCTGCCACTCAAAACATGAGCTATCATAGGTTGATATTTGCCACTCTTCAGAACAGACTTCTCAAAATCTGGGATCCTGTGGGTTAGTACTGCATGGTTTTATTAGGTTTCTGTGGCTCAGGTAGAGAGGGGCTATGGAAGTGGCTTTTGTGACATGTCCAACAGAGCTGGCTCTAAGGTGGACCTGCCACTGGCCAAGGCCAAGCCCATCAGCACTGGTGGTAGCACCTCTGGGATAAAGTATTTAAGGGCCTGGAAAAATCTATGCAATTGCAGTCAGAGAGAGTCAGTATATGAGAAAATATATGCAAGAAACAGCCTTGAAGGCATCAAGGTCAGTGAAGAAGGAGGGGGAGGAAGTGCTCCAGCAGAAATTCCCCTGCATTCCACAGTGAAGATCATGGTGAGGATGGTTGTCCCCTTGTAGCCCATGGAGGTCCATGGTGGAGCAGAGATCCACCTGCAGCTCATGGAGGTCCATGGTAGAGCAGAGATCCACCTGAAGCCCATGGTGGACCCTAGGCTGGGGAAACTATTTGCCTGATGGACATTGTGACCCTGGGGGAAGCCTGCACTGGAACAGGCTCCTGACAGAGTATGTAGCCCCATGGAGAGAGGAGCCCACACTGGATCAGGTTTTCTGGCAGGACTTGTGACCCTGTGGGGGACTCTCACTCAAGCATTCTGTTGCTGTAGGGCTGCACCCACAGAAGGGACCCATGCTGGAACAGTTCGTGAAGAAGTGTAGCCAACAGGAAGGACTCACATTGGAGAAGTTAATGGATGACACTCTACTGTGTGAGGGACCCCACAATGGAGCAGTAAAAAGAGTGAGGAGACCTCTACATGTGGAGGAAGGAGCAGTAGAGATGTGTTATGAACTGACCACAACCCCCATTCCTCATCACACTGCCTCACTGGAGGGGATGGAGTAGAGAAAGTAAAGAGTGAAGTTAAGCCTGGGGAGAAGGAAGGGATGAGGGGAAGTATTTTTAATATGTTGCTTTTTTTCTCATTATCCTACCCTGATTTAATTGGTAAGAATTTAAAGTTGTTTCCACAAGTCAACTCCATTTTGCCCATGATGGTAACTGGTGAGTGACGGTCTTTATCTCAAACCTTGAGCCTTTTGTTATATTTTTTCTCCCCCTGTGCAGCTTTGAGGAGGGAAGTGAGAGAGAGACTTTAGTTGAACCCTGGCATCCAGCCAAGGTGAACCCACCCCAATGTGATATAATACCGGTACTGTGGGATAGATAATGTAATCAGATAACTAACAGAAATTAGTTATGGATTCTGCTTTTAAAGGACTAATCCTAAATAGATGATAATCCTTGTACTTGAAGAGAAATATCCTTTCTCCGATTTTGCTCTCCATCTATGTGCCACTGAACAAGGTTTTACAACTTGTTATACATGCTATCCATCCCAGTAACTGGACTCTGGTCATTGCCACCTCCCAGGCAAGCAAACAAACACTGTTCTTTCCAGATTATATCTGCTCCATTAGTACATTGACAGAAGAGGGAACATTTTAGGGAAATGTAATTTAGTAATGTATATTTTAGATGAAAGTGAAACAAACCCTAGCATGGTTTTGGATTGGAACAAGTAACACTCTGCCTGACAATTTCTGGGCACAGCTCAGGAGCTGATATGTGCCAGGATCATTTTCCATATTCA